>NC_135547.1:14590994-14938994 GCF_045843805.1 Urocitellus parryii | reverse complement strand
AATGGGAGTTCATAACCCACTTGAATCAAAATGTGAAATATGATATATCAAGAACTATGTAATGTTTTGAACAACCAACAATAAAAAAAGAGAAAAAAAATGAGTGTTTCTTTAAAAAAAATAGTGAGAAGACAATGTGAAGAGACACAGGGAGAAGATGACCATCTGCAAGCAAAGTAGAGAGACCTGGAACATTTCCTTCATTCACAGCCCTCAAAAGGAACTAATCCACCAGGCATGGTGGCATACACTTATAATCCCAGCAACTCAGGAGGCTAAGGCAGAAGGATTGCAGGTTCAAAGCCAGCATCAGCAATTTAACAAGGCCCTAAGCAACTTAGTGAGACCCTGTCTCAAAATAAAATGTAAAATGAGCTGGGGATGTGGCTCAGTGGTTAAGCTCCCCTGGATTCAATCCCTGGTACCAATCAATCAATCAATCAATCAATCAATAAGATTAGATAATCACTGCAGTGAACTTTTAGACTTCAGAACTGTGACATAATACATTTCTGTTATTTACACCAGCTGGTTTGTGGTACTTTGCTATAGCAAACCTATCAAACTAAAACAGGGTGGAATCATTACATTGCTGACTCTTGACTAATAGTCTTTGACTGTTACAACAAAAATATTCTCCTTACAGGCACAAGCCAACTGGTTTTATGACTCTTTACTCTTCTTTGTTTGTCTTCAACTGAATTCCCAGTCTATTTACCATATTCATTCAAACTTCCTAAACTTATTGTGGTCCTATACGCTATCACTATTCTCTAAGACTTCATCTACCACACAGATAATCCATCAGAGATATTAGTCTTTATTTGTCAATGACCCTTATTTTTGTTTCTCTTCAACTATGTGGATGGTAACTCTGGGGTCCTTGTTATCACCAAGAACTTTTCTATCCATAAAATCTTACTCTTAAGTAGTTCACTCATTGACTGTAACTTCAGAGCAAAAGGTAGTCTTCCTTGCTAATTCCAGCAAAAACAAACAAACAAACAAACAAACAAAACACAGATTTAAGAGATTGCTTTCCTAGATTCCTCCTGTCTTTACTTCTGTCACATCTTTTGAGATGAATACAGAAGGGCATCCAAGGACATCTTGGAGTGTCCTTCTCAAGTCTTCGTTGGCTGGCATGAATTACTCCTTCAGTTACCAAATATCCCTTCAATGTTGTTTTGCTCTTTACCACATCCTTGAGGTAAATTAATTATTTCTTTGTTTATGTGAATACATATGTAACCTTGGTTAGTCCAACAATCTGGATTGGCATACATCTGTATTAAGTATTAGCAAGAATACTGAGGGCTCATGATATGTCAGAGATGCTATTATCCCCTTCATCCTTTTTCTAATAACAACACTCTATTCTTTTGAATAAACTCCTCCTCCATTCTATATGGTTTGAGAAAAGCTATTAACTACAGTCACAGCCATCCGCCTGCCACCCCGTGGTATTGGTTGTGAATGTAGCCTAGGTCTGGACAGAGTATCTTAGACACAAGGATTGGTTCAGGGATATGTTCATTATGAGGCAGAGCTAATCATAATTCTCTCTGAGAATTGTTCAATGAAGTTAGCAGTGAATAATTCCTTTTCCTCTGAGGTTGCTAAGCTGGGAAGATGTGAAGGCATCCATCTTCTCTCTCATGCGATAGCTTGT
The DNA here is from genome assembly GCF_045843805.1 of Urocitellus parryii. Classification (NCBI taxonomy): domain Eukaryota; kingdom Metazoa; phylum Chordata; class Mammalia; order Rodentia; family Sciuridae; genus Urocitellus; species Urocitellus parryii. The sequence goes on along the minus strand of NC_135547.1, from coordinate 14,937,322 downwards.
TTGAACACTAGAATCTACACAGACAGACGTAGAACAAAGAAATAAGACAAGAGAAAGAGAGAGACAAAACCCTGGATCTGTTTGGAGCTGCTCCACTTTATTTCCCTGAGACTGGTTTGAATGGATTTCATATTAACCATAAAACCCTGAGTTATACAGATGGGTACATTACCAGATGTAGTCCCCAGTAGAGAGAAGTAATGTGGTATATCTACACTCATGTCCTAGAGAGGGAACTTAAAGTCAGGAGCCAGAAAGATCAGATATCCAAAATTCCAGAGTTAGGTAAGGTTCTTGGAAGGAAGGGAAATCTAAGGTGAAAATTTAATTATGGGCTGGAAATAAGGAGCCATGTGGAGAGCGAAGAAGGGAAAAAGAGAAGGAAGGGAAAATAGAATTGCCCCTAAGCCTCAGGTCAATTGCAGCTCTGACTTGGAACAATACCCCTTAGTTCAATAAGTTCTGCTGGTTTTCAGAGTAGGGTATTTGTTCAAGATATTAAGAGTTTTGGTCAACTTGGGAATTATTTGATGACACTACCTGAGAAAACATAGCTGAGAAGAGAGAGAGAGAGAGAGAGAGAGAGAGAGAGAGAGAGAGAGAGAGAGAGAGAGAGAGAACGATATAGACATCATAAGAGAAAAATCTAAGTTTTTCATACCATCTAGTCAGGATTCTTGATTGCAAACCACAAAAACAGACTATGGCAGCATCAACGAGGGAATGATTTATGGGAAATCAATGGCAATGCTGGTGAATCAATCTGGGACAAGAATCAAATAAAGCCCTACGATCAGAATCCCAGCCAAAAGAGGAATGGACATAGACGCTAGGCAATCATTTCCCCTGCTGCTTGATGTATGGAAGAATGTCAAACTATAGGTGTTCAATCAGGTAAGGCCAAGGGTGGTAGGAAATGTGTGTGGTGGGTACTCATTGGTTACAGTCACTTCAAGGGGTTCCCCAATCTGTTTGGGAATGATTTGTGATTGACAGGGCTACTCGGTCGCAAGTGTCTATCTATCCCAACCACCCAAGGTCACACTTCAGGAGCCAGATGGTAAAAGTGATGCTATTGTTTCTGATGGACACTGGAGTTTACTGTTACAGTAACGGGGCTGTTTCCAAAATACCTCTATTTCTTTATACTTTGTGTCAGAAACATTTAGAACAATTGATCAATGAAAGGTCACATGCTTATGACTTAGGACACCCCCCACCCCCCGTGGCAGGAAGAATTAGTACCTTGCTTTTTCAGGTTCCTTTATAGGATCCAAAATTCTACCTCCTGCAAAAGTAAACAATAAGAGATTCCCCAAATAGGATTGGCATCCAGATGCTGAGCAGTCAAATGTCCTCTTGCTGACCATGTACAGATGCTCCTCAACTTATGGTGGGATAATATCCTGATAATCCCACTATAGGTTGAAAATGTCATAAGTTGAAAATGAATTTAATACACCTGAGCTGCCAAACATCAATGTTTAGCCTATACTACCTTGAATGGGCTCAGAAAATATTAACTTACAGATGAGCAACATCATCTAATGAGAAGTCTATCTTATAACAACATATTGAATATCTCATTGAATTTATTGCCAGCATCACTGTACACTGTGGTGTTGTTTGCCTTTGTGATGGCAGGATTCACTGGGGGAAGTTGCTGTAAACCAGAATCAGGAGAGAAGGTTATACTGTATATTAGTAGCCTGGGAAAATATGAAAATTCAAAATTCCAATATGGTTATTTTGGAATGCATATCACTTTTGTGCCATTGTAAAGTCAAGAAATCATATGATAATTCAGGAACTGTATGTAGTACAGTGGAGCATTGTGGGTCCAGAATGATAAGAATGTGGGTAGTGGCACTATTGACTATAAGGGTCTATCAAGCCAAACTGTATGGGGGTGGGCTGGTGATTGGCACCTTTCCAAACACAAGTATCTGTTTATCCTTCCCACCCAGGGGTAAAGGCTTGGAATGCACTGGGCCACCAAGCTGAGAAATTCCCCAGAATCCACTAATAGGTTTAGCCATTCTCACTGTGATTAGCAGGCAAAATATGCATTCCATTCGCATAGTTTAGGAACTGGACCCAGCCTAGATCAAAGAATGAAGTATCCTGGTTCCTCTTGTGCTACCTGACATTTGCCAGAAAGGGTTATACTAGGGCCATATGTCCCCAATGGCTTGGTCTACATGTGTCACACTATACCTACTATGTCAAATATGTGTTATAAGACATGATCTTCCTCTCTTATCAGCTGTGTTTTCTCAGACAGTATCATCAAATAACTTTCAGGTTGACAAAAACCCCTGTATATAGTCCAAGCAGGAATTATGAGGTTGTACAATATAGAAGAGAAGTTAAAAACATGACGTTTGGAATCAGACAGATTGGGATTTGGGTCCCTACTCTGCCTTTTATTAGCTGTGTTTTCTTGGGCATATTACCTAACCTCTCTGATCATCACTTTCTTTATATGTAAAATGAAGATAATTAGAACATCTCCTTTGCAGAATATTTTTGTGATCAAATAAAAATGATAATATATGCAAAGTGCTTAGTACAGTGCCTGGCAAATGATGAGCAATTGTTAGCTATTACTATGAATAATAATAATATCTTCTTACCTGTTATGGAAAGTATAAATTACTTCCTTCCAATTTCTTCCCTCTGCATCAGATCATGCCTCCTATGTGTCCATAAAGAGTTGTCTTAAAATAATAGAGGCAATTTAACTATGTTGCCCTATTTATCTTTCTATGTTTCTCTTATGCATTTGGGCTGAAGACACTTCATCCATCACTAGCACAGAATGAACAGCTCTTCTCTTCCTCACCCAACTGAGGGAAGAAGCAGGACACCTGCTACAGAGGTCTGTTTATCTCCATTACTGCCATGTTCACCAGGCCAGAGATTAGAAAGCAACTGCTGGCTTATTCTTGTTGCTATGGTAACAAGAATCCCTGCGGAAATCATTGTTCATGGATAATGTCCAAACCTCTTTCTCACAGGGGATGGATGAGTCCAGTGGCCAGCTAGTGGTTCAGGGCCAAATATGAAGGGTTAAAGGCCTGGTTCAGGTCTGGGGCAGGGAAAGCCAGTGGTGCAACATCCATTGGACAAAGTACGTGAAAGGATCTGTTGATCAGAGACACCAGAGAGCAGAAGCAAAGTCTTTTGTTTGAAGTTGCAGATGACCAATTGTGAACAGAGGAAGAACCCATCAGTAGGACTGTCAACAAGCTGGTAATTGTTGAGACTCAAGAGGACAAGGAGTATCTCAAAATGATAGAGGGTCCAAAGAAACATTTCCTGGGTTTGAATTCCAACTGCACCACTTAAGAGCTACATGAACTTGTACAAGTCCTTTAACTTATATGTTCCAGTGACCTCATGTATAAAATGAGGATAAAATATCATTTATCTTACAGAATTATTTTAAGTTTACTGTACCCAATGCACTTAGAAAGTGCCTCCTACACATTAAGGGTCATGAAAATGTTTTCTATCATTTTTATTATTTGCAAATTCAAAATATTTAATATGTCATGCAGGGACCTTCAGGATGGAGCTCTCTTACTTCTCTCTTCAGGTCATACTGTCTCTCCTTATACATATTGCGATATTTATAGATTTCAGATCCCTCCTGACTGTTTTATGTCCCTATGCCTCCATTCATTCTGCTGCCTCTGCCCAGATAGTCTTTCTTATGAACTTCTCTACTCAAAATCCAAAGCTCACCTCAAGGACTATTTCCTGTAAAATGTGCTACCTCTTTTGTGTTGCTGTTCCCTATATGGATAACTGTCAACATACATAGGATATTTTTATATTTGCTTTGTATACATATCTGACCTCTAAAATATAAGCCATTCAAGGACCAGATCACAATTTTCTCTTTGTTACATCACTTAGCACAGTATTTGGTACATATTAGGTACCTGACACATGCTTAGTCACGAATGCATGAATGAACAAACAAAGGAGGAAGTGAATATATACAAATCTTAGATGTGGCTGAAGATACCCTGAGACAGCTGAGTAAAAACTAGTGAGGATAGCCTTTGACTGAGAATCTCAGTGGACTTGACCTTCCACAGGAAGACTTTTCTCTTCTGTAGTAAGGGCTTGCCTCTAAGGGGATCAGGAGAGAGAGAGAGAGCTCTTCAGTTTCCTTGTTGATATCCTAAATGGCTGAAAGATCTGCAGCCTCCCAGAATGTGTTGTGCTTGGAAAGTCCTAGAAGAATCTCACTATCATGCTAAGAAAAGTAAGCCAATCCCAAACAACCAAAGGCCGAATATTCTCCCTGATAAGTGGATGCTGATCCATAATGGGGAGGGGGAGGCATGGGAAATATGGAGAAACTTTTATGGGGCAAAGGGGAGGGAGGGGAAGGAGGGGGAATGGGTACATGTATGACTGCCTTAGGTACATGTATGACTGCATGTATGGAGTGATGCTACATTGTGTACAACCAGAGAAATGTAAAGTTGTGCTGCAATTGTGTATTCAAAATGCATTCTTCTGTCATATATACCTAATTAAAATTAATTAATAAAAAAGAATCTCACTTCACTAACAGAGTACCTCAAAGCAGCAGCCAGTAGCTATCAAGAACTAGCTAATATACGTAAACGTCACTGATCCTGGGACATGTTAAGTGACTGAGGCTCATGTGACTAGCATCATAATTAACTTTGCTCAGTGTGCCATTCTTCTTGGATTAAGGCTTTCTTGAAGACAGAATGAAACTTTACTTACAGTAACAAATAATGTTTTGAGTCTATAGGTTCCTTAATGGATGGATTCAAAGCAATAGGTCCATTCATATTGTAGATTTGTGTCCTATGCCATTTGAAGGTTGTATCAACTGGGATGCAAATGGCACAAAGAGCTGTACTGAAAATCACTGAATGAAGAGACTAGTTATAGAGTTATGATCAAGGTTAGGGAAACATCAGAGGATGCTGATGCACCAGGAATCTGCTTGAAGGGATAAGTGAAGGAAATGGAATTATCAGAATTTGGAAAAAACTTGGATCCACAGAATAGAGGCTACCAGATGGGATTTTTAGCCAGACCCATGAGGTGAAGGGATAAGTGTGGTGGCCTTCTTTCACTATCTACCTTTATATCTCATTTCATTCAGTACTTCATTTGAGCAAACTCAAATGAAAGCCAGAACGAAAGGGATCCCAAGTTTTGCAATTGGGTTCAGTCTCCAGGACACAGAGCTGGGTGTCCTAAAAATGGAAAGTAGATGGGGAAGGGAACACTGGACTAGGATTTTCATATTTAAAAATTAAAAAAAATAGAGAGCATGTAGTTAAATCTGAATTTCAGGTAAACAATAAAAACCATTTAATACAATATTTCATCCAATATTTGGTATATCCTTATGCCAAGAATTATTCATTTTTTATCTGATACTCAAATTGCACTTAACATCCTATATTTTATCTGACAACCCAACTAGAGAATAACCAGGACAGAGATATTTTTGATATTTGGTCTTGTGATTAGACTATGATTACTACTTTTGTTTTTGTGGTACTGGGGATTGAACCCAGGGCCTAGTGCCTGTGAGGCAAGAACTTTACTAATTGAGCTATATCCAAGCCCAATGATTTTACTACTTTAAATACCTGTATGTGTATCTCACCAAGAGTAGCATTACGTTTTTCTGTGTATCAGAACAGATAATCTCTGACCCCCACACTCCCATCCCTAGAAAATCTCACTAGATTCATTGAGGTATTTGGCTGCCTTTCAGAAGGAACTTAGTACATTTTAGTTTGTGTGAGAAGGCTGCTACTTGAGTGGCATTTCATCCCAATAGTGAATAGGTGGCAGTCTTGGTCAATTTATCAAAGGAAGTAACATTTTTTTTTTTCTCCTTGAAAATAGATCAGTGACAGTGAAGGGGAAAAACATGTAGCTAGCTGAATATGAAAGAAGACACTTTGATTAATTTTGATATGACTCAGGATTGACACATAGTACTATAGTGAGACTTCATTTCTGTTTAAATGAGTTTTTTTTCTTTTTGTGAGTTATTTTTAAAATTAGAACTAATTTTATTCTTGAACTTTCCATCAGTCATACTTAAAATTGAAAAGCAGTGGTGAGCCATGAGTAGGAAAAGAACTATGTGCTTAGTCCACTAAGGTAACTTCACCCTGGCTTCATAATAGGATAAAGTGGCAGAGGGGCAAAGCCTTCTCAATTGTAAGTCATTCATTCAATAAATATAAGTGCCTGCCAAAGACAGACATTGATCTAGGTACCGGGGATGCATAGGAAACTCAGGTTTAGTTACTTTCCTCAAGAAGCTTACAACATGATATGGAAAAGTGGCATGTATAAAGCTAGCCAGCTGCTTTACATGTATTATTTCATTGAATCTTCACAACAATCCTATTGGTAGATTCTGTGATTGCCCTACTTTTCAAATGGGATAACTTAGGCTAAGAAAGGTTAAATGACTTGTTCAACCTTGCACAGCTAGTAAGTAGCCAGGCTGGGATTCAAGCAGTTATGTAACAATTAGGTATACTAGCCTAAGAGTTTTCTTAGAAATACAATGTATGAGGAGATGGCCAGCGTCTCATTGGGGGTTCTTCTTTTTTTAATATTTATCTTTTAGGTGTAGATGGACACAACACAATGCCTTTATTTTTTTATGTGGTGCTGAGGATCTAACTCGGGTCCCGCCCATGCTAGATGAGCGCTCAACCGCTGAGCCACTTGTGCCAAGAAGCGTGTAAGCGTTTAATTTAAGAAATTAAAGTCTATAATAATTAGTGAAGAATAAAAGAAAAAGTCAGAATTAGGTTGGAACTCCTGATAGATCCAATCCATACAGGAGTTGGGCCTAGACAACAAGAAAATGGTTCCCATGGTTTATTTAAGGGGGTACATCAAAGGCCAGGGATAAGGTTTCAAGGATGGTGTCTTGCTTCCTGATATCTTGTAGTCAGCAGGTTGATTGGCATCTTGGAAGTCATGCCCATCTCAGAGGGGCTGTGCATCTACAGCAGGTCATTCCATTTCTGGTGCTGTGTGGGACCTGGGGCAGAGCTGAATAGGGATCACAATGTCAGGGCAGTTAACCAGAGGAAATGTGCACTGGTCATTCCCAGACACCAGATTATCCTATTTACTAGGCTATGATGCACTGTGGTCTACACACAGCCCATGGATGGCTCATGTCAACAAAGTGCTTCAGATAAAATGAAATGGTAATGATTAGGAAGGGTTTCATGAAGAAGGAAGTATTTCAGTTGGATCTTCCTGGGCAAAGTACAGATTTAACATAACTACGAAAGCAATAAAATCCCAAGATTGGAGATTAGCAAGTGCAATAGTTTCATCCTGGAATGGCAATCTCTTTAGTTGGGTGAAGAAAGCACCCATGAGAAAGTTGGCAAGGTAGGTTGAGGCCTGAGTTGGACAGGTTTCAAATTTCATAGAGAGGATTTTATTGAAAGTACATTTTAAAGAAATCCATTGTAACTCTGAGCAGGGTAATAATATGATCAGACCAATGCTTTAGGAATCACATAGGACAATTTATAAAGCGGAAACAACATAGACATGCCAAGCTCTTATGAGATTATTCTAATATACCAGATAAGAGAATTGAAACTAGGTATTAGGGAAGACAATGTGTTGTATGCATGGAAAAATCATGGGTGAAGTTAGTCTGTACAACATATTCACCAAAAGGAGTACAAAAGGGTTGTTCAGATTGATATGCATTATGAAATAGACAGTAGCTGGATAGATATCAATGTCATCATTAGTGATCTGTAAGACTCAAGTTGAAAATGCTGTTTTAAATCTAACCCCATTCTATATAGTAGGCTTTTCCAATGTGAGTTTATCCCTCACATTGATCCATAACCAAAGAATTCTTACCATATGATCCAGCAATTCCAACTTTGGGTATATATATCCAATGGGAATAAAATGAGTGTGTGGAAGAGATGTGTTTATTGCAGCATTATTCATGATAGCCAAGAAATGGAATCAACTTAAGTGTTTGTCAGTGGGTGAATGGATAAAGAAAATGTTGTATATGTACACATGGAATACTATTCAGCCTTTAAAATGGAAATGCTGTCATTTGCAGCAACATGGATTAACATGGAGGATGTTATGCTAAGAGAAATAAAGCCAGGCACAGAAAGACAAAAACTTTATAATCTAACTCATATGTAGACTCTCAAAATGTGGAACTCATAGAAGGAGAGAGTAGAATGGTGGTTACTGGGGTTTAGGATTTGGGGGAAATGGGGAGATGTTGGTCAAAGAGTACAAAGTTGGTTAGATAACTGAGTTCTGGAGCTCTCTGTACAACATGATAGCTATAGGTAATAATAATGTCATGTGTACTTGGAAATTTCTGAGACAGTGGATTTTAAATGTGTTAATCTCAAAAAATGCTTACTATTATATATTGTATATACGATGATGGACATGTTAATTAGTTTTATTTAATCATTTCATAGTGTATATGTGTAATTAAACGTCACATTGTATGCAATAAATATATATTATTTTGCAAGGTATAATGACACATACCTGTAGTCCTAGGGTTTGGGAGGTTGAGGCAGTAGGATGCAACTTCAAGGCCAGCTCCAACAACTTAGTGAAACCCTGTCTCAAAATAAAAAAAGAGCTGGAGGACTGCGGATATGACTCAGTGGTAAAGTACTCCCTGAACCTTCCAGAATGCGTGTGTTTGTGTGTGTGTGTGTGTGTGTATAAATTTGTCAACTTATCAAACCAACCAAACAAAACCAACAACAAAGGTTACAAGGCAAACAAGGATGGAAAACGCTGTGTATTCTAGCTCCTTCTTAGAGGGTCACAATATATGTTAGCCCAGGGAAGGCTGTGAAAATTCCTTAAGTAAAGATACTAGTTCAACATATATCAGCTGATCACATTCCAATGTTGTTTAACCCTAGAACTCTTTTTTTAAATCTGGAAACCTAGTAAAACCTTGCAGAAATTGTGTTTTGTGAAATTCATCCCAAGGTTATCTTCTTATGCAATGCAGTCCCTCTGATGGTCTCTAGAGAGCAGTCCCTCCTTTCAAATGCAGTCCGAATAATCAGAATCCCAGTGTTTGGTGGACACTTGCCAGCAATGACCTCTGCTGCAGCAAATATTGATCCTGATGGTGACAACTTGTGTCGAATAAAATTTAAAAAACAAGGATGATAGTGATGTCACAAAGGTAGCTGTGGGTCACCAGCCTGGGAGCCCAGTTCCCAGAAGTTGTCAATTACTTTCTCCTCAGTTGTTCTTATCAGTTGTTTATTCATCTGAACAAACTTCTATGGCTTTATGTTTACTCTCTTGACCCTAGCAGCCTTAGAGATGGTGGGAAAATTGTGTGTTAGTAACTTCAAAGTGTCTTTAGTAATACAACCTGGCAAAGCTAGTAATTTCATTATCCCCTTCCTCAAAATCTTCCCTGGATCCAAATCACCCACACAAAGACACAATTTATTTGCATGGGTATCATGGATCTCTATGCGCTGACCTCAGCACATAATGTGTATGCATGAAAACACACACACACACACACACACACACACACACACACACATCACTATCATTTGCCAATATGGAAGCCTCTCTTAATCATTTCCTTGTGATTACTCTGCTCTCTGACTTAAATATCCTTTCCCTTGACTGTCAAAGTGCAAATTATCCCCAAAGATATATATCAAGTGCTTCCTTCTCCTAGTAGCTTTTCTAGATTCCTCCTGTTGGAATTATTCCCAACGGAATTCTTTCAATTTAAAAATAATCAAAATTGACACCTAAAATTTGTACATATTTATGAAGTACCAGGTGATTATTTGATACATGTATACTTTGTGTAATGTTTACATCAGGGTAGATATATCTAGCTTCTCAAGCATTTGTCATTTCTTCATGGTAAAATCATTTAGAATACTCTCTTCTAGATTTTTGAAATATGCAGTATGATACTGTGACTATAGTTGCCCTACTGTGCAAATTGCACACAGAACTTCCTTTATCTAACTGTAACTTAGTGCCCATTGGCCAACCTTTCCCAATTCTCTCCCTTTTCTACTCTCCATAGCCTCTGATAGCCATTCTCCTTCTATTCTTTAACCTCTATGAGATGAAGACTTTTAGATTTCATGTATATCACTCTTTTTACTTTTTACACAGCCTTTATTACAGTTTACTCATGATGTAAACTAACTTCATATGAATGTCCTCCATACTGGATGTCAGTGCCTTGAAGGCAGAGAATGTTTTGCTAACCTTGGTAACCCCTCTAATCAATCAATCAATCCATCAACAAATATTGAGTGCCTACTCTGAGCCAAGCAACAAAGCTTACACACAGTAGGGGCTCTATTGACTTTATAAACTCAAAACACAGCCCCTAGAAGTAGAAGTTGGTTCTCTGATGAAATTACTCAGGAGGTGATTCATGTCCCCAACATTAACATGACTGATGAGACCATAGGCTAAGTGCTGTGGTCACCATTAGGTGTGACTTTCTGTGAGAAGTCCTGGATTGCCAGGGAGGCACGCAAGACAAGCCAGCAGTTCTGGGAATGCTGGCCAACTCTGCATGAGCCAAAGAGACAGGGGGTTGTTTGAAATTATTTTTAGAGATTTCAGGTTTAAGACCACTTGGATAAGCTCCTGCCTTGTCTCTGTCATTGCACTGATGTCTTTACACTGTCACCATCTCAGGGAAATGGTGGTGAAGATTAGGCTCTTGGATTTGGTCCTTCTTTTTTGTCTTCATCTATGGAACCTCTGACCTCAATTTAATAACATTAACCACCCCAGTGAGTCAGGCACTGTATAGTGAATATCTCTATGAACTCTCATAACACAAGATGATAATGTGGATGATGATGATGATGATATTGATATTCATCTTCTAGATCAGGAGATTGTAGCTCAGGAACAAAAATGTTCTGATAATTGCATCAAAGAAAAGCAGACATTAGTGAGCCAGTCATTTTGTGTCAAATGCTGTGGATCTTTTCACTCTCAGTGGACATTATTAAGAACAGCTTATTATATGCGAGGATGTACTATATTCCAGGCATTTTTACAACTGTTATGATATTAGTCTTGCTAATAATCCTTTGAGATTTCTTTGCATTTTAAAGATGTGGAAAATAAGGTCCAGAAAATGTCAGTAACTTGTTCAAGGTCATACAAGAGGTCAGGAATCAGCAGGATACAAATTCAAGTCTGTCTGACTCTGGACTTGAAACGTATCTACTCTACAACAAGAAGGCTTTTGTAATTCAGTGGGCAGCCCAAGAGCTGTTGTGTGAAGAGTTCAACACAAGTGGGCAGAACACTTGAAATGAGGATTAACCTAAAAATTCCATGTTACCTGGTCTCTCCTCTCTATACATCAGCACTTCAAATTCAGATGACAGGGTGGAAACTAGACAGGCCCAAAGCCAGGTAAGAACTTCATTACATGAGTGCTGCTGCTGCTGTTGCCTCTTGTTAACTCTGTCACTTCAAAAGAAGCATGTAGCTTTTGGTTGGCCAACTGAGAAAATTAGGAAAGAATGATGGTGTTTTTCACTCCATCTGTATTTACCACACTAACCAAAGGGCAATGTGGTAACTTCAAACAACACCTTGCAATGACAAACAGTGATGTTAATGGAGGCTCTGATAACTCCAGAACTACCTGACTTAAACAAAAGGTTTTGGCTCAGAAGGGGATCCTCCAAGCCAAATGAGTGAGTAAGTTCCCAAGTGTATAGCAAAACTCACAAAGAGAAAGGAAGATGAAGGGTGGGGAAAATTTGTTTACTTGGAATTTGATTGTTTACACTAAGCACAGCAACTGCTGTGGTCTTGAGCTTGCTTTGAAAACACAACTCAGGACTAAAAAGATCAGGATTCAATGGGAACTTTTGCACTTGAACATTTGCCTAGCTCTTCAGAGAAATGCTGAAGTCAGAGGGGGGTGGGGGGAAAGGGAGGGAGAGAGAGAGAGGGAGGGAGGGAGGGAGGGAACGAGATATAGAGCTAGAGAGAGAGAGAGAGAGGGAGAGAGAGGGAGGGAGAGAGAGATTGATTGATTGATTTTGAGATTATTTGGGGGTATTCAGCACCTTTGTAATTGCAATCATGGCTAAACCCAGGTGGTTTTCTGGGCTTCTTTTGAAGTGACAGAGTTAACAAGGGTGGTTAAAACACTTCAGGTACAGCCAGAGAAATGAGAAGTTGTGCTCTATGTGTGTACAATAATTTGAAATGCATTCTGCTCTCATGTATAACTAATTAGAACAACAACAACAACCCACCTCTTTGTGTCCAGGGATAAGTCTTTCTAAAATATTTCCAAGATCAAGTACATAAACTTGATTTGAATAACCCAAAGCAACCCAAATCTACTAAGGCTCATGATAGTGTAGCCAGGTCATCATTTAGATAGAAATCAGAGTGGTGGTAGGAAGTGGTAGGTTGTTTACTGAACCCTACATGAACAGTATTTGCCAAATTTTCTCACATAAAAAGAATTTGACCTTTACTCTGAGAGGAGGGGATAGAAGCAAATAATAACAACAACAAAAAACTACTTTTACATTCCTGTGCTTTTACCTTCTGAAATTGAAAGAAATCACAGAATGGTGATAAATTAGGAGCCTCCCAAAGATCATCTCATTCAACCTTCTCATTTTACAGATAGGTCAACACAGGCCACAAAGGACAAAAGACTGGCCTCTGTCCCACAGCTAGTGAGTTGCACAATTGAAAACAGACCCCAGGCCTTCTGGTTTCCTGTTCTGGATTCTCTTTTGACTCATCTGTATATACAGAATGTGTGCAAACCAGGCCTTTGGCTACCTACTGTTTGGTCTTCCTTCTAGAATCCTCCAGTGACATGGGTGGGGGTGGTATTGGTTATACTTAAGAAGAATCTGGGGACTGGATTATTTTAACAACCATCTACTTTGTCCATCTTTCTCCTTTCTAGGCTTCCAGCTCTTACTGAAGGGTGTCACATTCTTTACCCACACTGAATTTCTCCTTGGCTGACTGTAGAAATTTAGTTCTTTCTCCTTGATCATCTTATAATCTAAATCATACTACTATCGTCACTATTACTCTGGTTCCCTGCTCTTCTATGTATGTGCAGTAGAAATTACATGTAAACCCACATGACATGACCTGCCAGGAGGTCAACAAGTTTTCCTGCTTTTAACATCATGGCAAATTTTTCTAATGTTTCCCCCCATTTTAATCTGTAATCTTAATATTAGTCTCTAAATTTACCAAAAATGGGTGAGCTTATAGCCCTTCTCAGAAAAATGTTAAACTCCAACCCCTTGAAAACAAAAGCAATAATCCTTTGTCTTAAAAGCTAAAACAATAGAAAGATAGGATATTTAAGTTCCAAAAATAAACTGCACCAAATATATATCAGTAGAAAATAAATGACTCTTAATCAAAGGAAATTGTGGGTCCCTGTGGATATTATTCAACTAAAAATAGATTCATTATCAGAAGAAAACAGGACATAGAAAACACAAATAACTCTTTCAAATTCTATCAGTGCTATAAGGGTAGTGCCCATATTATTTCATGACCTGACTCATTTGCAGTGAAATTCTCTACCCCTGAGCTATATCCCCTGCCTGGCTTATTTAATAAAACATGCATTGGTAAACTGCATAGAAATAAAAATAACCAGTATTATGGAGCATCTTTCAGGTGATATAATGGTAGGTGCTCTGCAAATTACAGCCCATTTACTCTTAGGGATAATTCTAAAGTATAGGTGATGCTTTCCTCATGTTGCATAAAAAGTTGAGGTTCTAACTTTATAATGCAACATGGGGAAAGCATCACCTATACTTTAGAAAAAAAGTTGAGTTCTAACTGAAAGGTATAATGACTTTCTAAGTATTGCACAGTAAGAATAAAGCTGAAACTTCATTGCTTACACTTGGGGCAGCAGTACTTTAAAAAAAAAAACAAGTACCTAGTAATATAGGGAAGCTGTAAATGATGCACAGAATTAAATTATTTCTGTTATAATTTTAACCATGTAAGAGGAAAACAGGTTTATTTGGAAGAGACAACCACATCAATGTTTCATTGTTTCAGCACCTATAAAGTCTGACCCTAAGGGTTCAGAATTTGTGATAAAGAATGACAGTTGAGAACAGAGAACCACTGCAGTACATTTAAGGTCTGAACTTGAGAAAGCAATGTCTACAGCAAACTGATAATTGAATTATCACCATTTTGGTAAAGCAGTGGAAAGCTCTTTCTATGCAAGTACACAAACAGAACACATCTGCCTTGTACTCATTAGTTTAGATGAGTATTGTCTAGTGTTTGGTTGTTACCTTGACTTTAAGCAACAATAAGATAATACTATATTTTTCAGAAGTTCAGATACATATAGAAGAGCAGGAAACAGTTTGACATCAATATTTAATGCAATTTCATTGATTTTTTTCCACTGGAGAATGCTATCATAAGCACTTTTGAACCACATGTTGTTCATAGTGTTTATACTCTCAGATTTCCAGAGAAAAGTTTAGGCTGATGCAACAAACACCTCTTTAAGGATAGTTTTAATACAGCAAAAGAATGCATGGGAAACCTAGCTTCAATAATGACATGACTGTCTCCCAGAAAAGATGGAATCAGTTCTCACTGTGATAGTGATGGTTATGGCTCCTAAAGACATGAAGCAGAAGGATAAGAGAGAGGTTCAACCTGAGAAACACCAAATCTAATAGTGCCTATCTCCAGATTGATCATTCTGAGCAGCTCCTACTTCAGAGAGAATGAAGTCATGTTAGGTATAGCTAAAGCTTAAGATCCTTAAATCATGTCCAGATCAGATGTGGTCTTGAAGCACTCTCTGAGAATACATATGGCCAAGCTTTCTCTTCCAGCACAAATCATTTTAGTGTGTTCCAAGTGACATTGACATACTGCTGGGGTGGGGCAGAATCAAATGGATCTTGGGATCAGAGGGCAGAGCATTTGGGCATGGTCAGTGAATTCATAGGTCTGCCAGGGATGATATGGGCTATAATGAGGCATCCTAGAGGTTAGGTTTAAACCCATTGTACACAATTTCTGTTGCCTTTTCTTCAACCTTGATCTTGGGTAATGATGTGCATGTGTGTGCACATGCTTCTTCTCCATTCCTATTCTTCTCTTTCATTAAGGTGACCAGAACCCTACAGGTTGTCCTCAGTCTATGTATTTTTTACTCTGAGGTTGTTCCATTTGTCCTCTGTCTTCATTTTGCATAGTTCTTCCAATTCCTTATTAATGAGATTTGATGCATTTTTTTTCAATTCCAAGTGTTTGGTTCCATTGTCAGACCACGTGAGACCACTTAAGAAAAGGTTAGTAAAAAAGGTTGTAAAGCAGGTAGATCACATCTGCTACTATTTGTGTTCCTTCTTTAGAAGGACAGTGTAGTGACTGATGCTATTTATCCAAAGAATGGAGAGGACTGCTTCATTGGGCAGTGAGCTACCTATTACCAGGGACATTCAAGCAAAGGCAAGAGGTGATTACAACATTTAATGTGAACCTGATTTTACAGAATATGCCAATGCTTTTCTTTCAAGATTTTGCCCTTTTGAGGACCTGTATAAAGAGACAATTGATTGACACAGCATATAAAATCCAGGAGTTGGCCAAACAGTATGGAAGAGTGTTGTAAAATGAACTCCTGATGTAGCTGAAGCTTCTGTTTGAACAACTACTCTCCCAGGAAGGAGTCATATGCACTGACTTCATCTCTGATAGGACTTTACAGGCCTAGTAATCTGGGCCTGTGAGATGGGATGGAAACTATCATTTGTTGAGCACTTTGTACCAGATACTTTGTTAGGCACTTAATGTTATTTTATTTAGCACCCACAAAGACTCTAGGAAATACACATGCCCATATTGTGGATGAGAAAATTAAAACTGTATGCCCAATGTTTCCATATAAATTGTGGAGTTGGAAATGAATCCAGGTCTGTCTGATTCCATATCTATGCTCTCTGTTCATCACTGTACTTCCTTTACAGTCCTCCCTACTGGCTTCCCTTAGGAATCTCTTCCTGAACAAAGTCAGTAAAGGAAGAAAAGTGTGGGAAGTTCTTTGTCATTTTCTTAGCAAACTCTCTGATTTCTCCAAGCTTCAAAGTAAGCCTGGACCCAGTAGCAGTTTTTTTTTTTCATAGTCTTCAGTATCTTCCTTGTTGATGAAGTGAATAGGATAGGGAAGAATCTTCACAAAAGTCCCTGTAGTAGACCTTTAACACAGCAACACTCATAGCCCCCAATCCTAAGATTAGCCTCCCTCTTTTTTTTGATTCTTCAAGGAGATGCTGGAAGAAAGTGTGTTGTATATCCATAGCAGGCTCTGCTTGGTGAATGATTATGAGCTACCTTGAGTCTACCAGGATCTGGATGATATGGTGCCAGGAATTATGCTGTTCTAGTGCCAGAATGGAGAGCCACACAGGTGTGGCTGCTGTACTTTGGGAATTTGCAATCTAGTGGGAAAGGCAGATGCTAACTAAATGATTATGAAAAATAATTACACAATTTTGAAGAGCCAAAGAAATGGAAAGAGGGTAAACACACGCAGAGAAATCTGAGGCAGGCCAAGTGTCTGTTTTAGTTAGCTTTTTACCTGCTGTGACTAAAGGACCAGACTAGAACATTTGTAGAGAAGGAAAGGTTTATTTGAGCACTCATGGTTTCAGAGTTCTTAGTCAATAAAGGCTGGCTCCATTCCTTGGGGCTCAAGGTGAGGCAGAACATCAAGGTAGAGTGTGTGGCAGAGGGAGGCAGCTCACATGATGATCAGGAAGCAGAGAGAGACTCCACTGGCCATATACAAATATATACCCTAAAGCTATGCCCCCAATGACCCACCTCCTTGAGCCATACTCTACCCACCTTCAATTATCACTCAATTAATCCCTATTAAGAGTTTAATTCACTGATTGGGTTAAGAATCTTACAACCCAATCATTTCTCCTCCAAACCTTCTTGCATTGTCTCACACATGAGCTTTTTGGGAATAACTCACATCCAAACAATAATAGTATCTATGAGGAAGTGTCAGTCAAGCAAAGTATGAGGAGAAGAGATCTTTGGGCCTAGAGACAATCATGTGCAAATGAGTGTGGGAAAATTATTGTTAAAAACCATGCATTCAAGGACAGGCAATGTAGCTCAGTGATAGAGTGCTTCCATAGTATGTTCAAAGCCATGCCCAGAACTGTAAAAGAATACAAATTTAAAATATATATTTTATTTTTTAAAATGGAAATTCCAGTTTAAACTGCATGGTAGTTTTCCCTTAACCTTAGGGGTTAAGTTTCAAGACCACCAGGGGATGCTAAAAAGAGCAGATAGTAAGCCTATATATACAATATATATATATATATATTTCTCCTACAGACATATACCTATGATAACTTATACATTAAGTAAAAGATTAAAGACAATAACTAATAACAAGATAGAAAAAAATAAGAGTCTACTATAATAAAATTGCCAGCATCACTACTTTTGCACTTTGGGGCAGAAGGATGATTCATGTCTTGAGCTGGACAGCATGAGATTTTATCACACCACTTAGAACATTACACAATTTAAAACTTATGAATTGTTTATTTCTGAAAATTTCCTTTTAATATTCTCAGACCAAGTTGACTGCAGATAACAGAAACTGTGGAAAATGAAACCATAGATAAAGAGGGAACTGCATATATAAAATAAAAAAAGTGAGAGCTGCCTTAGTTGAAGCTGAGGTCAGGTGTGGCCTACATCCTCTTGCTTCATCTTACCTACCAATTCCCTAACCCTCAGAAATAATGCCCTGGATCACATTTTGAAATCAGTGGTAAACAGGGTAGTGTGAGTTTGGAGAGTGAGACACATTGGGCTCAAATCCTGGCCTATGAAGTATGTAATTTTGAGCAACCTATGTAATGTCTCAGAATCTTGGTCTCCTCATGTGCAAAAGAGGGATACCAATATCTATTTCACAATGTAGGTTTAGGGATTGAATAACATTAGAAGTTTGTTAGGGTTTAGTATAGTTTTTGGTAAAGAGTAAATTCTTGATAAATGTTTCTTGTCTTTCCTTTCTCTTTTCAGGTCCATGTTCCCCTCTCCACCCCCATTCCTGTATCCCCCCGCACTGTGTCACTCAGGACTTTGGGGTAAGTCCTCAAATCAGAGAGTGCTAAAAAACAGGTTTGAGGTTACATAGATAGGAGGAAATGTTGAAATTTACTATAGAAGTGATCAAGTCAAAATATTGTTGCCACTGAGCACACAGAAGATTGCCAGTGCTGCCCCTTGAACTTGAGCTTCCTATATCTGTTACCAAATCCAGAGCTAGTATTCCTCTTTGCCTCATAACTCCATGGCAGAAGTTTTTAATGCATGATGCATAAATAATTTGCCATACCCTAGGTGCAAGGGAAGCTAGTAATTTTATATAGTGATAGAGGGCTATGCTTGCTATGAAGACTTATATGGTGGAGAAATTCCCTAAACACAGGGAATAGCATCAAAATTTTGGTAGTATAGTGGATGCTGTGATTTACTGCCCAGAACCATTAACAATAACTCCTCATGTATCGTCTCCCCAGCCCTTGGTGACCATTGATCTATGTGTCTATGAATTTCATTGCACTATGTACCTCCTATAAGTAGAATCAAACAATATTTGTCCTTTTGTGATTGTCTTATTTCACTTACCATAATGTCTTCAAGGTTCATTCATGTCATAGCATATATAAGTACTTCATTTCTTTTTAGGTTTGAATCATATTCTATGTATATGTCACATGCCATTTAATCATTCATAAATTATTTAGGTTGTTCCCACCTTTTGCATATTGTAAAAAATACTATAAACATTGGTGTAGGAATATGTTTCAGATCCTGCTTTCAATTATACTGCACAGTTTTTTAGTTATTAATGGTTGCCATTGGGATTCCAATCACCATGCTAATTTATAACAATCTTGTTTGTATTACTACCCACTTAATTTTAATAGTATACAAAACTTTGCTCCATATAGTTCCATTTTCTCTCTCCTTTGTGCTATTATTTTACAGATCACAACTTCAAATACTGTGCAGTATAAACACATTTTTAGTTATTGTCTTATGCATTTTTTAACTTTTCTTACTTTTTATGTTTTTATTGGTATGTTGTAACTATATGTAATATTGGGGTTCATTGTGACATATTCCTACCTGCACAAAATATAATTTGGCCAGTTTCATTTCTTAGTACTCCCCCTTTATCTCCCCTCCTTCTTCCCCATGACCTCCTTCCTTTCCTCCACTGGTCTTGCTTATTTTTTTAATTAGTGCATTATAATTATAAAAGTAGGACTCATTGTGATATCTTTTTCATGCACATTCTACTAATTCTACAATTATTTTAAGTATCATATAGGAGAAAACAGAATTACAATTTATACATGTATTATGTATTTTATATTAACTGTACAGTTATCGTAATTGGAGCTCTTTATTTCTTCATATGGATTCAAATTGCTGTTTAATGCTCTTTCATTTCAATCTCAAGACTCTCTTTTTTACTTCTAGTAGAGCATATCTGCTAGCAGGGAACTCTCATGGTTTTCTGTATCTGGGAATACTCTAATTTAACCTTCATTTTTCAAGGACAAATTTTGCTATATGCAGAATTCTTTGTTGACAGGTTTTTAAATTACTCTAAATATGTAATATCCACATCTATTGGTCTCCATGGTTTATGATGAATTAGTTTTTTAAATTTTATTGAAGCTCTCTTGTATGTAGTGAACCACTTCTTGTTGTTTTCAAGGGTTTCACTTTATTTTGGGGCATAAATAGTTGGATTGTTATTTGTCTAGATATTTTTTAGTACCTCACTTGGAGTCTGTTGAAGTTGCTTTGTACATTTCTATTTTTAATCCAATATGAACATGGGAAGTTTTGATCATTATATCTTCATATAGTCTTTTTACCTGTTTCTTCCTTTCCTCTCTTTTTGGAACTTTCATTATGGACATACTGGTGTAATTGTTGGTATTGTATAGGTTTCTGAGAGACTATTTCTTTTTCTAAATTATTTTTCTATTCCTCGGATTATATAATCTTAATTGAGCTATCATCATGTTCACTCATTCTTATATCTGTTCAAACCTACAGTTGAGTCGCCTTTAGTGAATTCTTCATTTCAGTCACTGTGGTCTTCTACTATAGAATTTCTATTTAATTCTTTAAAAATAATTTCTATGTCTTCACTAATATTCTGTTTTGGTAAGTTAACTAGTTACATTTTCCTTAATACAATGTGTATTCCTTTAATTTTTTGAATAGATTGAAAAGACCTGATTCCAAATCTTTGCCTAGGAAGTTCAATATTTGGGTTTCCTAAGGGCCAGTTTCTATTCTTTGCAGTTTTGTTTATGGGGGTGTGCTTTCTTGTTTATTTTCATGTCTCCTATTTTTTTGTTGAAAACTATACATTTAAGTAATACAGTGGAACCAATAAGTCTACTTGTATTTGTTGAAAAGCACTGTATATAGATGGGAGCATTTTTAACACTCATGCAGGAAACTTATAAATTTGCCTTATTTTTGGTTCCTGGTTATATAGAACCAGAAGATCTCCTTGGGGTGAAACTTTGGAACCGTCTAAGGTCACTCATGAGAATATGTAAAGCCCTGTGCATGTGGAAAGCCTTCTTGATTTCAGAGCTTTCAAAGATATTCAAAGTCCCCTATGGAAATCTCATTCCCTAGCTTATCCTTATGTACTCAACTACTTTTGTTGTTTTTACCCTCTTTAGTTCTATGACATTGGTCTTGCTTGCCTTCTGAGATTCCTTTTCATATTTTTCACATTCTACAACACTGAAAGCTGCCAGGTAGTAGTCAAGTTACTTACTTCTGCATCCTCCAGAGGACTAGCACAGCACATACCCCAGAAGAAATTCCAGGAGGAATTGTTTTAGTTGAGTTTAATAGATTGGAATGGGCTAAGATGGATCATGGTCGAGTAGCTTTTATTAGGACAACTTTCCCATGGATAACAACAATAAACTTTAGACAAAATACTAAAATCTACTACTTGAAAGAACTGAAGAGTGATTTAAAAAATAGACAGCAACTGAAAGGAAAGGTTATATCTTTAGAAGATAATGGTAGAGGTGGTTTTCCCAAAATTTTCATGACCCTTCAACTGAGGAAAGGAATACATCTGAACAAGGAAGCTGAAATTAATATGGGTAAAAAATTGGGAAAAAATTCAGTCTTACTCTATTGGAGTAGTGATCGGTAAACTTTTCTGTAGAGGACCATGGAGTAAATATTTTAGGCTTTTAGGCCACATACTGTCTGTGTTTTACAGTTTTATTCTCTCTGTGTGTGTTTTACAGCCCTTTAAAACTATAAAAAAATCATTAGCTCATTGGCTTCATAAAAACAGTCCATGGGTTGAATTTGGCCCAGGGATCTTAGTTTGACAACTCCTGAACTAGAGAGCAGAGCTTAGACTGGAACAACTGAAAAGAAAAAAATCTTACAAATAAGCCATGGAAGAGGAATGAAAACTATAACTTGCTGAAATCACTAGCTACCTGATTACACATGTGCAAGTTAGGCTCCAGATAGCACCAATAAAGTTAAAGTCATCAAACAGATTTTTAGCTCCACTCCATTGCAAGAAAACAAAGGACTTCAGTCTGAATATATCCAAGTTTAGTACTCTAAAACAAAAGTGTCAGATATTCTTAAGAGAAACATAATAGAATTCAAAATGTCAATAATCTCATTAAGAATGTCTTGAAAAAAATCTGGAATGATTAGACATATGAAAAAATAAAAAAAATTAGTGTTCATGAGAAAAGCCTGGTAATGTAGACTAACCTTGAGTTTACATAGATGTTGGCATTTAGGAGACAAAAATTTTTAAAGCAGTTATTTTAACTATACTCAAGAATGTAAAGATAAACATCTTCATAATGAATTTTAAAAATAGAAAAACTAGGCAAAAAGTTGAAATTATGATCACCAAATAGAAGTCCTATAATTAGAAAGTCAAATTCCTGAAGTAAAATTTTTGCTGAATGGTATTAATAGAAGATGAAAGGTAACAAACATAATCAGTGAACTTGAAGAAAGATCAATAGAAATTACCCAAATTTAAGAGCAAAGGGAATCAAATGAAGCTTTAAAACTAGACCCTACCATTTAGTTACAGATGGCATGAAATAAAGGCCATATCAGCTTTTATTCTGTGAAAAAAGGGGAAAGGTCTATAGCATGGGGCTTGGCTGGTATGTGAAGACCACGAAAAATTGCTACAGGTGAATGGATAGTTCAATGGGTAAAATCAGGACTTTTTTTTTAGTTTTATCGATTTTATTTTTTTAAATACACAACAGCAGAATGCATTACAATTCTTATTACACATATGAAGTACAGTTTTTCATATGTTTGTATATAGAGTATGTTGGTCTCAATTTATGTCTTTATACATGTACTTTGTTTTTGCATTACAATTCTTATTATACAAATATACCACAATTTTTCATATTTCTGTTTGTATATAAGGTATTTTGACACCCAATTTGTGTTCATACATGTACTTTGGATAATGATGGCCATCACATTCCACCATCCTTGCTAATCCCCTGCCTCCTCCCTTTCCTCCAACCCCTCTTCCCTATCTAGAATTCATCTATTCCTCCCATGCTCCCCCTCCCTACCCCACTATGAATAAGCCTCCTTATATCAGAGAAAACATTCAGCATTTGTTTTTTTTGGGATTGGCTAACATAACATGATATTCTCTAACTCCATCCATTTACCTGCAAATGCCATGATTTTATTCTCTTTTATTGCTGAGTAAGATTCCATTGTGTATATATACCACATTTTTAAAAATCCATTCATCTACTGAAGCACATCTAGGTTGGTTCCACAGTTTAGTTATTGTGAATTGTGCTGCTATAAACATTGATGTGGCTGTGTCCCTGTAGTATGCTGTTTTTAAGTCCTTTGGGTATAGACCGAGGAGAGGGATAGCTGGGTCAAATGTGGTTCCATTCTCAGATTTCCAAGGAATCTCCATACTGCTTTCCAAAATCAGGGCTTCTTTGATCAGTAAGAGGAAGGGATTCAGTGAACAAGAATACAGGAAAAACAAATTTTAGGATGATATCAATAACAATCACAGAGAAGGGAACCCCAGGACACTGTACCTCCCTAAAGGCAATTAATGAACTGGCAAAATTTGTAAAAATTAGCTTTTTCAGAACTCTGGAATCTAGTTAAAAACTCACAACAATCACGGAAATGTTTGGTGAAAAAACAAGTTGCTTTTTGGTGAGAAAGTGCTGTGGCATTTTAAATGGCTCATCAGCCACCTCACACATCTCAGATCCATGGCCACTGTAAAGACAACACTTGATATTCCTGGTGCAGGTTGCCAGTACCAAAAAGAAGCTATAGGAATCTTATTCTGAAAAAATTGTGATTGAGGATTTTGATCTTGTGGCAGGGCTTGCCTTTGTTTCATCTGATTGGGGGCATTCATAAGGCATCTTCCCAGGCAGCTGTTGTCAAAATCACTTAAAGGCTGTAAATACCATTAAGAAGGGAGAAAGATCTCAAATTAATAACTGAAATTTACATTTGAAGAATCATAAAAAGGACAAACTTAATCACAAAGCTGCAGTAGGAAGGAAACAATGAAGATTAGAGATAAATGAAATAAGAGAAAAACAACAGAACAAATGAGACCAAAAGTTGGTTCTTTGAGAAATTCAACAAATTGACAAACCTTTAGCCGGACTGACAAAACAAAAGAGAAAATGCAAATAACTAACATCAGAAATGAAAATGGAAACATTCCCATTGATGTCACAGAAATAAAGTGTAAGAGAATACTATGAACAATTGTATGTCAACATATTAGATAATATAAATGATATAGACAAATTCCTAAAACAAAAAAGTGAGCAAAAATGACACGAAGAAATAGAAAATCTCATAGGCATATAACAAGCAAAGAGATTGAACTTGCAACCTCAAAACCCCCAACAGAGAAAAGTCTTGAACCAGATAGTTTTACTTATTAATTCTACCAATCATTTAAAGAATTAACTTCCTCTCAAAAAAAAATCAAAAAAAGGAAGGACTCCCAAACTCATTGTGTAAGTCTAGAATTACAAGAAAAAATATCAGAACAAAAAGCCAAACATATTGTAATGAGATAAGAACTTCAATAGACATGGCCCCAAAGAAGATGTATAAATATGTTCATTAAGCACATGAAAGATGTTCAATATCATTAGTCTTTAGGTAAATGCAAATCATAACCACAATATGTCACTTCATACGTAATAGAATGGCTATGATAAAAAAGAAAATAGGTGTTTATGAGCATATGGACAAATTGGAAACCTCATACATCCCTGGTATAGATGTAAAATAGTGTAGCCATTGTAGAAAATAGTTGTGTGCTTCCTTAGACATACAACTAACATAAAACCTAGAAATTCCCCTCCTAGATTGATGCCCAAAGAATAGAAGCAGGCATTCCACATATAGTTGGATTTTATTTTTATAAAATATCCAGAAAATATCCCAAATAGATCGTCCATAGAGATAAAAAGGAGAATAGTGCTTGTTATGGAATCAAGGAAGGGGGACCAAGTGACTTCTTAGTGGGTATTGAAGTTTTTTTTTGGGGGGGGGATGAAAAAATGTTTTGGAACTAGATAGAGGAGATCGTTACAGAATATTGTGAAAGTACTAAGACACCTCTGACTCATACATTTTATAATGGTTAATTTTATATTATGTGAATTTTACTCCAATAAAAAGAATTTTTTAAAAAGACAAAGTTCACAATGAATGTTAATAAGAACCTATCCTTTACGAAATCTATAGTGGATACCTCTGAGTCTATGATCAGTATCAGAAACATATCCTATTTTCCAAGGATTCTCTTGGAAAAGGAGACACACACACACACACACACACCCTTTTAAGATATTATTGAAGCACACTATGATGCCATCAGAATACTTTGACAGCATAGGAAACTTTGTGCTGAGGGGTGAATAGTGAAGGCTAAAGGAGGAGGTGATGTTGGAGCTAGCTTTTTGAAAGGCAGTTCAATATAGCAGAAGATGGGCATTAAATTAGACTACTTAGGTTCAATTCATGTTTGCTCCAGCTGCATGACTTTAGGCAACTAGCGTGGATCTTGGGGCTTTGGTGTCCTCACGGTGATTGAAAGATTAATAATCCCTGATTCCTGCGGTTGGTCTGAGGATTGGATGAGAAATGCCTGAAAGTGCTTAGACAGGCCCACCTGTTGCTCCTTTGCTCATCTAGCTCTCTGGTTTAGTTCATTAATCTGCAGGTAGTGGGAATTGACTTTTGGCAGGAGATAAAGGGTTTGAGGTGGGTGTTATTTTTTAGAAATTAGGTGTTCCCCAGAAGCTATTGTATGAGACAATGCAAGAACATTCAGAGGTGAAATGATTGGGTTATGAAAGCCTTAACGCAATCAGTGAATTAATCCCCTGATAGGGATGAGCTGAGTGGTAACTAAAGGCAGGTGGGGTACGGTTGGAGGAAGTGGGCATTGGGGGAGTGGCTATGAGGTATATGTTTGTATCTGGAGATTCTCTCTTTCTCTGCTTCCTGATCTTGTGAGATGCTTCCCTGTTCCACTGTGATGTTCTGCTTTACCTTGAGCTCCAAGGAATGAAGCTTTCTATGGACTGAGACCTCTGAAACTGTGAGCTCCCAAAGAAACTTTTCCTCCTCTAACATTGTTCTTTTAGTCACAACAGAGAATAAAAAAGCTGCCTAGAACAGTGGTGGAAAGAGGAGGCAGAGCTATGTTAAGAGGTTTTTCCCTTTCACAATCTGAATGGGGTTTTGGGAACCATTACCAATTTCCTTTATCACTTAGATTTGGGTACAACCCCTAGGAGAATACTGCACATGAGGAGTCTCCAGCCCAGTATGCAGATTATTTCAGGGGAGAATTCAACTTTGATAGTCTTTAAGCCCTGTGGGCCTGCTATGCATGCTGCTTTCCTACATGGGATTCTGTCAGTGGGTGAATTCAGCTGTAGTGATTCTGGGGCATGTGGCTGGCTATGTCTGATTTCAGGGAAACCCCAAAGTGCTGCACATTAGCAATTACAGAAGTAGATTAAATGAACTGTTCAGCCATAACCTTGCCCTTAATACTTTGACTGCCTTTTTGCTTTGTAAGCGTTTTTCAATTCTGAGGAACTCAAAATGATGAAATGGCCCTGGCTTAAAACAAGTGAATTGGCTGAGTATCTATTCATTTGCATAGGAGCTCCTCTCTACCAGGACACTCAGCCTAAGTTTGCTGGTGTCTGCACAAAAGCAGCAGCTGACTAGGCAAATGAGGCAGAAGCTGACTTGTAATGGCATATATTTTTCTAGGTGTTTGAGGGCCTTTAACCCATTAGCTACCCATTAGCTTTAACATTTTATGCAATAACTTGCAATAAAAATATACTCACAACCAAATGTTTGAGTAAACATTCTCATTGTAGCACTGCTTGGCTTGGTTCTGAATAGCCTGGATATTTTTCTACTTCTGCTTACCAAGGGATTGGGGCAATTTTTTTTAAGTCCAAACCCGTGGGATTTTAGGTTGATATCACCTTTCCTGTGGTATTAGTGCCCCCTCAATGTCCAATGCAGTGTGACTCACACACAGTCATGGTGTAAAATAGCTTAAAATCTTAATACAATGTAAATGAATATGATGGAATAGATATAGCACCACATCAATATTTAGGAATCTTTGAAATTCTTTTCTACTAATTTGCTGTGTGATTGAAGGGTTCTTGTCCCCTCTGTGGCTTATGTATGGTCTTCCCATAACGTCCATTATAAACCTGATGAATTACAAGTACATAATCACACATTTGACTGTTGAGCTTGGCTGAACTTGAAACATGGTTAGTCCCACCCAAGTCCTACTGTTTCCCCTATATATTAGCCAGAATTTCTCACATCCTAATCTATTGACTCATCTAGTCTTTGTAATTGTTTTCTGATCCTTTTATGCTGGAGGAAGCAAGGTCTTTGAATTCTGGATACCAGATTGCTTTTTGCTCCTTTTTAAAAGTATGTACCTTCTTCTTTTGGAAATCTTAATAAATTTTATTAACTCAACATTTCCCAAATCATATTATTCCAATATGTGATCATTGTAAAATGAGATATTTTACATTCTTTTTACAAAAATTTTAATTTGTTTTAATTAGTTACACATGACAGTAGAATGCATTATGCATTTTGATATATCATTCATAGATGGGGTGTAATTTCTCATTTTTCTGATTGTTCATGCTGTAGAATCACATTGGTCACGCAGTCATATATACATAAGGTAATAATGTTTGTTTCATTCTATCTTTCCTAGCTCCACATCCCTCCCCTCCCCTCCCTTCACTGCCCTCTACCTAATCTAAGGTAACTATTCTTCCCTAGTGCCTCCCCCCATTGTGAATTAGTATCCACATATCAGAAAACATCTGTTGTAAATTTCACATGCACAGGATTTTTCAATTAAGACTAGCCCTGTTTCAAATGCTCAGAACCCACATGTGGCTAGTGGTCACCACATTGAGTAGCATATGAACCTTTTTTAAAGGGTAACCTAAACCAGGAGTAAGATAAGTCCCTGAGAACTACTCAAAAATTTCTCTAAACTATCATCACACTGATTTGGACCATAGAACTTATTCTTCCAGGTCTTCTTCCTAAGGATCCATGTCTTCATAATTAAAAAAAAAAAAACTTCCTTTGTTCTGTTACAAAAGCTGTTCTCCAAACTGTTTGCTTTCCTTTTATCAAGCAGTAGTACTAACCACTATTTCAGTGTTAGGATGTTATTGATTTGTTGCATATGATTTGGGAAAATGTTTTTCTTTTCCGTTATTGTTTCTGGTCAGTATTTGTTCACTTGGGGCTATCCCATTGCATCTTGATGGTACAAATCTATTATTCCATCAGATTGGGTCCAGGGTTTGTGATGAGAGAAATGTCAGTTAATTTGTGGACATATTGCATCTTAGGTACCTATGGAAAATTTAGGAAGAAATGGCTAATGAACACTTGGGTACTTGGAGGTATATAGCCGCAGAGAAAGAGTGGATCAAAATATAGATCTGGAATTTATCAGCTCTTAGTAACTGAAACATGGAAGTGACTAGCATTCATTATGAAAACACATTAGGATGACAATAGAATAGCATTGAGCATGAAGCCATGGGAAAAACTAAAGTTTAAGAAGGAAGAACAGGAGCTTTAGAAAATGATGGAGAAAGAAAGGTATGAAAGATAGATGGCCAGCTCAATTAAAATATATATTATATATTATATATTTTCTACTTGGATGTGGCCAGAAGTCTTTTTTATGATTGGGTTACATCATTTTAGTGAAAGCAATTGCAATGATAAGGTCATTATTTACCAATTATTATCTTAAGTAAGTGCAGTTAACATGGTAATCTCATAAATTCTGAGTGAGGATAGCACCTGAAAGTCTAGCAGGGACTCATTAGGAAATAAACATATTCAAAATCTTGGTGAAAGTAGTATGAAGTATAATGTTTTTCAGTTCATTTGATTTCGTTAAGATAGAAATATTGATGAAGTGTGAAAATCTGTAGTGTTTCCAATTTTCAACACTGCATGAACTCATCCTCATTTGGTAGAAGCACCCACTTTCTGTGCCTAGGAGATCTATCTTTGGGTTCTAACTTCCTTAAAAATTAGGACACATAAATGTCAGGACTGTTTAACATTTGTTACAACATAAATCAAGAGTTAAGATTATGCTAAAGTTGCCATGATGTTTTTGACTTATTTCTCTTTTATTTATTTTTTTAAACAAATGACAACAGAATGCATTACAATTCTTATTACACATATATATCACAATTTTCCATATCTCTGTATATAAAGTATTTTGGAATCCAATTCGTGTCTTCATACCTGTACTTTGGATAATGATGGCCATCACATTCCACCGCCCTTGCCTCCTCCTTGCTCCCTCCCTTCCCCTCCCACCCCTCTGCCCTATCTAGAATTCGTCTATTCCTCCCATGCTCCCTCTCCCTACCCCACTGAGTCAGCCTCCTTATATCAGAGAAAACATTCGGCATTAGTTTTTTTGGGATGGGCTGACTTCACTTAGCATTATCTTCTCCAGTGTCATCCATTTACCTGCAAATGCCATGATTTTATTATCTTTAATTGCTGAGTAATATTCCACTGTATATATATGCCACATTTTAAAAATTTCTTTTTTAAAAGGGACATAAGCACATAGGTATTTAGCAAAGCAATGATTACACATTTGAAGGGAAAGAGATGGAGGGAGGGCTATCTTGAGCAAGAAAAGCAAAAGCTTGGTCTGGTGTCCTCTTGTTTATAGAGGGGCAGTAGCAAGGGGGCTGAACCAGAGGTGAAGTCAGGGTAGGAATTATACAATTTTGCACGAGTTTTTCTTGTGCTACTTTCTGTGGGCAAGGACGTGAGCTGGGTTGTTCACAGCTTGCTTGTTTTGCATTCCACTAGTCCATGGGCAACTTTTATTTCTTAAAACTTTCTGTAGGATGATAAAAAGTTGATTAGCTTCACTAATCAAAACAACCTGGTTGGACACTGTAATTGCATCAAAGGTAATTGCTATTCCAAAGAATAAATTTTAGAGTTCTGAAAATTTTTTTCTGACAATATTTTCCAGCATTCTCATTATTTTTTAAAAATGGGTGCATTATAAGTATACTTAATAGTAGGATTTCCTATACCATGTTTACACATGCATATTAACATAATTTGCTCAATCTCCTTTCCCGCACCTTCTTTTTCACTCTTCTCTTCCCTCCCTCTTTGATACACTTGCTCTACTGTGGTATTTCACATTACCCTTTCCCATTCCACTTTTCCCAGATCTGAAGTGACATTGGAAACTAATAACCAGCAATCAGGATGAAAACCATCAGGCTGTCCCAGCTGCCAAGTTGTGCTGGGAGGGAGTATAAAGTTGGAACTTGTGTAAAGCTTCATTCTCAGAATTGTCATTATTTAATCTGGTTCATCTAAAGACCCAAATGGCAGGACTTGTCTTTACATAATTTGCTTTGCCCAGTGCAAACAGCTTTTTTACCTAGGGCATTTGTCAAAAAGTATCAGCAAATTTTTTTAACATCATAGCTACCTGAGGTGGTGGATAACAGGATGAACAACAAACTAATTAAAAGGCAAAATCTAATTAAAAAGGAAAATATTGGGAATAAGATGTCTTCAGGAGACTTTGCTATATTCTTCATACTGCTTACTAAAATAGACAAACTGATACAAAAGTTTATATGGAGATTCAAGGAATTCAAAATAGCTAAAGCAATCTTGAAAGCCTTCAAATTGGAAGACATCCTTTCCAATTTTAAAATTCACTACAAGAATGGTAATAAAGATGATATGGTATTAACATGAGGAGGAACATATATATCTATGGAATAGAATTGAGAGTCCAGATATAAACCCACTCATGATTAATTGAATGTTACTAAGGGTACCAAGATAACTCAATGGTGAAAGAATGCAATATTTTGAAAAAATGATGCAAAGGAATGAATATAGCCTTTTGCTTCATATCACATAGAAATATCAACACAAACCATACCAAGGTTTTTATAGTGTTATTAAACTCTATAAAATGTAAGTATAAATATTCATGACCTAGAATAAAACAGTGACTTCCTTTTATGAAAAAAAATTCATTGGTTCTTTTCAGTTGTACATAACATTAGGAATCATTTGACACAAGAGCATGGAATCTAATTTGCTCTAATTTAGCTCCCAGTACCTCCACTTCTCCTCCTCCCTCCCCCTCTTCCCTTCCTGTTCTACTGATCTTTCTGCTTTTATAGCTTTCTTAGTGTCTTGTGGATGTACATCATGGTGAGATTCTCTGTGGTATGTTCGTAGATATACATAAGAATGTAAGGTCAGATTCATTCCACTGTTCTTCCCTTGTCCAATACCACTTCCTCCCCTTCAATCTCCTTCCTCTATTCCACTGGTCTTTCTTTTATATTTATGGAATCCCCCTGCCCTTTCCCCTTGTTTTTCTCTCCTTACATTGGATTAGCTTCTGCATATCAGAGAAAACATTCAACCTTTGACTTTTTGTGTTTGGCTTATTTCACTTACCATGATAAGGACAATGATTTCTTAGACATGATACCTAAAGCCAAAGCAACTAAAAAGATAAATTGAACTTCATAAAATTAAAGATTTTGTGGATCAGAGACTATAAAGTGACAGCACACCTTACAGAATGTTAAAAATTATTTGCTAATCATATATATGGTAAAGATATTTTATTAGTATATACTAACTACAAAATAGTGGGCTTCACTGTGGCATACTTATATGTGCATATAACATAGTTTGATCATTTCCACTCCCCATTACCCTTGCCCTCCCATAATCCTGTTACTTGCCACAACATTTATGAAACTAGAGCATATTATATTAAGTGAAATGAGACATGCACACTTCTATGTGGAATCTAAAAAAAAGTTGAACTCAGAAATGGATGGGAGAAAGGCAGTTACCAGGGACTGGTGGATATGTTGGTCAAAGGCTACAGAATTTTAGGAGAAATAATTTCAAGTGACCTATTACAGAACATGATGGCTACAGATAATAATGATGTATTGTGTTATTGAAAATTGCTAAGAAAGTAGATTTTGCTTTCTTGCACAAAATGTATGGGATGATGTATGCATTAATTAACTCAATTTGCCTATTTTCAAAGCAACATGCTAACATAATTTCATTATTTTTATTTGTCAATATAAAATAGACTTAAAAAGAAACTGAACCTAAAAAAAAAAAAAAACCAAAAACTTGTTACCACTTTAAAATGTATTTGGCTTCAAGAACCAGAATAGCCCATATTTGAATTGAAGACTTTTCATTTATGGCCCATGTTATAGAGGTCAAATTATCAGCTATCTTCAAATCTCAATTTCTTCACAGAAAATAATGGGGCCCACAAGCAATACCTGAAAATATCTCAGAATGGTCCAGGTGTATAAACATTTCAATAAAGGGGTTGTGGCTTAGTGGTAGAGCACTTGCCTATCACATGTGAGTTCCATCCTCAGCACCACATAAAAATAAGTAAATAAAATAAAGGTATTGTGTCCATCTACAATTAAAAAAAACTTTTATAAAAGCTCAATAAATGTAATCCATTATCATTGTCTTTAAGCCATAATGGTGCTGTGGTGGGTGATATGGGACCTTAGCGCTCTTAAAGTCCTTTGTAATCTTCTACTTCTATCTACTCCTGTGCCAGATATTTCTTGCTTGTGAAGAGAGAAACTAGTATTCTAGTTACTTTATCATCTATATAAACATTTTTTAATCTTTAATATTATACATGTAAAAAATGCTTCAGCAAATTATGACACCAATATATACATACAATCATCCACATTATTCTTATAAGATTAACTTTACTGAGTACAATTTGTATTTTAATCAGGGCTGCTATAATTAAATACCATGACTGGGTGGCTTAAACAACAAACATTAGTTCTCACAATTCTGGACGTTGGTAAGCCCAAAATCAAGGCCATCAGCAGATTTGGTGTTTGAGGTTCCTCTTGTTTGCTAACAGCTATCTTGTGTTTTCATATTTTCTTGGTGTGTGCTCTTGGGGAGATAAGAGTGTTTTATTCATGTTAGTATAAAAATACTCATTTTATCAGAGGGCTCCATCTTCATGGATTCATCTAAACTTAATTTCCTCCTAAGGCTCCAACTTCAAAACAGTGATAGGGTAAACACATTGATTCCTTAGCAATTTGCATGCACTAAAATGTACCCATTTAAAGTGTACACTTTGAGATTTCACAAACGGATGTGCTCATATTGCCACCATTACATTAAAAATCGAGCATTTCTATTCCAAAAAGTTACCTTGTGTCCCTTTTCAGTCAATCCTAACCTCTATCCCTGTCTGCAGGCAAATGCTGATCTGCTTTATATCATTTCCAATTATGTTTTTTTCCCTCTAAGGTTTTGTGTAAATCTATCTGGTTGGTTTTGCTTAGTGTTTCACCATTAAGTATGATTCTTACTGTAGGGATTATTTTTTGGTAGATGCCTTTTATCATTTGGAGGGAGATCCTTTGTATTCCTTGTCTGCTGAGAGTATTTAGCATAAATGGTGAAATTTATCAAATGCTTTTTCTGCTTCTGCACAGAAAACCATTTATTTTTCCCCTTCATTTGTCAATGTGTTAAATTATATCGATTTTTCAAACATTAAATCAATTTTGTTTTACTTAGATAAAACCCATTTGGTTATGATGCATTATTCTTTTTATATATTGCTATATTTGGTTTACTAGAATTCTGCTAGAGTTTTGCATTTATTTTCATAATAATGGTACAAACCAATATTCTTTATCTTTGATAGGGAGAGTGGTGCTAGTTTAATAAAATGAGGTGGGAAGTGTTATGCTCTTCTATTTTTTGGTACAATTTATTTAGGATTGATACTATTTCTTTGAATATCCAGTGAAATCCAATATTGACACTATCTGGATTTGGAGCTCTTGGGGGGAAGTCTTATAATGCATTCCCAATTTGTTTATATACATGTGGGTTATCTATTTCTTAGGTCTGAGTTTATTTCAAGGGATTTGTTCATTTAAAGTATGGTGCTGAATTTATTGATATAAAATTGTCAACATCCTTTTCATGTTTTAGTGCCCATGGTGATGTTCATGCTTTCATTTTTGATAATGACTATTTCTTTTTTTTTTCTGGATAAGTTGAGCTAGAGTGTTTTCAATTTTGATATATTTGAGAAATCTTTTTGTATCCTTGGGGTTTCTTTCCTTCCTTCCTGTCTTCCTCCTCCTTCCCTCCCTTGCACCTCTCCCCCTCTTTGTTTTTCTTATTTTCCATCTTATTGATTTATATTCTTAATTATTTAGCCTTTTCTGCTAATTTGGGGGTTAATCTGTTAGTTTTACTTATGCTCCAAGGTGGAGGCCTAGGTCATTGATTTGATACTTTTAATTTTTTTCATATAAGCATTTATGTTGTTATTTTCTAGGCACTATTTTCACAGCTTCTCACAGTACTATTTTAGCTGCATTTTAATATTGAATTTGTTCTAATTCATCTTAATTTGTTACTTGTAGTACTTTTAATTTGTGTTGCTCAATTTTCAAATATGTAGGAATTTTCTAGAGTTGTCTTTGTTTTAATTTCTCAGTTTCCCTATAATCAAGGATAACATTCTGAATGATTTCTCCAATTTAAAACTGGGAATTTTTTGACCAAGCATATGGTTTATCTGAGTGACTTATGTTCATTTGAAAATAATGTGTATTCTTGTTGGATATTTTTTTTCATAAATATGATTCCAAACAAGTTGGCTTGATGTATTATTCAGGTTATCTATGTCTATTCTTTCTATTTCACCCACAGTTGCTAAGACTGTCATACTCAATAATTGCATATTTGTCCATTTTAAGCCCCATTAGTTGTTTTTTCCATGTATATTGAATTTCTATTATGTTCAGACATTTGAAACTTTTAGATTTTCTTGGTTAATTATATATAAGATATTCTTCTTAAATAATTTTTCTGAAGTTGGCTTTATATGACATAGACATTTCACCTTTCTTAAACTTACTGTTTTCATGGTATATGGTTTTTCCATTCTTTAACTTATGTACAAAGAACATACTTTATTTGTAATTAAGGCTGGCTTTTCTTTCTGGTGTGACAATGTCTAGCTTTTATATGGAAAGCTTAGCCATTCACATTTAATATAAATTATATAATTGGATTTAAATATGCCATCTTCATCTTGGTACAATTTTTCTTTGTCTAATCCATTCTTTTTTCCCTCTTTTTGTGCTTTCTTTCAGACTAGTTGAGTTTTAAGTTATAACAGTCATACACTGAGACACTGTTCTGGAGCTGGGAGCAGAACTGGCATCCATGCTTAAGAAGCAGGGTGTTAGGTAAGTGTGGAAGTCTCTCGTTTTTTTTTTGTTTGTTTGTTTGTTTGTTTTGCTTTTCCTAATGAGGAAAGCAGAATGGAGGGAGAGCAACGATAGTTCCACTATTCTTGTCCTTCATTCTCTGAGTACAGCCTCCCTGTTTCGAATCAGGGTGGAGTAGAAGGGAGCCCCAAATCTGTCTACTACACTTATCCAGAATTTACCCTCTACAGCTTGGAGCTGGACATGAGAAATGCTGATAGTTTGTTCCTCCCAGTAAAGTGTTTACTTTTGTGGGCAGCTAAGGAGAAAGGGATTCTTGTCATTTTGGCCACACCTACTTAATATGAAATCTCTCACCTTGAGTTGGAAGGAGGAAGGGGACAGATCATAACTGAAGTGCCACAAATTTTATGTTTTTATTGATACTTTATTTTCTTAAATAATGTTACCTCATTTGCTGTATGCCCTTATAACCATTTCTAGAGACATTAAGTGATTTTTAAAAAGAATAATTACCACTTTTGTTCAATTAGAGAATAAGTCTGCAGAATTCCATATGCTGCCATTCTGGATGTGGGACTCTTGTTTCTTTAAAAATATAGCCCACTTTTCTATGTTCACCTTTTTTCTTAAACACATGAATAATAGTTATATACTATCTATTTTCACTTTGTTGCAGCTAATTCCTCCATCTCAATTAATTCAAATTCTCTTTCTATTGACTTATTTTTCTCTAGATTATGGGTCATATTTTCCTGTTAAAATAACCAGGGCATGTCTACTCATGTTTTATTCTGGACTATACAGTTTGGTTTCATGTTTTTGTATGTTTGAGTTTTCTTGTCTTTAAGGAGTTTTGTTTTAGCTAGCAATTATATTACTTTGGTAAATTGATTCTTTTGATACTGTTTCTTTAAAAAGTTTTATAAAGGAAGATCTAGAGATGGTTTCACTCTAATATCAAGATACAGCTTTTGGCTGGGGGATTTTTCTACTAAATGCCTTGAGTGATCAATGAGAAATATCTATTCTACCTTATTGGAGCTCAATACTGCACATCTTACCTCTGGTGACAAATCAGCTCATGACTCCTATGTCGTTCTTAGCTTGGATTAAAAAATGTTTCAATGAATAGAAGTAAATTTTATTTAATAATAAAGGGAACCTTTGTGAAAATTTCTGAAGCTCTTTATCTCTGTGTAGCTGCCTACTCCTCAGAACTCTGTCCTGAACCTCCCAATTGCCTCAGCTTCTCTGAACTCCAATTCTATCATCTGAACTTGGTGACTCCACTGTGCTCTATATTTGATTTGAGTCCTACTCTGTAATCCCTTATATTTTACTACATAGAAATTCATGGAAGTTATAGGGCTCACCTCATTTGTTTCCCTGTATTCACAAATCACACTCCTGACAAGTCTCTTACTCAATGCCTAAAAACAGATATTTCCTATATTTTGTCCAGTTTTTGTACTAGAAAGGTAATGATAGTTCCTGAAGTCCATCATGACCAGAAGTGAAACTCCTGAGGTTTATTTTTATGCTTTGTTAGCATGGATCTATAACTCCTTTTATTCTTGGACTAATATAGCCCTACCACTATAGATTGAAATTTCTGAGATCACTACTGAGGCCTAGAGTGCTCAAGGAAGTCTCTTTACTCTACCTGGTTAGACCTTGAATATTGTCCAGTCATATGTGTGTTCTGAGATGTGCTATCTTAAGTAATTGTTCAGTATAAGTGCTAATAACATTTTGGTCAACAATGGACTGAATATACAACAGTAGTCCCATAAGATTGTAATGGAGCTTAAAAAATCCTATTTCCTAGTGAATGTGTAGCTGAAGAAGAGGCAAGAAAATGGGAAACTTTGGGAGAAGAAAAAGAATGCCCAAGAACATTCACAGTGAAGTGTTAAGCAAAATCTTTTTCAAAACTCAATAAGCTCCTTGGAAATGTGTTTAAATGGATAATACTAATGCTAATACTACTAATAATACCAAATAGATTCAATTAATAGAGGGAAATGTTCATGGTGTATTTTTTGCTTATAAGCAAATTTATGATAGAAAAATCACTATGGATGTATTTCTGAAAAGAGTGACATCTCAAGTTCTTTAGAAGATATTGCTGAAGAAAGCATTGTTGTAGGAGATTACAGCTTCATTCACATTGTTACCCCAAAGACCTTCTTGTAGGATGAGATGTGAAGTTAGAAGACAGTGTTGTTGATGTTCCTGACCCTGTGTTGGCCTAGGCTAATATGTGTTTTTTGTGGCTTAGTTTTTAACAAAATAAATTTAAAATAGACAAAGTTTATAGAATAAGAATACAAAAATTTTTATTTGCTTTTTAGTTATACATCACAGTGGAATATATTTTGATATATATACATGGTGTATAACTTCCCATTCCTGTGGTTGTACAGGATGCAGGCTTATACTGGTTGTGTGTGTGTATATGAACATAGGAAAGTCATATGTGATTCATTCCACTGTCTTTCGTATGCCCATCCTCTTCCCTTCTTTTCATTCTCTGTCTAATCCACTGAACTTCTATTCTTCTCTTCCCCACCAACTATTGAGTCAGCATCTGTACATCAGAACTTATGGCCTTTGGTTTTTGGGATTTGATTTTTTTCAGTTAGTGTGACAGACTTCAGTTCCATCCATTTACCAGCAAATGCCATAATTTCATTCTTCATGGCTGAGTAATATTTCATTGTATATATACCACATTTTCATTATCCATTCATCTACTGAAGGGCACCTAGGTTGGTTCCATACCTTGGCTATTGTGAATTGAGCTTCTGTAAACATTGATGTGGCTATGTCACTGTAGAATGCCAATTTTAAGTCCCTTGGGTACATACTGAGGACCAGGATAACTGGGTCAAATGTTGGTTTCATTTCAAGTTTGAGGGATTTTCACCCTGCTTTCCAGAGAGGTTGCACTAATTTGTAGTCCCACCAGAAATGTATGAGTGTACCTTTTCCCCACATCCTCGCCAACATTTACTGTTGCTTGTAATCTTTTTTTTTTTTTTTTAGAGAGAGTGAGAGAGGAGAGAGAGAGAGAGAGAGAGAGAGAGAGAGAGAGAGAGAGAGAGAGAGAGAGAGAGAGAGAATTTTTAATATTTATTTTTTAGTTCTCGGCAGACACAACATCTTTGTTGGTATGTGGTGCTGAGGATCGAACCCGGGTCGCACGCATGCCAGGCGAGCGTACTACCACTTGAGCCACATCCCCAGCCCGCTTGTAATCTTGATAATTGCCATTTTGACTAGAATGAGATGAAATCTCGGTGTAGTTTTCTTTCTCTGATTGCTACTGATGTTGGTCATTTTTCATATATTTGTTCACCATTCATATTGCATCTTCTGTGAAGTGTTCAGTTCCTTTGCCCATTTATTGATTGGGTTATTTGAGGTTTCTTTTTTCTTTTTCTTTTTTTGCAGGGGTGTTAAATTTGAGTTCTTCATACCCTGGAAATTAACACTGTATCTGGGGTGAAGTTGACAAAGATTTACTCCCACTCAGTAGGCTCTCTTCTCATGTTCTTGATTGTTTCCTTTGTTCTGAAGAGCATTTCATTTGAAATAATCCCATTTATTAATTTTTACTTCTTTGACTTCAGGAGTTTTTGTTAAGGAAGTCAGTTCCTAAGCCAACATAGTAAAGATTTGAGCCTACTTTTTCTTCTAGTAGGTGTAGAATCTCTGGCCTAATTCCTAGGTCCTTGATCTACTTTGAGTTGATTTCATGCAAGATGAGAGGGGTCTAATTTCATTTTGCTGCATATGGATTTCCAGTTTTCCCATTTGCTGAAAAGGCTATCTTTTCTCCAATGTATGTTTTTTTTGGCACCTTTGTCTAGTATGAGATAACTGTATTTATGTGGGTTTTTCTGTATTCTCTATTCTGTACCATTGGTCTACATGTCTTTTTTGATGCCTATACCATGCCATTTTGGCTGTATTAGCTCTGTGGTATAATATAAGGTATTGTGATGCCTTCTACTTCACTTTTCTTGCTGATAATTTGAGTATTCTGGGCCTCTTATTTTTCTTAATAAATTTCATTACTGTTTTTTTTCTATTTCTATGAAGGACATCATCGGAAAATTAATAGGAATTGCATTAAATCTGTATAGTGTTTTTGGTAGTATGGCCATTTGGATAATATTCATTCTGCCTATCCAAGAACATGGGAGATCTTTCTTCTAAAGTCTTTAATTTCTTTCTTTAGCATTCTGTAGTTTTCATTGTAGAGGTCTTGCACCTCTTTTTAGATTGATTCACAAATAATTTATTTTCTTTGAGGATA
The DNA here is from genome assembly GCF_045843805.1 of Urocitellus parryii. Lineage (NCBI taxonomy): Eukaryota > Metazoa > Chordata > Mammalia > Rodentia > Sciuridae > Urocitellus > Urocitellus parryii. The sequence goes on along the minus strand of NC_135547.1, from coordinate 14,897,821 downwards.
TTATGGGATAGTTTTCCCAATTTCTTTCAGTTGATTCATCACTGATGTATAAGAATGCAATTGATTTATGGATCTTAATTTTATACCCTGCTACTTTGCTGAATTCATTTAAGTTCTAGTTTTCTGGTGGAGTTTTTTGTGTCTTCTAAATATAGAATCATATTGTCAGCAAATAGGGATAGTTTGAGTTCTTATTTGTATTCCTTTAATTTCTTTCATCTGTATAATTGCTCTGGCCAATGTTTCAAGAACTATGTTAAATAGAAGTGGTGAGAGGGGGTATCCCTGCCTTGTTCCAGTTTTTAGAGGGAATGCTTCTAATTTTTCTCCATTTAGAATGATGTTGGCCTTGGGTTTGGCATAGATAGCTTTTACAATATTGAGGTATGTTTCTACTCTCACTAGTTTTTCTAGTGTTTTGAACATGAATGGATATTGAATTTTGTCAAATGCTTTTTCTGCATCTATTGAGATAACCTTGTGATTCTTATCTTTATTGATGTGATGAATTACATTTATTGATTTCTGTATGTTGAACCAATCTTGCATCCCTGGGATAAACCCTACTTGATCATGGTGTACTATCTTTTTGATGTGTTTTTGTATTCAATTTTCCAGAATTTTTGAGAATTTTTGCATCTGTGTTCCTTAGAGATATTGGTCTGAAGTTTTCTTTCCTTGATGTTTTTTTTTATGGTTTTGGTTATCGGGGGGGGGTAATAACAGCTTTATGGAATGAGTTTGGAAGGGTTCCCGCCTTTTCTACTTCACGGAATAATTTGAGGAGGGTTGGAGTTAGTTCTTCTTGGAAGGTCTGGTAGAACTTGCTACAAATCCACCTTTTCCTAGGCTTTACTTTGTAGGCTTTTGATGGCATCTTCAATATCATTGCTTGAAATTTAAACTATGTCCTCCTGATTCAATTTGGGTAGGTCATATGTCTCTGGAAATTTTTTGATGTCTTCAAGATTTTGTACCCTATTACCTAAACTTTCAAAATAGGTTCTGATTATCATCTGTATTTCAGTCGTGTTGTGATATTTCATTTTTCATCATGAATTTTCATCATTTCTGTTTTCTCTTTGTTAGCATGGCTGAAGGTTTATCAATTTTTATTGTTCCCCAATTCCCAAGAACTAATATTTTTGGATCATTTCTTTTGTTTCTATTTCATTGATTTCAGCTCTTATGTTTTTTTTTTTAATTATCACATCAGTTTTTATTTAAACCACCCATTAATGAGGAAAACAGATATATAAATATGTATATGTGCATGTATTAGATATATCCTGTTGTGCATGTGTATAAATACAAGAATGCTAAAATTTTCTAATAGCTGCAAAACTGGTTGTTATATGACAATTAGAATAAATTTTTAAAAATTTTATTAAGTATATATGACAGCAGAATGCATTTTGATTCATTGTACACAATTGCAGCACAATTTTTCATTTCTCTGGTAGTACACAATGTAGCATCACACCATTTTTACAGTCATACATGTACATAGGGTAATGATATACATCTCATTCCACCATCTCTCCTGCCCCCATGCCCCCTTCACTCCCCTCCCTCCCCTTTGCCCAATTCAGTTCCTCTTTTCCCATGCCCCGCCCATTATGGATTAGCGTCCACATATCAGAGACAACATTCGGCATTTGGTTTATCAGGATTGGCTTACTTCACTTAGCATGATATTCTCCGACTCCATCCATTTACCTGCAAATACCATGATTTTATTCTATTTCATTACTGAGTAATATTTCTTCAGTAATCAGAGTAGTTTTGATTTGCATTTCTCTAAGATTTAAACTCAAGCCAGTCAGAATGACAGTTATCAAGAATACAAACAACAGGGATGGGGATATAGCTCAGTTGGTAGAGTGCTTGCCTCACATGCACAGAGCCCTGGGTTCAATCCCCAGCAACATACACACACACACACACACACACACACACACACACACACACAAGAATACAAACAGCAATAACTGTTGCCAGGGATGAGGGGGGGGAAAGGCACATGCATACATTGCTGGTGGGACTGCAAATTGGTGCAACCACTCTGGAAAGCAGTATGGAGGACATTCCTCAGAAAACTTGGAATGGAACCATTATTTGACCCAGCTATCCCACTCCTCGATTTATACCCAAAGGACTTAAAATCAGCACACTATGATGCTAAATTCAGCATTACTAAAATCAGCAACATCAAGTTTATAGCAGCACAATTCACAATAGCTAAGCTATAGAACCAACCTAGGTGCAAAATATGGTATATAGACACAATGGAATATTACTCGGCTCTGATTTTAATTATTTTCTGTCTTCTGCTTTGGTGTTGATTTGTTCTTTTTCTAGTGCTTTGAGATGTAATGTTAGTTTAATTTGTTGACTTTCTATTTTAATGAACAATCTCAATGAAATGAACTTTCCTCTTATCACTGTCTTCATAGTATCCCTGGAATTTTGATGTATTCTCATTTACCTCTATTTTTAAATTTAATCCCTGATAGTTTAAAATAAATTTGTACAGATGTAAAAAAAAATTTTTTTTCTTTAATAGAAGACTAACATTAAACAAGGATGAGAGGTGGGAGGGAAAGGGAGAGAGAAGGGAAATTGCATGGAAATGGAAGGAGACCCTCAGGGTTATACAAAATTACATACAAGAGGAAGTGAGGGGAAAGGGGAAAATAATACAAGGGGGAGAAATGAATTACAGTAGAGGGCGTAGAGAGAGAAGAGGGGAGGGGAGGGGAGGGGAGGGGGGATAGTAGAGGATAGGAAAGGCAGCAGAATACAACAGTCACTAGTATGGCAATATGTAAAACAGTGGATGTGTAACAGATGTGATTCTGCAATCTGTATACGGGGTAAAAATGGGAGTTCATAACCCACTTGAATCAAAGTGTGAAATATGATATATCAAGAACTATGTAATGTTTTGAAAAACCAACAATAAAAAAAATAAAAAAAGAAACTACTTCCTTGGGTTCTAAAATACCATTTTCTCCCAGATTAGTGTCAGACTCTCTTTTTGCTTTTAGTTTTCAGAGTCTATATTGGCTATATCAGTTTTGGCTTTTCTAATTTGTCAGTGTGTCATCTTTGGCTTACTTTTCTTCAACATACACACTCTTTGGCCTCATTAATATGGTTTAACTCCTACCTGTATGCAAACAATTTCCAAAATATACAGTGCAAGCAAATTTCTTTCATGAGCTCCAGATCCATATGTAGTAACGTTCAGATTTATCTCATTTAGAAGCCCTACAAAGAGAATCTAATTTCTCTCTTCTCTGTATCATAAAAAGAAGCTATTTTTTAAAAAAAATTATTGATTTGTTTATATGTGGTGCTGAGAATCAAACCCAGTGTCTCACATATGCTAGGCAAGCAGTCTACCACTGAGCCACAACCCCAGCCCAAGAAGCTATTTCTTACTAGAAGAAAGGTTATTTATCTACATAATAAATTAGGGAGTATAGAAGAGAAATAAGAAATCTGAGAAGATGAAGATGAAAAACTATTTACTTTCTTTGAGGTTTGTAACATTTTAGGATCTCGGGAGCCTTGTGGTATATGGATAATTGATAGAGAATTTATATATAATCACACACACATGTGTATATATCTATATATGGACTGCTACAGATTTTGTTGGTATGTCCTTCGAAGTCTTTAAAGAAAAGTGAATAAATTAGTTTTAGCTATTAAATTCATAATTTTTAAAACCCCAATTCATGCAGAGACCCAGTACCTGCCCTTTCCTATCAAGATCTATTATGATAAACACATGAATATCTAATAGTTAATGGGTGTCTCTAATGGGTATTCAAGATTTAACTTGTTCAAAACTGATCTCAGTAGCTTGCCTAGTGGTTAATAGCACAGATTCTAAAAGTGAACTGAGTTTGAACTTATATCACTTAATGTCTGAATGGACTTGGGAATACTTCTGATATTTATGCATCCATTTTATCTGTTAAAGAAGGATTATACACGTGCCTACCACAGAGGACTGCTAAGATGAATGAATGAGTTGATATTTATAAAGCACTTAAAATAATACATAATGCCTAGTAAATAAATGTATTAAATGAAACACAAGTCTTCACCTTCATCCACACACTTGTCTTCATCCAGTGATTACTATCTTGGTGACTGAAAAATACCTGGCATTTTATCCAGCAAATTGGATATCAACCTTGACCTCACCTTGCTCATTCCTTACTTCTGGTCATCTGCCAAGTAGTTATCTCCTACTCCTTGAAACATTAACTTATAATTTCTGCGCTGGAGACTGGGAATACAATAATGAACACAAATGCTAGAAAATTCCTCTGGTAGAATCTATGGTTTAAAAGAGGAAGACTGGGCTGGGGCTCAGTGGTAGATTACTTGCCTAGCACATGTGAGGTGCTAGGTTTGATCCTAAGCACCCCATAGAACTTTATTTCTATCAACTAAAATAAAATTGTGTGTACATGTGTGTATATGTATACATAAGAGGAAGACTGACATTGCACACTTAATTACAAATGATAGGTTCTCTTATGGGTATTATGGCTATAAAGTTGGCTACTTAGTTCCTTCATGGATTCTTACTGTAGAAAAACTGACACATAATGTGGAAATTATGAAGTGTGATCATGTGAACAGTGAATAAACAGATTTACAAAATGCAATAGAAATTTAGCAGCCCCCACAATCAAGTCTTTCTGAATTGCTTTATTGGTCACATACATTTCCCGGAGGAGGTGATTTTTTTATATCAGGAAAGAAATAGTTCATTACATGACAAGTAAAAACCATTCCTGGGGTAGGACATGGTATGGAAAAACAGATTCAGTCATGAAAAGGTATTGTTTTAAAGAGTTCTATGGGGTTGGAATATAAAGATGGAAGAAGGGGCAGAAGGAAGTGAGGGATGTTGAAGTATGGTAAAGATCCTTCTGACAGGTTGAGGAATTTGATCTTAACCTTCAAATGATAAGTTCAGTCAGATTCTTGGCAGGATGGAATGCTTCCGCCATGATACTTCCTTGATAAAACAGGATTGGATTAACATTACCTTATTCTATTTCCAAAACTGCATCATTACCTAGAAATTTTAATTATAAAGCTACTAAATTGAATATATGGAACTCATATTTTAAACTTAAGGGTTTTGTGAAAAAGAAAATAAAAACCAAAACCAAATAGCAGTAATTAATCTGCAGCCATTGACTCTCATATTATTCATTCTCATCTCAAATTTCTAATCTTATTGTATGTTTTAATGTTTAATTATTATTCTCAAACATGAGGTATTATCACATTGTTTCCTATGTCTTGCCCCAGATTTTTTCATACTGTATAAGATTTCACTGTCAGCAAAAGGTACCATTTGCTTACATCTGAAACCTGAGAGTCATCTTCAACATCTCTCCCTCTCTCACACCTTGTATTGCATCAGTAAATTTTACTGATTCTACCTGCAAAATCTCTTTAATCCACACACTTTTCTTCATTTCTATCCTGATCCAAATCATCAGCATCTTTTACGTACACCATTGTAATATCATCCTGACTCTACTTTTAACCCCTATGATTTCCTGTAACCACAGGCAAAGGAATTTTCTAAAAATGTAAATTAGATCATGAATTTTCCAGCTTATCCTTCTTGATGACTTTCTAGTTTTTTTTTTTTATTTTTAAACATTTTTATTTTGGGAAGTGTGAATCAGGCAGTATAGCAATACCAGATTTCAAACTATATTACAGAGCAATAGTGACTAAAACAGCATGGTACTGGTACCAAAACAGGTGGGTGGACCAATGGTATAGAATAGAGGACACAGAGACTTATCCACAAAACTACAACTATCTTATATTTGATAAAGGGGCTAAAAGCATGCAATGGAGGAAGGATAGCATCTTCAACAAATGGTGTTGGGAAAACTGGAAATCCATATGCAACAAAATGAAACTGAATCCCTTTCTCTCACCATGCACAAAAGTTAACTCAAAATGGATCAAGGAGCTTGATATCAAATCAGAGACTCTGTGTCTGATACAAGAAAAAGTTGGCTCCGATCTACATACTGTGGGGTCGGGCTCCAAATTCCTTAATAGGACACCCATAGCACAAGAGTTAATAACTACAATCAACAAATGGGACTTAAATAAAAGTTTTTTCTCAGCAAGAGAAGCAATAAGAGAGGTAAATAGGGAGCCTACATCCTGGGAACAAAGTTTTACTCCTCACACTTCAGATAGAGCCCTAACATCCAGAGTATACAAAGAACTCAAAAAATTAGGCAATCAGATAACAAATAACCCAATCAACAAATGGGCCAAGGACCTGAATAGACACTTCTCAGAGGAGGACATACAATCAATCAACAAGTACATGAAAAAATGCTCACCATCTCTAGCAGTCAGAGAAATGCAAATCAAAACCACCCTAAGATACCATCTCACTCCAGGAAGATTGGCAGCCATTATGAAGTCAAACAACAACAAGTGCTGGCGAGGATGTGGGGAAAAGGGTACACTTGTACATTGCTGGTGGGACTGCAATTTGGTGCGGCCAATTTGGAAAGCAGTATGGAGATTCCTGGGAAAGCTGGGAATGGAACCACCATTTGACCCAGCTATTGCCCTTCTCGGACTATTCCCTGAAGACCTTAAAAGAGCATGTTACAGGGACACTGCTACATCGATGTTCATAGCAGCACAATTCACAATAGCAAGACTGTGGAACCAACCTAGATGCCCTTCAATAGATGAATGGATAAAAAAAATGTGGCATTTATACACCATGGAGTATTACGCAGCATTAAAAAATGACAAAACCATGGAACTTGCAGGGAAATGGATGGCACTAGAGCAGATTATGCTTAGTGAAGCTAGCCAATCCCTAAAAAACAAATACCAAATGTCTTCTTTGATATAATGAGAGCAACTATGAACAGAGCAGGGAGGAAGAGCAGGAAGAAAAGATTAACATTAAACAGAGTCATGAGATGGGAGGGAAAGGGAGAGAAAAGGGAAATTGCATGGAAATGAAGGGAGACCCTCATTGCTATACAAAATTACATATAAGAGGTGGTGAGGTGAATGGGAAAATCAACAAGGAGAGAAATGAATTACAATAGATGGGGTAGAGAGAGAAGATGGGAGGGGAGGGGAGGGGGGATAGTAGGGGATAGGAAAGGTCGCAGAATACAACAATTACTAATAGGGCATTACGTAAAAATGTGGATGTGTAACTGACGTGATTCTGCAATCTGTATTTGGGGTAAAAATTGGGAGTTCATAACCCACTACAATCTAATGTATGAAATATGATATGTCAAGAGCTTTGTAATGTTGTGAACAACCAATAAAAAAAAATTCCAGAAAAGTTGCAAAATCTAAGACAAGTTTGTGTATAACCTTTATGTAAACTACTACGTTTTTTATGATTGTATATTTAAGATGTGTGACATGATGTTTCAGCATATATATATATATATATATATATATATATATATATATATACTGAAATGGTTATTATAGTCTAGCAAGTTAACACACCATCTCATATAGTTACCTTTTTTTTTTTGTAGGAAGAACTCCAAAATCTACTTAGTGAAAATCCAGAATCATCTTAGAATAAAGATTAAAATCCTTAACATCCTGCTGTTATGGATTGGATCTGAACTGTCCCTCCAACAGCTCATGCATTGAAAGCATGGTCCCCAATGCAGCAAGGTTCAGAGGTGGAACCATTAGGAAATTATTAGAGTGTGAGGGCTCTATCCTCATCAGCTATTAATCAACTTGAATCAAATCTATTTGATTCAAATTAATTAATCCATTGATAGCTGAATAGACTATTGGGAGATGGGACCTAGTTGTGGGAAGTAGGTTTTGTCCTGGAATGATTTATCTCTTCCGTAGCCACCCCCATCCTCTGCTTCCCAGGTGGTATGAGCTGGACACCTTTTCTCCATCATGCCTTTCTGCTATGATATTCTGCAAATGGAGTTGACTATGGACAGAACCTCTGAAACCATGAGCCAAAATAAATCTTTTCTTCTCCTCAGTTATTCTTGTCAGGTATTTTGGTCACAGCACCAAAAGGCTAACACACCTATCCATTCCTGGGGGATTTTTTCAGGAACCTCTATAGAATCATGCTGCTCCTCTCTCATATATATATTTTTGTGTGTGCTTTGATAGCATTAGTGACATGGCTCCATAGTTCCCAAGTCATGTAGCCAGCCCACTGGTCCCTGCTGAGAAGGCAGGGGGCAGCCCTGGGCAGGCTGAAGCATAGGAAGCAAGTGTGGGCCAGTATGCAGAGCACACTATGCTGGTGGGGGCTTGGGGTACAGGGGTCTGGGGTTGGCCAGTACCGTGGTGAGCCAGGGTGAGGTGACACCACGTGCAACCTGACCTACACAGGGTGTGAGTTCCTGTTTGAGAAGCATGCTCCCTGTAGTATTGCAGTTCTAAATCCCTCATCCAGCATGACACTTCACCGACTTCAACCCCTGGCTTCCCAAGAAGCCAGGAGAAAATCTAAGTAATGCAAACCTGAATGGGTTTCAAGGCTAACCAATAGCATTAGTACTTTTCCAAACCCTAATAAGCACAATTTTGGACCAAAAGCATTGCCCCAAGTGCTATATAAATCCCCAGACTCACATACTCGGGGGGCAACCTCTGTCCAGTCCCTTTTTGCCCTGCAGAAGTTCTGTTTCTGTGCACACTTCAATAATTCCTACTTGTATACTCACTCATTCTGGTATCTGGATTTTATTTGAATTCACCAGGTGAGAACTTGAAATTGATGGTGAGCTGCTTGGGTCTGCTGCAACACTAGAGGGCCTAGCTCACATTAAGAACTGGAACACATCTCAGAGGCAGAGGCCTGCAGCTTGTTCAGACCTCACCTGCCACTGCCAGCAGAAGCAGGGAATCAAGTTTCATCTCTCAACTCCAGTTTCATGAGTGTTTTAAAAGAGTTCCATTGAGATATAATGCAGTGTATTACTAGAATTACAGAGTATACAACAATCTAATTTTGTAATATTTTCATCACCCCAAATAGAGCCCAGGTACCCATTGCAGTCAGTCTCCAGTCTGCCTGAACCCTCCAGCTTTAGGCAACTTAAACATGCTTCCCAGCCTTCATAAAAGTCTTTTCCTTTTTATCTGGCTAACTCTTATTTGTCTTTCAGCTCTAACTCCCAATGTTGCTTCTTCCATGAAAATTTCTATGCCCCAGATGGACTGTCAGATTGCCTTGTTGTATGTTGTTAGTGTCCTGAATTTGTAGCACTTATTGTGATTATAATTTATTAATTAGTAATTTAATTTTTAAATTAAAATTTGTTTTTTTTCAAATTAGAGTATAACCTTTATGGATATTTTTGTTTTACTTACCAATGAGTTTCTGGTGCTAGAATAATGTCTGGGGGCCATAGTAAGTGTCTTGATCCATAGTTATTTGGTGTAAAACTAAACAAATGTTAAAGCTATTTATTGAAAGAAAGAATATACAGATGAAGGAAGGAGCCAGTGAAACAACTGGTCATCCTGAGCATACTGCATGTGACTTCTCCATGCTAGTTCTGAACTCATCAGGTCAAAATGAGACATTCTTTTGCGTGGGGAAAGCATCCATTCTGACAAACCTATACAAACTCCCAAGAATAATTCAAAAAATAGCTCATGTGATGCTGCACCCTGCAGACACCATTCATTTGTTTTTGTGGTTAGCAATTGAACTTTCCAATTTTGAACTTCCCTGAATGAAATTTTATTCTAGAATTCTTCCATCAGTGTTCTCCAAACTGAACCCTAGCATACCCTCTGCAAGCACCATAGGAGTTAATAGGTTTTAGGGACTCCAATTGGACCTGGTGCCCTGTAGATGACTGCTTAGCCATATCTATGCACAGACATAAGAACCCCCAAAACTTCATTATCCCGCCTATTCTTGGAATCAAATTCCTTTACCCAGATTTATGATGGATAAAATTCAAATGATGATTTCCCCCCACCCCCAGGTTAAGAGGACTCAGAGAAAAAGTTATAACTTGCTAAGACTTTCCCCCATCTATTTAACCTTGCAAAATGTTACATTTATTGTATTGCCAGCGTTTCCCCCAGTATATTCTTGGACTAAGAAACATCAGTTTAAATATGAAAAAAAAAACACCCTTCTTCTGGTATTTAGCAAGAAGGAATGAAGCTGTGGGATGCAGAAAATGGGTGAAATTGCAAGAGAAAATTTATGATAAGCATCACATGAAGCTTCCTGGCAGTGAGATCTATTAGCTGTGGAATTGGAAAATGTTGGAAGTACTATCCCAAGAGATAATGGCTGAGGTCTGGGGATGAAAAACAAGATGTAAGTAGTATTCAAAACAAACCCATTTAGATAGCTATTAACTTATTTGCTTCACAGGAACTTTTAATCTCAAATGTATGAATATTCCATCATGTTATCAAGAAAATTGAGCTTAGTACTTAGAACTCAAGTGGCCTACCTTGCGAAGAGTCCCTATGACTCACTAAAAATCAGTTTTATAATGAAAAGTGTCCCAAGAGCCCCGGGATTTGGACTTTTATAAAGAATAAACTAAGCGTATCTAGTCTAGTGTTTATTTTCTAGATGGGAAAACTGAGACCCAGGGAAGAAAAGGGATTTCTTCAGTGAAAAATAGACAACTGGCAGAAACAAACCCAGGGCCCTACATTCCAGACTCCTTTTCTCTGTTGACTTACCCAACTAAACCACATCCATGTGTATACATATTCATACAATTTGATGAGAATATTTTCTTCCTGTTTGTTTTCCAGAAGGGCTTCAGTTTCTGTAAATCTAACATTGAAATAAGAAAGGGATCACAGTCTCTGCACACCCTTTCTTCATTAAACTTCAAATAATATCCCCTTTATTCCAAGGCCCTATTGACAGTTGACTGCTGAGCGGTTTCTTTTAACCCAGTCTTGTTTTGCTTTATTTCATCCTTGATTGCCTTCTGCTGCTCTCTCCAGCAGTCGCTTCTTAACTGCTACCATTTTGTAAGCTTCCCTGCTGCTCTAAGACTGTCATTTTGACTGATTAATTTCATTAGCAGAATGATGCACTTAAGAAAGACTAACTCTCATTTCTTTTGTTTTGTGATCTGGAGGACGCATCACAGCCAGAATGTTTGCAGCAAGAGAAAACAGCTTAGATGCTGAATGGGAAGAGAGAAATGTGAGAAACTTTGCTAGTGTTTCTTTTTTCAGTATTGGGGATTAAACCCAAGGGTGCTTTAACACTGAGCTACAACCCCAGCCCTATTTTTTTAAATTTTGACACAGGGCCTCACTAAGTTGCTGAGGCTGGCCTCAAACTTTGGATCCTCTTGCCTCAGCCTCCCGAGTCACTGGGATTGCTGGAATTAGAGGTGTGCACCACACCAGCTAGTGCTGTATCTTTAAGTGTTCAAGACCTCCTGGGTCCATAAGGAACCCAGCTAAGGTGTTCTGCTACACAATCAAAATAGTTCTATTGTTTTGCAAGTGCTTTGCTTATCTTGACACTTGGGAAAATGGCTTCCAATCTATCACTTGTCAAGTGAGGAGGAGAAAGAAAGGGCACTAGCATTTATTTAGCAGCCCCTATATGCTAAGCACTATCATAGTAGATTTTTTTTTCATCAAATTAAGTACCAGCCTAACAATGATAAATCTTTTGCTGTTCAGGAAAGCATTTAAACTAGGATGTATGATTCCCTGAAATCATGTGGCTATTGTAATCCCTGGCTCCTACCCAGGCAATTTAAGAAACTCAATCAAAAGTAAGCAAGGGAAATGAGATGAAAATCCATGAATTAGGAAGGAGAGCACTAAACCAGAACACATCTCCCAAATAGAGGGGACACAAGAGAATATCAATGTGCCATTGCCTTCTGACACCCTTTTCAGAAATATGGTATGGCAGGAAGCCCTCGAGGCATAAACACTTGGATTCTGCCACTCTCTACCTTAGAGATGCTGGATAAGGTTCTCTGGAGCTCGGTTTCCCTAGATGAGAAGAGTTCTGTTTAGTGGTGCTTTTTTGAGTCACAGGAAAAGACTGTGAAAGTGAGTTTTGAGATTCCTACCTTAGTTTCAATATCTTTTAGGTAGACACATTCCAAAGAATATTTTATGTTAATGAATGTTTATATAGCTAAAAAGTTTGAAATCCATTTGATTAGATGATGTACAAAGTCTTTTCTATCCCCTAAGTCCAGTAGGTCTATGATTATTTTTTCAAAACTTGGTTGCTAAGCCCTGTGCTAAAAAAGAAGTAAGATTCTAGGATATTTCTTTAATTTCCAAGTCCATTTGTAGTCACTCTTCTGTTCCTGAAAATGCATTTTAAATACACTTGCCTTGCCACTGTGTATTTCATAAAAGCACTTCCTCAACTAATATTGTTTAATTATTTCTCTCTTGAGAGAGGAAAGAAAACAACATCCTTATTCCCTTGTTGAATAATCACATGGTTTGGGGGAAGCTATAGATTTCTTAGAGATGGAAAATAAATACCACAGTTTCTGAAATTGTTTGGGGGAGAAGTCACAGCTTTTCTAGACAGTGCTACAATGGATGCTAGAATAGATTGTGATATATGGACTCGCCAATGGAGTGTCAATTTAGGAGCCCCCTTACCATTCATTACTAGATACCCCTCATATTTTACTATAAAATCACCCATTAGCAGTGAGAACTTTTATATCATCAGCCAAATTTGACCAGATTTTTGGACTTTGTATGTTCCAGTTCTTTCTAGCCCCCACAGATCCAGAATGCTCCACTAAGGGTATCCAGTCCTCTAGTTCTAAGGTGCTCCTTTCTTGGTTTGGAAAACCACTTAGCAGTTTTTGTGCTTCTTCATCCAACCCAAGTGACAAAATTATTTCAAGAGAAACAACCCCTTTTGAAAGCTTGGGTTTTGGTGCCTCTTCCAAATCCTAAAGATATACAATATGTATAAAAACCAGTTTTTCCCTCCTCTTACGGATATCAGATGCTCTAGCAACAGATTATCTTTCTTAAAATAATTTAAGCAGAAAGATTTAATTGGAATTCCCCAAGCCATCAACCGTAAGTTTTTAATGCTTTTGTTATTTAATGTTTTAAGAAACATTTAATCTTTCTTGTAAAACAGAATAACATAAATCTTAAGTAACATTTTCATCTTAAGATTTTACTTCTCCCTGCCTTTTTACTGATCCAGTCTCATTTTGTGCATTGTCTTCCAATCAATACATGCCAACATTTTAATATTTGTTATAAGCCAGAGTATGGATGTGTTTTTCTACCACTGCATACCTTTCATATTTTATCATACATATTTCTTTTGTCCTGTAGAGTTTTTATAAGCATCATATAACACTTCATTGATGTATGACTGACATGTGAGAGGCTATACTTTTTTAACATATATAGCTAGATAATTTGGGAATACATACACACTTATGAACCCATCATAGATATCAAGGTCATAGATGAGTCCATCACCACCCAGAGTTTTCCCCTACCCATTGGTAGACAGCTTTCCATATCTTGGCTATTGTGAATACTGCTACAATGGACATGGGAATGTAGTATCTCTCCAAGATCCAGATTTCAATTGTTTTGGAAACACACCCAGAAGTAGGATTGCTGGATCAGATGTAGGTTCTATTTTTAAATCTTCCTGGAACCTCCATACTATTTTCCATAATGGGTTTATCAGTTTACATTCCTACCAATGATGTGCAAGTGTTCCTTTATCTTTACATTCTATCCATCACTTACTGCCTTTTGTATTTTAACAACAGCCATTTTAACGGGTGTGAAGTAATCTCATTGTGGTATTGATTTGTATCCTTGATTATTAATGCACTTCAGCATCTTTCATATACGTGTTGGCTATTTGTATATCCTTTTTGGAGAAATATCTATTCAGGTCGCTGGATCATTTCTTACAGTTATGTTTTGCTACTGAGTTCCTTATATATTTTCTACACTGACCCATTATCAAAACATTGTTTGCATGTAAATTTCTCCCATTCTATATGTTGCCTTTTCATTTTATTGATTAGAATTTCCTTTGCAGTGCAAACACTTAGTTTTATTTAATCCTGCTTGTTTGTTTTTACTTTTGTTTCCTGTTTTTGTTGTTATATCCAGGACCAATGTCAAGTAGCGTTTTACCTTTTTTTTTGTTTTGTTTTACCTAGGAGATTTATGGTTTTAGATCTTACGTCTTTAATCCATTTTGAGTTGATTTTTGCATCTAGTGTAACATAAGGGTCAATCTCATTCTGTTGCATATGAATATATAGTTTCTCCAACACAGTAGGAGCTCTGAGTCATGTCAAATAGTTCTAGAATAGAGATTTTTAGCCAGCTTCCAGACAAGTCAATTAGTGAGAATTCTCTTAAATTTCTCACATATCTACCTTTGAATGCATGGAACACAATTACAATTGTTTTAATATCTTTGCTATTTTTATGAACACATTAATCAAATATACTATTGGGATTCATATTTTTGTATATGAATTGTATTGATATTTTTGTATATGAATATAGCCCACATTGATCATAGCCAGCCATCCTTCTTCCACCCTCAACCCCCAATTCCCTTCCTTGTCACTTGTAATCCTATTCTAGTCTTAGGTCCATTTTAGTTTCTATATATGGTACTTGTCTCTCTGTGTCTGACTTATTTCACTTCACATCTTCTAGTTCCATCTATATTTCTGCAAATGATGGGATTGAATGATTCATTATGGCTAAATAACACTCCCTTACACAAAATACCATGTTTTCTTCATCCATTCATCTGTTGACAGACACCAATGCTGCTTCCATATCTTGGCTACTGTGAATAGTGATGCAGTAAAAATGGTAATGCAGGTGTCTCTTTGGAATGCTGACTTCATTTCCTTTGGATATAGAACCAGGATTGGGATAATTGGATCATTTGGTAGATTTATTTTTAGTTTGATAAACCTCTCTACCTTTCTCCATAATGTCTGTACTAACTTAAGTTCCTCTAACTATGAGTTCCCTTTTCTCTACATTCTCACCAGCATTTGTTACTTACCATTTTTTAACATCTGGTTTCAAATGACCCTACATTAGGCAAGCAACTTTTTCAGACCCGGGTTTCTTTTGATTCCTCTCTAGCTATTTTTCAACTTAGTTATTAACATGTCCCCACATACACTACACTTTTCCATACATCTGTGTCTTTGCACAAACTGTCTCCTAGAAATACTTTTCTCTACTGCCGCAGTCTGGCTGGGCACAAAATCACGAGCCACTCACAGCTTTGTAGATTCAAACAGCAATTCTTTATTCCCGAACTCACACCGGCCCTCTATGGTTGAGAGCCATAGCCAAAGGGGCCCCAGCAAACTTCCAGCTGCCAGCAAACTTCAAGCTGCCAGCTGATGATTGGCTCACAGCGGCCCCAGCAACATCTAGCTGATTGGCTCCTCTGCGGTGATGTTCATTGGGCTATTTCCCTGCCCTTTCAGACCACGGAGCTGCTCATTGGGGGACTTCTTTGGCTCCGCCCATGCGACCCAGCCAATTGGCCTCAAGAGCAGGAGGATTGTGGGAGGTGGAGAGGCTGGGGTGGGGGTGAGAGGCTTGTGGGAAGCTGGTGGTGGCAGTTGGGCTCTGAGGGTTTTTTCCTGAGGAGCTGTTTTGTTTGGGGTTTGTAGTTCTAAAAATAAAGTTAGTTTCTTTTGACAAGTGGCTCCTGAATTGTGCCCAGCCAGACTGCAGCACTCTACAAAGAGTTCTGGGTAAAATTCACGTTCTGAGCAAAATCCATATACTCCACCAGGCTCTAATCAGCAGGATACGCCCTATTCCCAGCAGGGTGCACCTTAAACCTGGAACTTCCCTAAACCCAAGGAGCGGGATACTCCCTAAAACCTGATCCGCCCTAAACCCGGATCCGCCCTGGTCCTTGAGCAAGGTCACCTTACTCAAGCATACATGCAATGTCACTGCAAATGATCTGAGTCTAAGACAAGTCCATTTCCACAATGGAGAGTCCTTCCTCTAAGCAACATGGGGTACGCTGGCAAGGAAATTTCGATGCGTCATTCCTACTTGGCAATGGCTCTCAGCATCTCCCCACTTCTGATTAATTAAACAACAAGTAATGTGGCTTAAGGACCGTGCCTGGTAGGTTGTCCAATTCAACATATGGTTCTTACTCATCATGGGAAAAACTGACCTCTAGGCGTCAGCCTCCTGTCTTAGGTTGATACCACTGCAATTGGATCATACCCGTCACTGACTACCGGTCCAGCATACAGCCATACTTGTGGATAGGCCTATGCACCAGTGGGGGGTGAGGTTCTTGCCTCACCTCTGTTGGCCCCCAAATTTAGCCTTGGTGCCAGTGGGGGGGTGAGGTTCTTTGCCTCACCTCTGTTGGCCCCCAAATTTTAGACCATCACTAGCAGAAGGAAGGAGGATACAGAAATGCCACGACACCAAGCCAGTTGACGGCTCCTTTGGAAAAATTGCATCACTGGTGACACCATCAGCAAAGATATGCCAGCACTACCACAATTCGCTGCACCAGATGATAGTTCACAATGCATACAACTGATATATAGTCCAGGCAAATTCTGCAAGCAATTCAAAGCGGAGGAGTCTATCAATATGTCCATTTCCTCCCAAAGTAAATTGAGTCCTTGACTGAGCATTACTTGTTGAGTTATATTCATTGATGCATCAGTTTATACAGTTTACTGTGATAGCTATCATAGAAGCTGTAGTTTGGTTTTATCTTAGTCTTCACTGGCACTAGGATGGAGATGGGAATTCTGGCAATGATGCTAAAGAGACATTATCCTGAACAGAATTATTAAATATAATGAAAAGGAAAGGTGAAAATAAACAAACAGATCTGTTAACTGTTAAGGATTGTTTTTAAAGGAGGTTGTTTACCTAATTTAAATTAGTAAACAAACAGATCTGTTAATCACCTTTAAAAACAATCCTTAACAGCTGTTTACCTAATTTAAATTAAACCATTTAAATCACGTGAATAAAAAAATAATTTGGATCCATTTTTTCATGAGCGCTCCTCATATGAAATATGGACATACACACATATAGACATACAACACAAAACAGAAGTGTGCACACATAACATACAACACATAAGACAATAGTAAAGGCCTTGTAGCTTTACCTAGGTGAAATCTCCATTGCAATGTTTTAAAAACTCCACAGTCAAAAAATAAAACTGATCAGAAAAACATTAACCTAGGTTTGTATGAGCTCAAAAATAAAATAGAACTTTATGATGTGGGAAAAATGCAATAATAAAATAGATATTGAAAAAAGGCACCGTGGTTAATCACTGTCACAGATGTAAGAATAGCCAAGCTGGAGCTCTGGATATCAGCTGTTATGGATTTGAGTCAAATCATCATCATTTTGGTCTGTAGAAATTGCTTTAGTTAATCTCTCTGGAATCCAAATCGGCTGCTGTTCTCCCTGTGGAAATCACAAACAGACCCCCGACTCCAGACAATCACTGGGTCAGGACCTTTCCATTGTCCTGTTAGAATATCTTTCCAAAGTACCTTAGGCTTATGTACATTTTTTGGATACATATGCCTTTCCTCAGCACTAAGTCCTGATGAATCCAAATTTAAAAAGTTTAGAGTAAAAAGGGTTATTTTAAGTTTATCTTTGGGGGATATATACCCCTCAAAGATCATTTTAAATTTAAGTCTTTCAAAAGCATTCTGCCTTAGTTTTTTAGAATTACTTTAGTCCTTTAATTTTTTGATGTGGTTTTAAATTAATTTCCTTCTATTTTAATGTTTTCTAAATTGGCTCTTGTCTATAAATTTTAACACCCTCATCTAAGACTTCTAATTTCTGCACCATCAGAAATTAAAGTTGATGGGCTTTTGAAAAAAATTACTAATAATCTCCTTGTTCTTTTATTTTATCCAATATTTGACTTTAAACTTTTCTCTTCTACCTATTTCTATCTTGAATGTCTGTATCTAATAGTTGTCTTAGATTTTTGTATTTTCTATCTGAAATAACTTTACTTGACATTTTCAACCATTTTATATCTTATTTTTATCTTCTAGTTTTTCCCCCCACCTAAGGTTTGTACATTCACCCTTAGTTGCTTTTTTTTTTTTTTAATCCTCCTAGGTTTCTTTTGTTTCCTATTTTGTGGGTTTAAAATTCTTGTCTTCCTATATCTTTTCTATCTTTCTACATCTTCTTTATCTTTTTTCTTTATAACTTTCTATACTTTTGTCTTTAAAGTTTTTACTTCAAATTTTTAATCTTTATCTAAATATCTTTTATCTTATTATCTTCCCATTTTCATGTTTTTTTTTCTCCGTCATAAAGGCATCTTAACCACCTTCAATTTAAGCTTTTAAAGCCTTTTGCAACTTACTTAGACATTTTACAACTTTTTACTTTATCACACAAAGATTATCTCATCTCCCTCTTTTGGTTTAATAAGTACATTTAAATAGTTTGATGAGTAAAGCAATCTTTTTTCCGCCATGAAGGTATCTCGACCACCTTCAATTTAACCTTTTAATGCCTTTAAATTATCATCTACACTGTACTTTTAAATGTACTTTTTCATCACCTACAGCTTCACTCTTTTAAACGAGGCTTATATTCTGTTTAAATCGCTTAATGTTAGTTTACATGGCTATCCTTCAACTAAAGGCTTTTTATTTATTTATTTAACTCTATTAAGAAGCTTTGTCTCAATCTGCCATGTACAAATACCTTTTTCTTCTTTCTTCCTTTCTCAAGCTTTTAAAGTAAGTCTAGTTTCCTCAAAATCTTTTTAAATGGCATTTTACAACTTTTTACATTATCACACAGAAATTATCTCATCTAGAAACATTTATTTTTCCTTTAACCTTTTATATTAAAATATATTTCCACATCTTGAATCTTTTTATATCTCTTTTTTAACCATTAACCCTTTTTATAAATTCACATTCTGAAACATCCCTTATAAAATTTCTGATTTAGACAAATTACTCCACTTTAATAAGATGAAATAATTTCATGTTTTTTATGGTATATAATATTGTAATTGAAACCCAACTGAAACTTCTTATACTCTTTGTATATAAATTACACCTGATAGAATCTTAACACTTAGTAACCTTGTTTCAGCAAAGACACAGACCAAAGCAATATTAAACTTTTTTCTATTTACCAATTTATGAAAACACACATAATGTTTAAATATATTACCTTATGGAACTTAATAAGTAAAGAGTACTTGATTTTATATTTAGTGGTTGATATTTTAACACTTTAGCTTTGTAAATTAATCAGATGTCTGTAAAAACCTAGATCTTAGACAAGTATAGTAAACAGAACTAGCCATCTCTTTTTTGTTGAAGAAAAATCCTTCTACAGGATACCATGATGGTCCCATTGATATACTTAATAACTCGTCTTTAAAAAGCCATGGGCTACATTTTTGTACTGTACCAACATATGCCCTTATTGTTCTTGTTCTCACTGGGGTGCCTCCTTCCTCTAACAATTTCTCTTCCTCAGGGGAGAACAACTTCAAACTTTGAGCCAACTATTTTCCCCAGTTTGCCTGAGAAAGTTCTAGGAACAGGCAACTTGAAATAAAAACAAAATAAATCACAACAAGAACACATTGTTTTTTGAAATGGTCACCCATTCTCTCGCCTTCCCTCAGGGGCGAGCAATTTCACTTACCTCCAAGTTTCAGATGTTCTGTGTACGGACCACTGGGATGGACCACGAGGTGACAGCTCTCATAATCCAGCCAGCTTACCCCTGAACATGCCCGAGTTCACATAGGATCTTCTCTGGGACACCTCACACCCAGCCCATAACGATCCTCATCAAATCAAGCAACCTCCCAGCCCCGTACCGCTACTGCTGACCTCTCAAGTGACATCACTCACTGGATGGTCCTTCACAAGGGCCTAAAGCCAGCACCTCAAACACATGACATGGATGGCCGGAGTCAACTGTGAAGAGCTCAGAACGTGTTTGTAGAATGCTGGTGTGAGTTCGGGAATAAAGAATTGCTGTTTGAATCTACAAAGCTGTGAGTGGCTCGTGATTTTGTGCCCAGCCAGACTGCAGCACTCTTCTTGTCTCTATGGCAAACCTTGCTTATTCTTTCAGTCCATCATTGAAATGGGACAAATCTATTCAGTCATGCCTCAAGGAAGACTCCATGCTGTTGTTGTTACTATTAATAAGAATAGCAGTAACCACCATTTATTAGGCACTTATTATATGCTGGCCACTAATCCTCTATATAGGGCTTTAAGTAAGCCTCAGCATTATATATTTTTAACATATAGAGGACTTTGAAACTAAATGAAGATAAGTAACTTGTCCAATGTTAGCTAAAAGCTGAGCTGGAGCTCAATCCCAGGTTGATCTGATCCTTAACCATATACCTATTACTGATCTCCTCTCTAATGGTACACGAGTCTCTACTTACTGCTACCCAGTATATACCTTGAAGTAAGTATCTCATTTACTCATTTTCAGTATCTAACCCAATGCTTAGCATATAGTAGGTTTTCATTCTGTATGCTGACTGACTAAATAAATGAATGTGTGGAGCAGACAGACTAGGTTGGGTGCAGATATGGGTACTGACTGAGACAGATTATAGAGAAGTAGACTATATGGAAGAACACTGAATAAGTCCAGTCAGGAAATACTTCACCTGAGAGGAATAAATTTTAAAAGCATCCAGATCACAAGATTTACTTTAGTAGTAGACATGCATCCAGAAATTTACCTCAGCACTTCAGAGGTGAAAAAAAGAATGTCTAGTCCTTCAACACTTTGAGAAAGATAAATTTCATATTTCAAATCTGTCAGAGGGTTTATGTGATTTAAGAGAGATATGACCTCAGAGCTAATCCTTATCCTCTTGGCTTACAATTTCAAGTCAAGTTAAATTTTCAAATGCCTTGATGAATTCCATGGAGGCCAGAAACCCTGAAAAAGTCTGTTTCTCATAGCCTAAATGTTGAGAGTATTATCCTTCTAACGTTAACTTTTGGTATGAATTCAGTGTCTCTGAAAGCATAAGATTAAGCGGCCTATAGGTAACACAAATAGATTGTGTTCTTAAGCAGAAGGGAGCATTTGGCCTCTGCAGATGAGTGAAGGGTATGTGCTTTGGGACCTTTCTGAATATATCAAACAAGCTTAGGCCATGTAATTGCCACAAGTTGAAAAGGCCTTGGATACTTTGCATGTTTTGTGGTGACCTGTGCCTATACCTTTGGGCTCAGATATTTAAGAGACTGAAGGGGTTTGGATCAGGGAAGAAGGCAGATATGGGAGGATTTGACAAAACAGTCTGAGTCTGACAGTGTAATATGTTCACACAGTCTTGCATTTTATCAGAGTGTCTCAATTCTGATTTCAGGAATCACCATATATTTCAGGGTCCTGGCATGTCAGAGCTGAAAAGGATTTTAGAAGTTATCTAAGCTGCTCATGGTTGGGTGGAGAAACTAAGGCCCACTGAGGGGAAAGGATTTATTCAAAGTCTCAGCTAATACATGCTAGAACTAGAATCCTTGTCTCTCCTCTGTCTGTTGTTTGTTCTGCTACCCCAAATTATCTCCTTGGAGAAAATAAGTTGGAGAGAATAAGTTGGAGGAAATGTATCTTCTATCTCAGGGAATGGCACCAATGCTTATTGAACTTCTTTTCTCTTATTAAATCTTCCTGACCAAGCCCCAGCTGACATTAATTCCACAATCTATTTCTCTGATCTTGTCCTAAGGTCCCTTTGTGCTAAAAGAGAAAGTCCTGCTACAAATTTGTGGCCTGCAATCTCAGCTGGATTTGATGCTTCTTGGCCATCATTTTTGCTTGTCTTTCTTTCAGTAATGCTAACAAAATTTTCCTAGCCTTGATAAGTCACCTATCCGACTATCAGTAGATACTGTTGCACTATTTCAATAGTTATTCATTATATATGAGTTCCCCAGCCTGTTGCCTCTCTTAAAGACTGTTTCTCTTACACCCAGTTTTCCTTCTTTCTTCCATTTTCAGTGGAAGATGTACCATTTCTTTTAATTCCATCTTCTTATCCTGGTTCTCGGTCCCACCTCAAATCAGGTCCTCTTCTGATACAATTAATTACTCTTTATTCTGTTAATGTTTATTCTCTCTCTCTCATAGCCAGTTAGTGTCTCTCTTTTCCTCTCCCTCTCCCCCTCCCTTCTTTGTTTATATGCATATGCATGAATATATATTTTCCTTTGCAAAACAAAAAATTCCCATGAACTCGTATCCCTTGTAATCATGCTAACTCACATTATCGTCCTCTTTGCCTTTAGTCTTTTTTTTAATTCTTGCTTTCTCCATCTGCTCATTTGCCACTGAAAGGCTTTTTACCAAAGTGGTCAGTGATCTCTTAAACTGACAAATCCAACAGATATTTTCAATTTATTGGATCTCTTTTCTACGTTGGAAATTGATTTCCACTTAAAAAAAAAAACATTCTATTTCCTGGGCTACCATAATACTAGTTTTTGGGTTTTCCCCTCTTTCTGATCACACTTTCAAACTTTGTTGTCAGTCACTTCAAGTCTTCAGGTGGAACTGGGGAAACTCGTACATAATGACAGTTTCTTTCCTTTTCTCTTTTTTTGTTTTTCTTTTCTTTTTTTTTTTTTTTTTGCATCAGGTATATCAGGGATTGAACCAAGAACACTTTATCACTGAGCCTCATCCCCAGCCCCGTTTTTTTTTTTTTTTTTAAATTTAGACACAGGGTCTCACTGAGTTGCTTAGGGCCTTGCTAAGTTGCTGAGGTTGGCCTTGAATTTCTAATCCTCCTGCCTCAGCCTCACGAGTTGCTGGGATCTGATGACTTTAAATCTTCTTTTATTTTTTAAAGAGAGAGGAGAGAGAGACTTTTAATATTTATTTTTCAGTTTTTCGGTGGAAACAACTTCTTTATTTTTATGTGGTGCTGAGGATTGAACCCAGCGCCCCGCGCATGCCAGGCGAGTGTGTTACCATTTGAGCCATATCCCCAGCCCCAAATCTCCTTTTTCCTTAAAAATGGATTTGCCTCTAGTGTCCCTCTTTAGTCCAATATCCTTTCTTTACCTGCTTTTCTTGAACCATACTGTAATTTTTTAATGGTTTCAACAATTTGTATGTTTGACATCTAAAAAAGGATATTTGGCTCAGACCTATTTCCTGAGCTCTGGATCTAAATTTGTGATTGCATGTTTCCAGTGTTTTAGTTTAGATATCACTCTCCCTGAACTTACCATCCACTCTTTTTCAGGAAATTGCATCACCATCTATGTAAGCACTTAATAAAGCAACTTGAGAAAGATTCTAATTCTCTTCTTTAAATGTAAGAAAAAAAAACAGTCTAAGACAAAAGCATCTGACCAAATGATCTGTGGAATTGCTATGGCTGTTCCTGCTAACTACAATCTCCAAGGGATATTTGAGCTGAGCTCAAGAGGACAGAGTGTATGCAGAGAGACTTTAACTAGATTAACTTTACATTGGATATTTTGTTTATTTTGCACCTCTGTTATCAAGGAATATGTTGGTTTGTTTCCTTAATGAAACTCCATCTGGAAGAGCAGCTGTAATTGAAGTTATGACTTAAATTTATAATCATCTTCAGTTATTCATTCTCCATGCTTGCTCTGCCTTTTGTACAAGCTAAACAGTTGATTTGGATCAAGTGTGGGTTTTTTAAAAGCAGTTTTAATGGCTCCCATTTCTTTTTTCTTATAATTAGTCATCACTATATGGATCAAGAAAAAAAGGATTTTCTCTCAGTTGCTGAGTATGTCAAGTTCAATGATGTAGTTGGAACTGGGGAAACGATCACAAGGCAGGTTTGGGAATTTGTTGGTGCACTTGAGATAGGCATGAAGTAGACCTCCACTGATTATCTAACCTACATAATTCCCTACTGGTGGACCACAGTAGCATTTTGGATCTCCAGTAATTACTGTCAGTTCATTTATAGTGTCCAGTAACTCCCCATACTCTGATTATTCTCGTTTTCTCAATGCACAGTCATTCTGATAAGTGGCCACAGTCTCTTTGCCCACCTTCTCCAGTGTACTTAGATGCAACCAATCAATCCAGCACAATCCTTTGCTTTATCTCTAAAATGTTCTATGATGGCAAATACTTGGTTTTCTACTCCCTGCCCAACCTTGTTTTTTATTATAGGCACCTATAGGTACTGAATTAAGTAGTTATCTTACCAACACATGATATTGATAAAAGAGTGCTCATGTTACCACTGGAAAAAGGGTGATTAGTGTCTTTAGATCTAACCACTTCAGGTAAGAAGATACAGGACAACCTAGCATCAATAAAGAAAATTTATCCTTAAGGCTTTGTGGTATCCCTGAAACTATTTCTGATACCAAATTCTGTGTCAATTAGAATTTGAGTATAGAAGCAGAACTATGGAAGATACAGCACAACAAATTTATCATAGGAATATGACATTATGTAATTGTAAATTATGAAGGTCCAGAACATGCCATCCCCAAATATGCCACTTTGGCATCAGGATTATTTTGAGATGAAGAAAAATGATAAAGAACAGATGCAGAAATAAGGTAGATTTTTTTGGTACTGGTCATTGAACCTTGGGGATCTTCACTACTTAGTTACATTCTTACACTTGTTTTGTTCTGAGACAGGGTATCACTAAATTTGCTAAGGCTGATCTCAAACTTGTGATCCCCGTCTCAGGCTCCCAAGTTGCTGGAATTCCAGATGTGTGCCACCATAGCTGGCCCAGAAAGCTTTTATGGAACTTTCCTTCTCTGATGAAAGAAACTCCTGAGAAATGAGGACTGCTGTAAATCTCTTCCAGAAAAGTTTATGGCCATGAAAAGAGACAGAAAATTGGTGTTAAGATGGACCTGTACAAACAAACCTTACTTTTAGTTTCCCCCATATATTTACATTTCCACAGTCTGATACTATTGAAATCCTAAAGCCCTTTTCCTTTGTCTTATTAAATGTATTGGTCTTTGCAAAGGTGCTACAAAAACACAACTTCTAACCATCCCTTTGAGTTATTCATCTCGGGTTTCTTCTATGTGATACTGAGTGAACACATTAATAAAATATTTTTCTCTTGTTAATTCTTTTGTCAGTCTAATTTTCAGGATTTAACCTGAAAATGTAGGAAGACTGAAAGGAATGACTTTTCCTTTTTGTCAGAACCCAGGTAAGCAGATAATGCAAGGCTGTTGCTTGTGAATCTAGTTGAGGGTGTGAAGTCAGCAGAATCAGCAATTAAAAATGGAAATCAAATGTGGAATGGAGAAAACATGAGGACAAACTTAAATCTCTATTTTCTCTGGCATCCTCAAATCCTGATAAGGGAGATCTGCAGGATGAACTGGTGCCTTTTATCAAAGATGCATGCATAGGTGCAGATATACGCACCTCAGGACTTAGAGAAAATGAATACAGAATCCTGCAGGGTAAGCCAGCTCAGTGACAATATGGTTGAGCTGCAAAAGTTCCCTCACAAGTTTCACAACCTAAGAATAACTACCACTTCACTTATGCTTTCTCTATCTCATGTGAATTTCTCCTGTGGACAGCTTGAACCCTGAACCCAGAAATAGGAATTTTTGGAAAAGCAGTTCAAGTCATAGTTAAACAGTACTGAGCCACCACATTATATGTGAATACTCCAATATTAGACTCTGTGCTGGTGGTAAGGATATAAAGATATGTGGCCCAAGCTGTGACCTCTAGAAAGTTCAGTTTAAAGGCAGCAGGAGGCAGTTATATCACCTGCCAATTATAATGTTGCATAACATGTTCTCTGACAAATATTTTCACCTATAATCAATAGGAGATGCTCAATAAATATTTGTTAAGCTAATAATGCATATGGCAAAATTATGTACAGATGTTATAGGAATGCAGACTGGGGTAAGGGCTGAGCAGTCTGGAGATGTTTGAAAGGCATATTGGAGGAAGCGATTTCTGAACCAACTCTTGAACACTGAAGTTAACAGGGTGAAGAAAAGGAGAAAAACATTCCAGGGAGAAGAAGGTCATAAGAATGAAACAATAACTTGTTTGGGAAACAAGTTATGGTTTGGATTTGAAATGTTCCCACGAAGTTTGTTTTGAAAGCATGATCCCTAATGTAATGAAGCAATGTTTAGGGGTAGGGCTTTTAGGCAATGATTAGGGCTCTGGCTTCATCAATAGATCCATTGATAGCTGAATGGACTACTAGAAGTAACTGTAGGCAGATGGGGTAGGGATGAAGGAAGTAGGTCTCTGGGGATATGCCCTTGGGATTATGTGTTATCTCTGACTCCTTATGAGCTCTCCCTCCCTCTCTCCCTCTCCCCACCTCTCTCCTTTTCTGCTGCTATGAGCTGCACAGCTTTCTTCCATCACTCCCTTCTGTTATGGTACCCTGCCTTACCTTACGACCTAAACAATGGAATCAGCCGACCATTGACTGAGACCTCTGTTAACATGAGCCAGAATATACTTTTTGTCCTCTAAGTTGTTGGGTATTTTAGTCAAAGGAATGAAAAGCTAACACACAAGTAGAGCATTGGAGAGGTTGGCAAGTGGAGAGGTAGTCATTGATGAAGCCAGAGCCCTAATCATTGCCTAACATGTTGGGGAGACTGGACTTTCTTATAGGCGCTGAAGTATTGTTTCAGGATTTTAAGCAGAGGAATGAAGTGACCAAGATAATAACATTTTAGGAAAACAGAAACTAGGATGAGAAAAGGAAGTTGTGTGATGCTTTCCAGAAATAATGATATTTTGGAATAATGAAGCAGGAATGAAAAGGGATAAATTAAAGACCTACTAAAGGAGCAGAATTAGCAATGAGATGAGAAAAAGAAGAAGAGGACCAGCTTTGAAATGGAGGTGACAGGAGCTGATAATCATGAGCAGTTAGAGATTCCTATGGCTCTGGTTCTCCTGTTGATGCATGTTATGGAAAGGTGCATACATGGGTCTAGAATTCATGAGTATCTGGGATGGAATTAGTTTTCAGAATGATTGGCATATTGGTGAGAATTAAAACAATAAGAGTGGATGATACACTACTGCATACAAATCCCTAGATGAAAACAAGTGAGCTCAAGATAGAATCCTGGAGAGAATCATTAAAGAGATATGTAGAGGAAGTAAAGGAACTGGTGGAGATTGAAGAAAAATGGCCAGAAAGATAATGGAAAATAAGAAAAATAGCATTTCAGATATGACAGGAAAAGAATTTTAAGAATGAAGGAGTAGACAATTCTGTCAAATGCTTCACATGAGAACTAAATAGTCCTTTGGAGTTAGCAATATGGTATCATTGGCAGTTTGGTTACAGCAGTGTAATAAGTGTGTGATATTTCAGGGATTTGAGAGAGACCGCGTTTTACCTTTTTCACTGCTGTGACTAAAAGACCCAACCAGAACTATTGTAGGGGAAGAATTTGAGGGCTCATAATTTCAGCAGTCTTAGTCCATGGAAGGCTGGCTTCATTCCTCAGGGCTCGAGGTGAGGTAGGGCATCATTGTGGAAGAGTGTGGCAGAGGAAAGTGGCTCACATGGTCATCAGGAAGCAGAGACTCCACTCTCCAGATACAAAATATATATCCCATAACCACACCCCAACACCCACTTCCTCCAGCCACACCTTACCACTTCAGTTAGCACTCAGTTAATTCCTATCAGGGGATTAATTTGTTGATTGGGTTAAGACTCTTATAACCCAATCATTTCTCCTCTGAACCTTCATCATCTCACACATGAGCTTTTGGGGGAAACCTCACATCCAAACCATAACACCCTTAATACCAGAATAGTACCCCCAGAGTCTCCTCTAGCCCTTTTTTTTGTAGGATTACATTAACTAGAACTTTTTTGTAGGATTGAATGCACTCATATTACTGAAAACAGGGAGTGCAGTTGTCTTTCACTTGTAGGAAGTAGAGCACAGGTTATAGAAAGGGAATGAGGGATGACATTGTCAGAAATCCATAGGGGGACAGATAGACTTATAGAGCAATATGAAACACATGAAAAAAAGACTTTTGAATGTGTGGAATTAGAAGGGGAAACCATAATAGCTGAGTCCAGAGTGAATAGGCAGGAAGTGTGTGTGTGTGTGTGTGTGTGTACCCAGCCACCAGAATATGAATTCAAGGGAGGAAGGTCATAGGAGAGTATAGTTGGATTTTGACAGTTTCTTCACAGGTTTCCTTTAAGACAATAAGATCAATAGTGGATTCACAATGTGAGACTTTATTTTCACATACCTGTTTAAGAAAGCATCTATTGGATAAATGAAATACATCTGTATTTATAAATGAGGCATTTTATTTAGGGAACATAAGCAAAGATCTATACAAGGGTTAGTGAGCCCACTACTACATCCTACCTCCAACTACACATACTTCTCAAAAGTGGTGTCTTTATTAAATTGTTTGCAAACATGTAAAGAGAGCACTGTTTATTTCCTATGTGTCTAGTGTATGAATACTTTGCTCCTGGAGATATTTGTCAGTTATTTTATAGATAATGTCTTATTTTTTCCTTTAGCTGTAATATTTTCAAACTATTATAATGTGTTCACTATAGGGAAGAATAACATTTCATGAAGACTCTAAAGTTGATGTTGAAGTTTATGCTGTCCAACATATTTGGAAAAGGTACATGTATAGTACCTCGTATCTCCTAGATGGAGTATTTTGACATGGTATGACAATATGTAAATCTATCAATTTGTTTCCCTTAAAGTTATAGGTCAACACCATAGCCATCACTGTGGCTCTACACTGGGAAATCATTATATGACCTACAGAGCACCAACAAGACCACTGTACTGCCCAATTCCAGGTGGCACTATTTAACTGATTTTTCTGCTTAACTAAGGCCTATTTTAGTAGTGAAACTACCTGGAACAACAGGATCTAAATATCTGAGTTACTTGACAAGGGATTGGGTAGTGTCCACTGGTTGATCGATTTTAGATTAATAGGTGTTTACAACTATAGCATTTTGTTAAACAACTTAAATCTAAGAATCAAATAATGAATGGTTGTGTCAATCCATTTTGAAAGAAGGTCATAAAGATACAGAATTAAATTTTACTGTTTTTTGTTTATAAAAATAGTGGGAAAATTAAAATCTTTCCCTTATTTTATATAAAGGCAGAAATGCTCCAGAGGGCCATGAAAACAGATATGAGAATTCATTTTCTAAGTAAAGTTTAATTTAAAATGCTGTGTGAGAAGTGAATTTTAAGGAAATCTGAACTCAATATAAAATAATATTCCCAGGTCAGTTGCTGATTCAATTTTCTCCTCTCAACCAAAACTATGCTTTTATGGATTTAGAGAAGATAGCAGAAAAGAACAGCTGATTTTTCTGAGAGAAAAAGAGTGTAGGTTTTAAGACTTGCAATTGTAAGTTTATCCACTCTTTCCTTTTTGTATCTTTGCTTTCTTCACTGTACACTTTAATTGGCAGCATACCTTGCCCTTCAGCCTCACTTAACCAAGGGGCCCAGTAGCATATATACATAACCTTGATATTTCCCAATTCCTTCAAGATGTTCCTCAGAGAAATAGGACTCTTAGTTACTCTATCATTTTTTTTTTAATTTTGTAGGTGGGTCAGAAGAACCTACTAACCTGGCTTCTGATCCCTACTTGGAACCCCTCATTAGCTATAGTCATTGTTTAGCAGGATTCAGCCAGCAGGTTCAAGTGCAGATCACTGTATAATAGTGTGGCCCTAAGAGTTGACTTTCAACTGCCAGAGAGTCCATAGTTTGTTGGGAGGTTGCAAAGATACTATAATTGCATTTCAAAAAGTTACAGTTGGAGAAAATAACAGGTAGCTGGTAGGAAGTTTTGTGTTGATTTAAGGAAAAAAATAGTTCTGACAGTTTAGTAAGCATAAGAATCATTTGGATAGTGGAGGGAGGAAGAGGGTGAACAAGTGTGGGTTGCTTGCCCCTTTCCAAAATCCAGTGTTGGAAAGATTTTGTAAGCAAGAGGACGTTGCTTAGTTTCAGAACCTAACAGAAGTGGTTGGATGCTTACATGTAAGGTTAACAGAAAATTCAAGGAAGACAGCAGGGTGGGATATAGGATGTAGAAATAGTTTGGTATTCTGTTTTCTCTCCCACATGTGGCCTTGCTCATAATTTTGCCTTCTGTGTTGTCCATCCAGGATTTAAAATCACAGCCAGTTCAGGAGGTAGCTAGGTAACAGTGCTATGCAACAGGCCAACTGAGTTTTGGAGGAAATTGTATCTGAACTGGCAGGCCCTCAAGCATTTCCTCCTAGCCCTACCATTCACTGTCTATCATCCTAATTCAAGGATTAGGACATTAAAAATAGCTGCACTCCCATGTTCAATTCAGGAGTATTTGCAATAGTCATGAAAACCATAGAAGTGGTTGTTGATGGATGAATGGATGAAAAAGTGGTGATAGTGTGTGTGTATATATAATTTAGCATTTAAAAGGGAAACTTGTCTTATAACTCCACTCTTTTCACATAAATTTTAGAATCATCTTTTACATATCCACCACAAAATTTGCTTGAATTTTGACAAGAATTACATTTATCCATCAATTTAGGAGGATTGACATTTTTAGTATTTTATTTTTTTTCAGTATTAGGGATTGAACCCAGGGGCACTCAGAAACTGAGCCACATCCCCAGCCCTGTTTTGTATTTTATTTAGAGACAGTTTCTCACTGAGTTGCTTAGTGCCTTGCTTTTGCTAAGGCTGGCTTTGAACTCATGATCCTCCTGCCTCAGCCTTCTGAGCTGCTGGAATGATTAATTTTTTAATCCATGAACATGATGTCTTTCCAGATACATGTTCTTTGATTTCTTTCATCAACATTTCTAGTTTCCAACATATTTTTTTACGTGATTTGTTAGATTTTCAAATACTTTTGAATAATTTTAAGTAATATTTTCAATTTCACTGCTCATATTCTCAATGACAGTATATAGATATAAAATTGATTTTTGTACATTTATCTTTTATCGTGCAATCTTGTAGAAATCACTTATCCTATAAAAATATTTCGTAGAATTAGAATGTTCTATGTAGATAATTATCTCATCTGAAAATAGGATCAGGTTTATTTCTTTCATTAATATCTATATGCCTTTTTTCCCCTTGATTTTTTTTTGCACTAGCTAGCAATTCCTACACTATGTTGACTAAAAGTGGCAAAAGCAGAAAGAAGTCCTTGTTATTTTCTTGATTTGAGGGAGGGATGAAGGAAACATTTAGTCTATGATCATCAGCTATAAAGTTGTCTCCAGGTTTTTCTAGATGCTCTTTTAGAAGCTGAGGAATTTTTTCTGTTTTTCTAAATTTTTTGATGAACAGGTTTTGAATTTTATCAAAAGATTTTTCTGCAATAATTGATATAAGCATGTAATTTTCTTCTTAAGCCTGCTAATACAGTGGGTTATATATACTGATGTTTATTATTGAACCAGTCTCACAGCCCTCGAGACCATAATTTTTACTTCCAATTTTGAAATTTAATTTAATTAAATTTAATTAAAATTAAATTTCTATAGTTCATTTTGAGTTGATTTTGATATAAGATCTGTGCCTAAATTTCCTTTTTTCATAGTTATCCATTTGTTCCAGCATAATCTGTTGAAAAGACAGTACTTTATTGAGTAGGCTTTATACATTTGTCAAAAATTAGATGACTATATCTCTGTGAGCTTATTACTGGGCTCTCTGTTCTGTTCCATTGATTTTTGTTTTTCCCTTAACCAATACCATGTTGTCCTCATGAATGTAACTTATAGCAACTTTTGAAATTGGGTAGTATAATTTCTCCACCTTATTCTTTTTTCATTACATTGTTATGTGTACACTTTTACTCCTTAAAATAAATTTGAGTCAGTACCTTAAGCATAGTCTGGATTCAGTGAGTATGCTTATTTAATAATGATAGCTACCATTCAGTGAGTGCTTACTAAATATCAGAAACAAAACAAATTAATTTTCAAATCCATGTGATAAGAACTGTTTTTAATTTGCATCACATACATGTGAACACGAAGGCAAAGGTTTTTTTTTGTTTTTGTTTTTGTTTTGCCCAAATCCACACAACTTCTTGGTGGTTGCTAAGATCTGAGCCAAGGTGTTAACAGATTTGATGTAAGGCAGTTTAATAGTTAACAGCTGTCAAGTCATTGTGGAAAATATTAAAGTTCTCATAATCCTTCCATCCAATAGCATGTTACAAGAGAAAGCAAGTCTCAAACATGTATAAGCATAAATTAGTAAGGAAGCACAAATGGCCCTGCCACCTGTTCCTGGGGACTTGGTGAAATCCCACTGTATCCTTGGGCACTGTGTGAATTAATAATTTATCACCTCTTAGTTACAAAACCATTTTTCTTTGCCTACTTTGTGATACTGGATTTTGACTCTGCAGAAACTATTCTCCTTTGCCACCTTGTTACATATTAAGCTATGCCAGTGGAGTACACCGGGGCGACACTGCAAGGTGGGAGCTGGAAGAAGAGACATTTTCTTCTTCTAATGTAGTATTTTGCATGTGGCAGCAAGCAAATCGGTGAAAGTGGAGTCCTATCAGCCTTCACTGTTCAGTGGTGGGTTCCTTCTGGCAAATATTTTCTTATCTAGAGGGAGCGGGCTGTTTTTGCACTTCAGAGGCAGACCCACTCTGGCAAAAACTTCTTTGTCATCACAGTGGCTACAACTCTCACATTTCCCCTGCAAGTCCTCTCAGTATGTTTCTTCATTATCGCAGAAGTGCAGCCTATTTTTGTGACAGCTACTGCCACTCTTCAGATATCTGAATCAGCCTTGCAGGGACTCTCCCTCTAAGTACCTTTCCTTCTTCACTTTCCCCTTAGCCTTCATCCTAGTAGCTAGTCACTTTCAGTATTTGCTCCTTCTGCATACCCTGGAATTCTCTTTTACCCCTTTGGATAGTTAACCACCTTTTAACTAATAAATGAATCTTTATATTAAGCTTTCCACATTCAAATTCCTGTTGTGAATTCTCTGTCCTAAATGAAACTCTAGTCACTCTTATCAATTTCCTTGTTTTCCCAAGGCCAACATGGTGACATAGTAACAGCAAAAATAGCCAATTTCTGGTCAGATCATGCATCTTTTTTTTGTAATGAGACTTTAGAATAAATGAAATTGGCTCAGGCATTAGAGTGGTACCTTTAATGGCTTATTAGACCTTTTTCATTCAAGAAGAATTCTAAGCTTTCTTTTTTTTTAGTTGACACAATACCTGTTGAGAGCCACAGCCAAAGGGGCCTGAGCAAACTTCCAGCTGCCGGCTGATAATTGACTCACAGTGGCCCCAGCAACATCTAGCTGATTGGCTCCTCTGCAGTGATGTTCATTGGGCTGTTTCCCCGCCCTTTCAGACCACGGAGCTGCTCCACCCACGTGACCCAGCCAATCGGCCTCAAGAGCAGGAGGATGGTGGGAGGTGGTGAGGTTTGTGTGGGGAGAGGCTTGTGGAAGCCAGTGGTGGCAGTTGGGCTCTGAGGGTTTTTTCCTTTGGAGCTGTTTTGCTTGGCGTTTGTAGTTCTAAAAATAAAGTTAGTTTCTTTTGACAAGTGGCTCCTGAATTGTGCCCAGCCAGACTGCGGCAAATACCTTTATTTTATTTATTTATTTATTTATTTATTTATTTATTTATTTATATGTGGTGCTGAGGATCAAACCCAGGACCTCACACATGCTAGGTGAGCACTCTATCCCTGACCCACCCCAGCCCCCCAAGCTTTCTTTGATCACAAAGTTTAAACAGCACTCACTTGTCAATGATGTCTTTCTAATACCTTTTCTGCCAGGTTTTAGTTACCAGTATAGGTTTAGATATCACTATTTGAAGTATGTGCTCTATGCCACTTTGAACTGTAGACCTCTGATTCAGGGTCCTTCAAATACTAAATGCTCACTAAGAAGTTGTGGAGTATGAATTCTTGATCATGAACATTTTACAATAGCAAACTGCTTGTATGAAGAAATTTAATGCTACTTAGATACTCATACGTATCAATCTTTACTAAAATATTAATACTATGTTTGACAGCATATGGAATGTTACAATAACTTTATTTTTGTGGTCCTGAGGACTGAACACAGGGCCTTGTGTATATGAGGCAAGCACTCTACCAACTGAGCTACCAGCCTGATTACTTGATTTATCTGAATTGGTTGAACATAGTTCTGCATAATTCTTTGTTCACATCCATCCCCTTATGTATCATACATGGCTGTTTTTATTCTTTAAATGCACAGCTGTGTTGTGCCAAAGTCACAAAGCCTAAGATGTTTACTATCTAGCCCTTTATAAAACAATTGCTGACCTGTGGTCTAGAATCATAGTTGAGAAAAGATTATCATTATTACTGGAAGAGCACTGTAACTTATAATTTTTCTTCATTTGATAATTGAAAGGGATAATGTTTAAATCCTACAGATTCCATTATCAATAAGTAATTTCATAGCTGTGAAGTGATAGATTAGTTTTGGGAAAGCTTTCCTATTTTCAAGCCTTCATTTTCAGAAATGGAAATTAATGTTCAAAAGAGTTATAGAAAGTTTAAAATTGTTTTTGGTGGGAGCTCAGTTGAATGGAATAGTGACATTCATTTGCTGACTTTCCCTTTGTACTCTTGGCTTTCCACGACTCAGGTCTTGTCAAACTGGAGTAGCTGCCCCCTAAAAATACATGAAACCACAGAACAAGTCTGATGCATCTCCCCAGCTTCACAATCTTGTACATTTATGACCTTAAGGAAGTTGTTTAATCTGTGCCTTAATTTATTACCTGTACAATAAGCTATTATAAGCATGAGTTAATCCAGGTCAAGTGCTCAATGCAACATCTGGAACTGAGCAAACACTCGTTAAATATTCTCATATTCAGTAGTCCCACAGTGTTCTTATTGTCCATCCTAATTTTAATGGAAGATTTAGGTGAAAAAGACTTTAAAAGATTTAAAACAAATATGAACATGTTATTGACTACAGTAAATGATCTGCCTTAAATTTACAAGGTAAAATATGAACTCTCAAAGTGATATATGAAAGACTGCCCAATTTCTGGGGGAACTTAATTAGAAAAGTTGAAGTACTTTCCTACTGTGCTCTATTCTGTTGACTCTGACTCCTGTCTGGCCATAAGCTTTCTAATTCCAGTGTCTATGAAGTCACTGGACTTCATGGCTTTAATAAATCTGCATGTCCCTTTGGAGCTGCTCAAGGAGAAGCTCTCCATATTGGTTAAAGTGAACTGATTGAAAAACTGTGTCTTGTTTTCCAAGAAATTTGCCTAATGAAAAATTTCACCTGAGAATTTTACAATTTAACTTAGGAATGATACAGAACCTTCCCATTCTTCTTGTATTGCTGGTTTCTTAATTATATACTGCTAAGGGAACAGAGGGTGAATAGGCAAGGCCCCCTTGGGCCCATTATACCAACATGATGTAGGGAGTGAGTTGCCTTGTTACTGCTTGTTCCAAAATTTCTCATTAATGTGATTAATATGGATAAAGCTGTCAACATTCATTTTCACTAAATAATAAGATAAGCCTAACCTTGTACCTATGAGGCTAACAGCTTGAGAGGCAGATGAGATGAAATTGAGATCTCATGAAAATTGAGTATATTATGGTTTTTGAAATTTGGAGCTCAAAATATATTGTATTAATATAGCTGTTTGCCATTTGACTAAGTCCCAAATTGATTAGATTTTAGAAATGTCTAGACATAGCCTTTAAAGATTGGGACAAATTGTCCCCCAAATGTTTTTTGACATTCTCAGAAGGATGTGAGGGTAGGAAAGATATTGATATTGCAGAAATCTCTTAAAGGAAATACTTTCAGGAAATACTTGAATAAAACAACCAGGTACTTTATCAGAAGGGGGTTAGTATAAAAGAAAAACAAAGGTTCTTTTCCACAACCCTAACTATAATTTCATAAGGACCCACCAGGTGCTAAGTGATATGCTAGAAGCTGAGAATGTAATACTAAATAGGCAAAAAATTGCTCAGTTGAATGGAGAAGACAAATAATTCTGAAGTAAAACTGAGCACATAATGAGATAGAAACTGCCCAGAGTTCTATAGGAATACCAAAAAAAAA
Source organism: Urocitellus parryii (assembly GCF_045843805.1). Lineage (NCBI taxonomy): Eukaryota > Metazoa > Chordata > Mammalia > Rodentia > Sciuridae > Urocitellus > Urocitellus parryii. The sequence goes on along the minus strand of NC_135547.1, from coordinate 14,861,546 downwards.
AAAAAAAAAAAAAGTGTGCCTGATGAGTCTGAGGACTGACGAGGGAAAGCAAAAGATGAAAACAACCCAAATATCCATCAGTGGACGAATGGACAGATAAAACATACCAAATACATACAACAGAATATTATTCAGCCTTTAAAAGGAAGGGAAATCTAACATACTATGATGTAGACAAATCTTGAGGACATAATAGTTATGCTAAAGTCAGGCATAAATATATATGTTGTACAATTCCACTTATGTGAGGTACTTGGATTAGTCAAATGCATAGAAACGGGGTGTAGAATAGTGATTATCGGGGTGATTATCAGGGATTCTAGGGGGAAAATGGGGAGTTAATGGGTGCAGAGGGCAGGTTTGTGAAGATGAAAAGAGTTCTGGATATGGATAATGGCAATGGTTGTATAACAATGTCAGTGTATGTAATGACACTGAATTGTTGAAATAAGTTTACAATGGTAAACTTTTTGTTATGTATATTTTATCACAAAATAAGAAATGGAGATCCCAATGCCTTTCCATTTTGAGATAATTTTATTGGGACATCTTAGAAATCAGAGATAAAATGGTATCAACTGAGACAAATAGACAGGAACAGAAACCAAAGATCACTTAAAGGAAGATTTATCTTTTGGAATGTGGAATATGGACCAGTAACCCAGATTTATCATTTGAACCCACATTCCCCTTTGAGGGAAGAGGCTGTTTACCACACAGTATGTGGACAGCCTGTTCCTGGCCTTGCCTCCCATGTAGTAGGTATTTTTTTGATTAATGGCTATTAGGTAGTGTATGAGTATAAAAGAAAAAGATCAGACCATAGGTGCAGATATTGGATGCTATCTCTGATCATAACTCAAAGGGTGAGACATTCTTTTTCTACTTTTCTTCTTTAAAAGATAGAAAGTTACAGCAAGGGTAGCAATCAAGCCATTAAAGTGATAAATAGGAAAAAACTTTTATTCCTAGGATGATTTGCTTTCAACAATGTGTCTATGACAGCACATTTTCCTGTTCTACAAGTGCTTAGAAGAACTATGGCTGGTCTTGAAGAAAGCACCCTGATGGAAGCAATACTGTATTTTGTTAGCACTACCAGAGACAAATACTCCTTGGAATTCTGGAGTCTTGATTTGTAGTTCATGGCCTGCTGGCATGGCTCAGGAGGCCTTGCTTAGCAAGAAACTTTTGTGGTGATGTCATTCTCAAGATGATATACCAGATTTGCAAGTTACAAGGTCAGGTGGAAGCTACTGAAAATGAGGAGTAGAATTATTCCAGTAGGAATGACTTTGGGATAGAGAAATTAGAATTCTCATGTTGACAAAATGGGTATTCAGAGTCATTTTGATTTTTAAAGTTACCCTCATTTGATTCTACACTAGTGAAGTAGTACTTAGCTGTTAAGAGGTAAGATGGGGATTCTAAGCAGAAGAAACAACAATTATAAAGAAATCTGCAAAACCATTTGATCTTGGGAGTTTCACATTACTACATTACCGTCCTTGTGCTATTGGGGAAACTGAAATTCATCAAGGTTGTTAATTTGAGTTCAAAAATATTTAACAGGTTGGCAGAACAGGAATTTCAGCTCAGATACCTCAAACTTCAAGGACCATTCTCTTGTCATCAACCAGATACCATATGTGGTTGACAGATCCAATAATCAAATAGTCAACATTTCATTTTTTATCCAGCAATTTTGACAGTATATAGCCATAAATCAAGGCAAATTTGCCAAGAATCTGACAAGCCTACCAAGGCCGCTAACAAGGCTTCCAAGTCTGTTCTTACCAGGTGATACTCAGCAAAATAAGTCCTAGGGCCCTGACTTTTCATACAATCTGTCAAAGACATCTGGTAACTTCCAAGTGACTATTAACTCTCTTCTTACTATGTCTATAAGGTCTTTTTAAAAAAAAAATACCCCAGAACTCAGTGTCTGATATGTAGGTGTCATTCAATAACTATTAATAACTGAATTTCATATTTGATTTAAAAATCCTGATTTGTTGGACTTTAATTTGATGACTTTACCTCCTTTAATTGATGCTGCTTTTATTCTGTTAAAACCGCCAAAATGTGTGTGTGTGGGTGTGTGTGTGTGGGGGGGGGAGCTAGTTAGGCAAATTGAAGAAAGGAGGCTACAGCCAGACAAAATAAAGTTTGCCTATGCAGTTCAGGAGAGAAGTTTCATATGCAGCTCATGTAAGATCTCTAGGTACACTTTATTCAGTACAAAAAATGTCTCTGTGGCTGTCAGGCTTTGGCTTTTCCCCTGAATGTTTATCATGGAGAAAAGATTTTTTTCTTCCTAAAAATAGAGGACTAAGGTGGCAGCAGTGTAATTTAGAATTCTAGCCCAATAGCACTTTTGATGAGAAACTGTTTCTGTACAGCACTACACAGACACTTTGGGAGAAATACGTTGTGCCCAGGGGCTCCAGTGCTAACAGGTTCAACTATAATGACCAGGCAGAGGTGCCAATTGGGGCCCTCATTAGTTTCAGACCAGCCACTGTTCTCTAACATTTTCCTTAGGGTGGCCCCTTCTCTCCAATGTGCTGCAATGATATAGTTCTGTTTACAGCATCATCATATATGGACGAGTCTATATAAGTGATAAATTGACTTAATTTTTTATTTTTATTATGGAAAATTTCAGTTTCTACTGAGAAAATAATTTAGCAACTCCCAGTATACTTACTCTCCTCCTCCACTAGATTATTTTAAGCAAATTCTGGACACCAAACTATTTTATCCATAACTAATTCAGTATTTGTCTTTAAAAGAAAATGATCTCTTGATCATACTTAAAGATATCGTTAATATAGCTAAAAAGAAATAATTCTTTCATGCCACCAAGTATTCAGATAGTGCTATATCTAGTATAACTTGATCAAGGTTTTCCTTCTCCTCAGTTCTCTTTCAGATCTCTTTGGGGATATTTCTTTAACTTTTTATAATTTCAATTCCAATGAAGTATATTGAGGTCAATAATTTCATTCACCAGAAATTCTTTGTGATAAGAAACAAAAATAACAGCCACAACCAACAATGGATAGAATGGCACACATAGGAATTTTAGGGCAGTGAAACTAGTCTGTATGCTAATGGTGGACACCAACCATGATACATTGTCCAAATTTACAGTGTGTACAACACCAGTAGTGTGACCCCTAACATAACCATAGACTTTGGGTTATAAAAATGTGTCAATGCAGTTTCATCCATTGTAACAAATGTACCACTCTGGTGGGGATGTTCATAATGAGGGAGGCTGTGCATAAATGGGTCAGAAGATATATGGGAAATCTCTGTACCTTCCAATAATTTTGATGTGAACCTGAACTGCTCTAAAATAGTAAAGTCTTAGAATAGAAGAGAGTGTGTGTGTGTGTGTGTGTGTGTGTGTGTGTGTGTGTGTGGTAATTACACCTCTTAAGAGGTTTTTCTTCCACGGAAAGAGCAAATTAGAGGATATGGAGACTCCAGGTTCTCTGGACATTCATTGTACAGTTGAGCCAATGGATAGCAGCATAGTCACAGTAGTTATTTTGGAGCATAGGTTAGTTAGGCTTGTTAGATTTAACAAGTAAGAATACAAGATACCTACTTAAATTGGAATTTCAGTTGTTCAGAAAATAATATTTTAGTATACATTTATCCCAAATACTGCATAGGAGATATATTCTTTTTTATTTAGGTCATTGTTTGTTTGAAATTCTAGTTTCACTGTACATCCCATGTTTTTAATCTCTCAACCCTAGGACAGGTGGTGTACCAGATTTGACACAGGGAAAAGAAATAGCTAGAAGAACTGATGACACTATACGCTATTTCTTGAAGAGTTGAAAGGGTCTATAAGAGCTAAAGGGCATGGGAGAAGTGAAGAAAAGATAGAAGCTTTTACAGGTGTCTTAGGGTGAAAATTAAAGTACTTTTAACACTTTCTGCAATATTCAAAAAAATTCAGTAATCAAAGAGTGTGGTTGCCGAACTATGTTTCTTTGAATATGACAGCACTCTGAAGCTGAATCATACAATGCTACAACTGATTCTTTTTGCCTCTTCAAATAGACTTGAGCTTTCTCAGAGCAGTTAGTGGAATGACCTTTTTATTTGCAGATTCATGATAGGGAAAGAAAGAGTATTCTGACACCTGCTTACACACTCCAAATACTCTTATTCTCTTCAACTCATTCCACATTTCTAGTTCCTGCCACAATCTTGGGATATGTGCATTGTATTTGTTCAGTGGTAAACAAAAATTTTAATCTGATCTCTATTTCTCTTATTCTGAATCTTGAACAGAGAAAGTAATTAGTACAAAATACCAGGCATGGCACCTCTATAACTCAGTTAAAATGTAGGGCTACAATAGCCATTAGCAATTTTCTGAAATTCACTATCTGTAATGTAGGCTTTTGACATAGGGTTATGGTTTAGATATGAGATGTCCCCCAAAAGCTCATGTGTGAAATGATGCAAGAAAGTTTGGAGGTAAAATGATTGGGTTGTGAGAGCCTTAACATAATCAGTGAATTAATTCCCTGATAGGGATTAACTATGTGGTCATTGAAGGCAGGTGGGGTGTGTCACAAAGAGGTGAGTCTCTGGGGGCATGCCTTTGGGGCTTATATTGTTGTTGAAGAGAGAAGTATCTCTGTGCTTCCTGGTGTCCCGTGCGGTGCGGAGCTGCTTTCCTCCGCCACACCCCTCCAATGATGTTCTGCCTCACCTGGAGCCCTGAGGAATGAAGCCAGCTATCTATGGACTAAGACCTCTGAAACTGTGAGCCTCCAAATAAACTTTTCTTCCTCAAAAATTCTTCTTGTCAGGTCTTTTGGTCATATGAGCCAAAAAGCTGACTAAAACACATAGTTACTAAAGAGATGGTAATATAGCTATGTATATAATAAAAGCACTTCAAGTTTTGTAAATAAGCTTTGGCACTTAATTTTTAATATACACAGAACCTCAAAAAATGGAAATGGTAAAAAGAGAAGTGTCTTTATATTTCTTCCATCCCCTTAAGGTTCTGCTCTTTGATAATGAGGAAACATTAAGTGTGATTTCTAAGCCCTCGTGTGCATAGTACCCTACAGTTTGCAGAAGTCTTGGGTATAACTGTTCACTTGTATAGCATTCCCCAGTTCACAAAGCCTTTTCACATTTGGTTCACTATGTCCTTTGATTCCTACAGTAGTTCAATGGGTTCAGCATAGCACTGATGTACAGATTAAGCTGCTCGTTCTTATCTACGCAGTTGGTGGGTGGCAGAATCCAGACAAGGACAGTTGTTTGCTTCTAGGTGGCTTTTCCCATGATACCACGCTGACTCAGATTACAGGATAAGGAACAAAACATACTTAATAACAGCTCCGTTTGATCATTTAGATGTCGGTTAACTGCACCCTCATTTCCCCCTATTTTAAAGATACCCTTCCCCAGAGTGCCATTTAAAAACAGATTCATAAAAATGAAGTACATCACATGTACAGCATTTGCTGGCCTCTTTACTTTTCCTCTTTGAAATATATTTTTCAGACCTTTGCTTCATTATGAAATATCAAGCCAATTGCCAAATGCCATTCAATATGAAAAGTTCATAATTTTTCTGGCCCTGCTATCTTCAAAATAACTAGAAGCAAGAATGATGCAGGAATTGAATAAACTTATCTAGGAAATGCACCTGCTTTTCATATTTTAATGTAACTTATGATTCCTTAGAAAGAATAAAGGGCAACTTCACCAATGGAATGGATGTTTTTCTAGAGCAAACTTTTTAGGTTGGGGAACAGGGTTTTAAGGAAATTTCTAAAAATTAACATAAAATTCTCTTGAAGAAATGATGGAATTTTTCCAAAGAGCTGATTTTGCCTTTAAAGTTCTTTTCATATTTATATTTCTATGAAATCCCACTGGAGTGTTAAAGCTGGGGGGTGAGGATTCCAGTTCATGCCAGTGAATCTCTGGCGTTCAGTGTTTCTGGGAAGATGGTTTCTTAGAAGCTAGTACATAAACCTAGGATTAGAGTTCTTTCAGTCATTATCCACTGACTAAAGGCTAACTATGGATAGAGGACAAACCCCATTTTTTATTTAGTTCCCAATCATCAGGGTAGAGAAGAACTGCCATAGAATTAATCAACACCACTGATAGGGAATGTGAGTTGATCATGTTGTGTATGAAACTAACCACTGTAGCCCAAATTGTAACTTTCTTTTCTTCCCCTCCTCCTATTCTCTTTCCTTTCTTCCTTCACCCTCTTTTTAAATTGACAAATAAAATTGTATATATTTACCAAGTATAATATTTTTTGAAATATATAACTGTGAAGTGGCTGAATCATGCTAACATATGCTTTAGCTCATAGTGGTTATTTTTGTGGAAAGAACATTTCAAATCCATTCTTTTAGCATTTTTCAAGAAAACATCTTATTAAGTACAAAACATGTTGTACAATAGATCTCTTGAACTTATTTCTTATATCTAACTGAAACTTTGTAACCTTTCCCAACATGAGGATCATGGTAGGGAAGAGAGAAGACTATTAAATCCCTGTCTTAGCTGTACAGTCAATATTAGTCTTGACTGTTCCCAGTGGTGGATAAATAGGCCTTCGTTTCTTAGGAAAGTCATATTCTTTAAATGTGTTCCTAGCTTAAGATTTGGCCTTAGTCCTGTATTGAAATTTCCGTTTAGTCATCAGGATGTTACTAAGGAAGGAAACAAAGTATAATACTCTTTTCCTCATTATTGAGAGGATTATAGTGATGCCTAATATATCATAGATAGAGGAGGAAATTGGATTCTATTCTTAATCCATTGTTAATGACTTAGCTTTACAAAAATACTTAGTCTTCATTATACCTTCTTCTGTGTTAATTGTGGAAGCAATGGGATAAGTCTTCCTGTAAGAACCAATTATCCTACATGACACCTTTTAATTCTATAATTCATTGATCCTCCTGGAGTTGAGAATTTCAAACCAAAATTGGCAGGAAGCAGTTAATTATAATTGTCTTAGCTTAATGGCATTAGCGAATAGCTTTGAATTCAAGGATAGAATATATGAACATCACTACTAGATACAGATGTTTATCTGATATCAAGGACTAAGTCATGTAATAACTGTTTTATATTTCAAATACTTACCAAGCACCTACCATGTGTCAGACACTGATCTGACTGCCTCTATACATACAGATTCAACAGTAGGGAAAAGAATCCAAAAGTACCTGCTTGAATTCAGTTAAACTATGTGAATGAAGAGAAAGAAAGTTGAATTTTTGTCAAAAAGTTGGGTAATTTTCTAACCACCAGTTGCATTTACTCATTCAGCTCTTTCTTGGGATATTTTCAAAATTCTCAAATCCAATCAATTGACTTAAAATCACACTCCGACAGAAGTTCAGCTGGTTGGTACAGATATAGACTACCTTCCTTTGGTTCTATTTTTTCCTTTACCTCAAATATATACCATTTATTTGTGGTGAAAACCTTCAAAGCACTTTTATATTTTTAAATATACAGTACATTAGTATTCAGTATAGGCATCATGCTGTTCAACAGATGACTTGTCTCCCATCTAACTGTAACTTAGTATCCATTGACCAACATCTCCCCATTCCTCCTCAACTACCCATCTCTCTCCAGCCTCTGGTAGCCACTATTTTACTCTTGACTTCTATGAGGTCAACTTTTTATATTCCATGTATAAATGAGATCATGCAGTATCTATTTCTGTGCTTGGCTCACTTCATTTGGCATAATGTCTTCTAGATTTATCCATATTGTTGCAAACAACAGGATTTCCTTTGTTAAGGCTGATTATTATCCCACTATATAAGTATACCACATTTAAAAAAAATCATTAATCCTTCGATGGATACTTAAGTTTGTCTCCGTATCTTGGTTATTGTGAATAATGATGGTAATGCATGTTGATTTCAATTATGTTGGAAGTATACTCAGTAATGAGTTGCCAGATCATATAGATCTCTTTAGTTTGGTTTTTTTTCTTTTTTTGGAAGAACCTCTGTTTTCCAAAATTGCTATGCTGATTTTCATTCCTATCAACAGTGTGCAAGGGTTTCCTTTCCTCTATTCCCCTTCTGGTTGGTTCTTTAACTTGTTCTCTTATAGTCCAAACAGAGCAAAAAGCAACAATGACAACAAACATACTAGCCAGATTATCTGGTATGAATTCAGGGTGATTTCTGGAAAACTTATGCAGTACTTATTCTGTCTTAATGAAAAAAATTTTTTAGGCTGAAAATGCTTCATTACATTTGATTTTTGCCTACTGTGAAAGCATTATTTTTCTATTGAAATACTGAAGTTTATGGAAATAAGAATATTTCCTTAAGTGGCGTAACACTGACTTCAGGCCTATTTTTGAGTTCAGCACTTTAGGTGCTACATGGTGAAGATTTTAATTTTTTTTTTATTGGAGCTATGGTTTTCAGATAATGGAAGGGGCAATATATTATAATTCTAATATGTAAAAACATGTAATTTGACTTAGAAATAGCTTTTTCTTTTTAAAATTTTTTTTTGTTGTAGATGGAATACAATACCTTTTATTTATTGTGATGTGGTGCTGAGTGCCTCATGTGTGCTAGGCAAGCATTCTACCACTGAGCCACAACTCCAGCCCCGGAAGTAGCTTTTTCTTTTAACAACCCCAAGCTCCTTTTGAGAAGAAAGGATTAGAAGGCCATAGGTAATTATCCTAACATACTTCTTTCATGTATCTTACTGAGAAGAACTCATTGGACTGGACCCTGAAGTTGGGAGTCAAAGAGAATTGATCCATCCAAGTTAGAATAAAGTATAGAACCTTAGGTGATTAAATGACAATTCAAACTCATCTTACTAACTGAATTTCACAGAAAAGTTGAAGTCCACAGGGAGAGAAAGACGTGTGTGACATAATCAAGCCAATTACTTATGAGTTGAGCTAGAACCTGCATCTCTGATCTCTAGTCCAGCATCTATTTTCCCAAAGTACAGTGTTCATGGTGGTAAAATCCAGTTAAATCTGACCAGTGTGCTTTGACTTGAAGAAATGAGACCATAGTTTTATGATTTATCATCTCTATTATTCGATAAGGATTCCTCATGTTAGCCATTCTATAATGTATACATATTTTAAAACATGCTGTATACCATAAATACATATAACTTTTATTTTTCAATTTTAAAAAATTCTCAAATAGTAGACATTTTTACGTTTAGAATAATTGGCTTAGAGTGTCAGGTCAGAAGATTTTAGAATGAGAAATTGCTCATGCTCAAGAATAGTGAAAAGGAAGCAATCTCAATATTTGAAAGAAGCAAAAACTTTTCTATTGCATTGGGTTATGGCTTTGGGAATTTGTCAAAAGGGGGAAACACTTGAGAAATCTTGCACTCTCTCTTTGCTATAGTTTTTCACAAGGAAAAAAGAAACTTCTAGATAATCCTTGGAACCAGCAGCAGTCTTGATGCTCGTCTAGATGAGAGGAGAGCAAGTCTTCAACTTTCCAACCAAAGGTTTCCAGCAGTGAAGGAGAAATAAAATAACTCAGTCTGATAAGCATCAACTAAGTGCTCCTTCTCTGGGTAATTGGCTTCCTGGAAGGTGAATTGGTGCTCATTTAGCAATCCAAGGCCAAGTGAGCACTGGTCAGGGGAAAATGAAATGTAACACATTTAGTGCTAAATTAAAGACAGGATCTACAAGCTGAGAACCCACATGAATCAGAGACATGAATCACAAAGTCTGTCCTGTTTATGGCAAATTGGCCCTGACAACAAATAAAAAAAATCGATCATTAATTTTCACGCTCTGCTTTTGATAGACTTTTTCATTTGAAGGCAATTGCTATCATAATAACAATAATAGCACCTTATAATTTTACTTTGCAAAACACTTTCCTGTCTACTTCTCATAATTATAATTTCAGTTCACAGTGAAAAGTATGACTTTATCATTGATGCAAAATGACATTTCAAAAGAAATCCAAAGAGCTACTAAAGCTCCAATTCTATAGTCTCCTAGCATAGAGTGACTGTTTAAGGCAGTATGGATGATATTTATCAGAATACAGAATTCTTATTGGTGGTTTGGGGTGATTTTGGCTGAGAAGGTGACATTTTCATGTTGTGAATTATATATGAGATTCAACATAACTTGTGCGCTTGTGGGAGTTGTGTTAGTTCAATGGCAAGCAGTAACCTGACTACTTCCCCGTTAGTTGATGCCTTTTTTTTTTCAGGGGGGACTAGGGATTGAACGCAGGGGCACTTGGCCACTGAGCCACATCCCCAGCCCTATTTTGTATTTTATTTAGAGACAGAATCTTACTGAGTTGCTTAGTGCCTTGCTTTTGCTGAGGCTGGCTTTGAACTCGCAGTCTTCCTGTCTCAGCTTCCTGAGCCACTAGGATTACAGGCATGCACCACTATGCCCAGCTAGTTGATGCATTCTTTAAACTGAAGATTCAAGTTTGAGTGACATTGACCATGCCTTTGAAATAGAGAAAGGGTAGTCTCAGCAAAAGGAACAGCAGGTGCATAGCCTCAGAGATATGGACAGGCAAGGTTTGTCTAGAAGAAACACAACAGTTTACTATAGGTAAATCACAAGGTAAAAGGGGCTGGAAGGAGCAAGGGAGTAGCAGAAGATGAATCTAGGACCAGATAATAGGCTTATGATGTATGTTAATCAGAGATAAAAAGCCTGAAGGCAAATGGGTGTCACTAAAGGGTTTTAAGATGGAGAGTTATATGAACTGATTTCTTTGCAGGAAGATCATTTAGGTGATCTGTGAATAATGGATGGGAGGGATATCAAGATTGGAGGATATGATAATAATCTAGTCAAGATATGATGGGGCATTGATGATCATGGCAAAAGCAATGAAGAGAAAAAGATGGATTTGATGGACTTACTAGGTAAAATCAGCAAATATTGGTGATCAAGTTTGGGGAAGATGAGGAAAAATGAGGTGCCAAGGTATCAAGATGACCCACTAGATGGTACCATGGCCCAAATTTGAACTCTTTGTCTTATCTCCAAATCTATTCCTAGCTTGCTCTTTCCTGTCTCTCTAAACAATTTCATCTTTTCAGTTACTTAGCACAAAGCCTCTTTTCATTCACCAAATGCCATGTCATAGTACATTCTGTTAGTTCTCCTTTTATTTATTTTTTAATTTCTTTTAATTAGTTATACATGACAGTAGGATGCACTTATATAATTTGATATATCATACATAGATGGGATATAATTTCTCACTTTCCTGAATATACATATTGTAGAATCACATTGGTCATACAGTCACATACATACATGCAGTAATAATGTCTGTTTCATTCTACTATCTTACTTATCCCCACATCCCCTGCCTTCCCCTCCTTTCACTTCCCTCTATCTAATCTAAGGTTAGTTCTCCTTTTAAAATATACACAAAATACAACCATTTCTCCCCGACTACACTGCTGCCATCCTCCTCCAATCCATCATCATCTCTCATCCTGAGAGCCTCCTGAGTTGTTTCCTTGTCCTCACTCCCACCTTGGAGTATATTTTACAGCAAGTCATCTAAAGTGGTTCATTTAAATATAAGTAAATTTGATGAGGTCATTACTTTTAATTTCCAGTTTACCAAAATGCATGAAGAAACAAGTTAATGACACAAGGAAACAATCAGATGAAACTCTCCAGGATAACTGGCCCAGGCTCTTCAATAAGTTAATGCCATGGGCAAAAAAGAATAGGGGTGGAAAGATGTCCTACATTAACAGGTCTGTGAGAAGCATAATAATCGAATGCAATGAATGGTGCTTGAATTTATTGTAGTTTAAACAAAAGTACTACAAAAGAAATTACGGGGATGATTAGAGAAATATGAATGTGGTTAAAATGGCTAGTTTTTCTGGTTATCATAATACATAAAGTGATTATACAGGAAATATTTTTAAAAGAAATATGAGGTATTTGTGGATAAAGCATCATGGTACCTATGCTTTCAACACTTCCACAAATAAAGTACAGTTAAAGCAATATGGCATACTGGTAACATTTGTTAATTCAAGGAACTGAATATATACATGCTTATTGCTTATATTATTCCTTTTACTTTCTACTTAAAACAATTTTTAAGTTAGGAAAAGTAGGCCATCCATGGATACTCCTCAAAATTCTTCCAAAGGCTTCCCATACCAATTAGAGTAAAACACATTCCTTTTCCACAATACAAATCTTGCTATCTCTCTGATCTCATCTTCTGCCACACTTGAGCTCTCACTGTTTCAGAAATGTAGATCTCCTTGCCAAGTACAGTCCTACCAGTAGTCTTTGCACCAGATTTTCTTCCTGCCCAAATCAGTCTTCTCTCATGTTTCTAAGGCTTATAGTTTTACCTTTTTCAGTCTTCTATTTCTTTCATTAACAAAGCTTTTCTGGATCATCCTTTATAAAACATTACCCTTTCCATCAATTCTCTCTGTGCCCTTATCTTGCTTTTTTCTCATTAACATTTTTCACCACTTGACATATATTGTTTGTCATTTTTGATGTAACAGTTAAAAATTTGATTTAAATAATATTTTTTTTTAAAGAACCTAAATTAGTGGTAAATATTCATACCTTTAAAAGCAGTAGGTTTTATGAGGAAATTTTATGAAACCTTCAATTAACAGATAATCACTTCCTTATTTTAATAGTTCTAGAAAGTAGAAAAGTAGGAAATTAATTAGCCCCCCTTACAAAGCTAGTATTATCTTAATATAGTTCAGATAAAAAATATAAAAAACTATAGGGGCTGGGGTATGGCTTACTGGTAGAGCACTTACCTTGCATATGTGAGACTGGGTTCGATCCTCAGCACCACATAAAAATAAAGATATGTTAAAAATTATAGGTTAAGCTCACTTATTTTTTATCACTTTCTTTGTCCTTTTTAGTTATACATGACAGTAGAATCTATTTTGATATGTTTATACAAACATGGAGTATATCTTATTCTAATTAGGATCCCAGTCTTGTGGATGTACAGATGTGGAGATTCACTGTGGTGTATCCATGTATGTATGGAGGAAAGTTAAGTCAGATTCTTTCCACCATCTTTCCTATTCCTATTGCCCTTCCCTTCCCTTCATTCCCCTTGAACTTCTATTTTCCTCCTTCCCCCCTTGTTGTAAGTTAGCATCCACATATCAGAGAGCATTCAACCTTTGATTTTTTAGGATTGGCTTATTTCACTTGGCATGATAGTCTTCACATCCCTCCATTTGCTGATGAATGTTAGTCATTCTTCTTTATGGCTGAGTAACATTCCATTGTGTATATCTACCACAATTTCTTTATCCATTCATCTGTTGATGAGCATCTAGATTGGTTCCATAGCTTAGCTATTGTGAATTGTGCTGCTATAAACATTTATGTGGCTGTGTCACTGTAGCATGCTTATTTTTAACTCCTTTGGATGTATACCAAGGAGTGGTATAACTGGGTCAAATGATGGTTCCATTCCTAGTTTTTGAGGAATCTCCATACTACTTTCCAGAGTGGTTGCAATAATTTGCAGTCCCACCAGAAATGTATGAGTGTACCCTTTTCCCCACATCCTCACCCAAATTTATTGTTTGTATTCTTGATAATTGCCTTTCTGATTGGAGTGAGGTGAAATTGCAGTGTGGTTTGAATTTGCATTTCTCTAATTACTAGAGATATTGAACATTTTTTTTCATATATTTGTTGACTGTATTTCTTTTGAGAAGTGTCTATTTAGTTCCTTTGCCCACTTATTGATTGGGTTATTTATTTATATTTTTGGTATTAAGATATTTGAGTTGTTTGTATATTCTGGAAATTACCACCTTATCTGAGGTGTGGTTGGCCAAGATTTTCTCCCATTCTGTAGGTTCTCTCTTCATGCTCTTGATTGTTTCCTTTGCTGTGAAGAAGCTTTTTAGTATGATACCATCCAATTTGATTTTTTATTTTACTTGTGCTTTGAGTCTTGCTGAGGAAGTCAGTTTCTAAGCAGTGTTGGGCTTACATTTTCTTCTAGTAGGTGCAGGGTTTGTAGTCTGATATCTATATCTTTCATCCATGTTGAATAATGTGCAGGGTGAGAAAGATAGGGCTTAAATTTCCTTCTACTATATTGTGGATTTTCAGTTTTTCTAGCTCTATTTATTGAAGAGGCTATCTTTTCTCCAATTTGTTTTTTTATTTTATGCCTCTTCTCACCCCATCCCAGCACACACTAGAATATAAGTTCAATATGAAGAAGAGTTTGCCTGTCATTTTTTTCTTTATTTTTTATTTTTTATTAGTTGTTCAAAACATTACAAAGCTCTTGACATATCATATTTCATACATTAGATTCAAGTGGGTTATGAACTCCCATTTTTACCCCGTCCTACAGATTGCAGAATCACATCGGTTACACATCCACTTTTTTACATATTGCCATACTAGTGTCTGTTGTATTCTGCTGCCTTTCCTATCCTCTACTATCCCCCCTCCCCTCCCCTCCCCTCCCATCTTCTCTCTCTACCCCCTCTACTGTAATTCATTTCTCCCCCTTGCTTTTTTTCCCTTTCCCCTCACATCCTCTTATATGTGGTTTTGTATAACAATGAGGGTCTCCTTCCATTTCCATGCAATTTCCCTTCTCTCTCCCTTTCCCTCCCACCTCTGTCCCTGTTTAATGTTAATCTTTTTCTCATGCTCTTTCTCCCTGCTCTGTTCTTAGTTGCTCTCCTTATATCAAAGAAGACATTTGGCATTTGTTTTTTAGGGATTGGCTAGCTTCACTTAGCATAATCTGCTCTAGTGCCATCCATTTCCCTGCAAATTCCATGATTTCATCATTTTTTAGTGCTGCGTAATACTCCATTGTGTATAAATGCCACATTTTTATCCATTCATCTATTGAAGGGCATCTAGGTTGGTTCCACAGTCTAGCTATTGTGAATTGTGCTGCTATGAACATCGATGTGGCAGTATCCCTATAGTAAGCTCTTTTAATGTCCTCAGGGAATAGTCCGAGAAGGGGAATAGCTGGGTCAAATGGTGGTTCCATTCCCAGCTTTCCCAGGAATCTCCATACTGCTTTCCAAATTGGCCGTACCAATTTGCAGTCCCACCAGCAATGTACAAGTGTACCCTTCTTCCCACATCCTTGCCAGCACTTGTTGTTTGACTTCATAATGGCTGCCAATCTTACTGGAGTGAGGTGGTATCTTAGGGTGGTTTTGATTTGCATTTCTCTGACTGCTAGAGATGGTGAGCATTTTTTCATGTACTTGTTGATTGATTGTATATCCTCCTCTGAGAAGTGTCTGTTCAGGTCTTTGGCCCATTTGTTGATTGGGTTATTTGTTTTCTTATTGTTTAATTTTTTGAGTTCTTTGTATACTCTGGATATTAGGGCTCTATCTGAAGTGTGAGGAGTAAAGATTTGTTCCCAGGATGTAGGCTCCCTATTTACCTCTCTTATTGTTTCTTTTGCTGAGAAAAAACTTTTTAGTTTGAGTAAGTCCCATTTGTTGATTCTAGTTATTAACTCTTGTGCTATGGGTGTCCTATTGAGGAATTTGGAGCCTGACCCCACAGTATGTAGATCGTAGCCAACTTTTTCTTCTATCAGACGCTGTGTCTCTGATTTGATATTTTGAGTTAACTTTTGTGCATGGCGAGAGAAAGGGATTCAGTTTCATTTTGTTGCATATGGATTTCCAGTTTTCCAAGCACCATTTGTTGAAGATGCTATCCTTCCTCCATTGCATGCTTTTAGCCCCTTTATCAAATATAAGATAGTTGTAGTTTTGTGGATTGGTTTCTGTGTCCTCTATTCTGTACCATTGGTCCACCAGCTTGTTTTGGTACCAGTACCATGCTGTTTTTGTTACTATTTGCCTGTCATTTTAAAAATTGCTATTTTAACTGCATGGGCATTGATTAAATAAAAATCTGTTGAATTAAATGATGAATAGCAAATTTGCTTTGGTAGAAGAACTAAGATAAGTTCAGGACATGTTGCGCTCAAGGACCTGTAGCATATTTAAATGGGAATATTTAGTTGTCTATTTATCCTGGAGAAATTGTGGTTTTAGACTTTGTGGTAAGAAGATAAATAATTTTGAATTGGGTAGTTTCTATTTTTTATTGAAGAAGGAGGCAGTGTCATCAACTGAAATACAGCACATAGATGAAAATTAAGATCCTGGAAGTTGATGTTCTTTCATTCTCTGTACTTTCATAAGTGATGAGAAATGAAGGGAAGAGAGCCAAGGCGACAGCCCCAGAACAGTAATATTTAAGGGGAAGACAGACCAAGAGGAGGAAATGAAAAAAACACTAAGAAGACATGATCAGAGATAAAAGAAGACAATCAAGAGAGTCTCAGTTTCATGTAAACTCAGGAAGATATGTCTTAAAAAGGATCTCAGAGACCAAGGGCCCTAAAATTGGCTATGTAAATTAAAGATGGATGGATGCCATATGAAAGCAAATGGGAAAAGGTTAAGTATTGTAGGTTTAATCTTAGGAAGAAATGAGAGATATAGAAATAAATATCCCATAAAGACTACTCTTGAAAGTTTTGCTGAGAAGGGAAAAACAGTAACTTGAGAAGTAGAGCTCTATATAAGGCTAATGAAGGGACTTTAATTTAGGATTAGAAGTCATTCAAACATTTATATGCTGAGTATGAAAAGATAATAGAAAGGAATTGAAAATCAAATAGAGTAAACATGAAGGGGCAAGTTTTAGGAAAAAATAAAGAAGATAATACAAACAAAGGGACTGTCCTTCAATAGGAAGAGAGAGTCATATACAATGGAGAAGAATAATGGATGAGTAGGGAAAAAATTATGTAGGTGGAATACTGGGATAATAAAATATTTCACACCAATATTTATGATATAGGAGTCTGTCTGAGGGTGGATAGTGTTTTAGTCAGCTTTTTCATTACTGTGACCAAAAGATCCGATAAGAGCAATTTTAGAGGAGGAAAACTTGATTGGGGCTCATGGTTTCAGAGGTCTCAACCCACAGAAGGCCACCTTCATTGCTTTGGGCCCAAGGTGAGGCAGAACATTATGGTAGAAGGGCTTGATGGAGGAAAGCAACTCCAGACATAGCAACAAGGAAGCAGAGCCTCACTTACTGTAGCAAAATATGTAACCCAAAGGCATTGCATGGTGACCCAACTCCTCCAGCAACACTCTACCTGCCTAGCATCACCACCCAGTTAATCCATTCAAGTAGATTAATGCACCGATTAGGCACTTTCAAGGCTGTTTTAACCCAATCATTTCACCTCTAAACTTTCTTGCATTGTCTTACACATTAGCTTTTGGGAGATACCACATATACAAACTAACAAGTAGAGAATGTGAGTAGAGAGACCAAGATTTAGGATTATAGTGTGAGAAATAGGCATAAACTAACAGTAAAGAATTACATGTGACAAAAAGGGTTTAATTGAAATTTAAAAAAC
Source organism: Urocitellus parryii (assembly GCF_045843805.1). Classification (NCBI taxonomy): domain Eukaryota; kingdom Metazoa; phylum Chordata; class Mammalia; order Rodentia; family Sciuridae; genus Urocitellus; species Urocitellus parryii. The sequence continues at coordinate 14,844,033 of NC_135547.1, read as the reverse complement.
AGTTTTATAGACATTCATCTGCAAAATTGTCTGAGTTTTTTTTAGCTGTGTTTAGCCTTTTTTTCTAAATATTTTTTAGTTGTAGATGGACACAATAGCTTTATTTTATTTTTATGTGGAGCCAGTACTTCACATGTGCTAGGCAAGCATTTTACCACTCAGCTACAATCCCAGTCAGTGCTTAGCCTTCTGTTTATAAAATTGAGGAAGGCAGATAATGTACTGAGAATTTGAAGGCGGTAAAGCACCAGAGGGCAGTATTGCATTGTGGGTAAGAGTGAAGATTTTAGTCCCAGGCAGATCTTGATAACTGGCTCTGCTATTTTATAAGTATGTAAACTAGGGAAACTTACATCTCAAAAACTTAAGTTCCTCATCTTTAAAATGGGTCAATAATAGTACCTACCTCATAAGATTGTCAAAATTAGATGGAAGAATTACTATAAATTGTCTGCACCTAGGAAGTCTTCAATAATTGTTACTTACACACAAAAGAAAACTTAAATGGATAAAGATGAAATGAGATGGCTGGTTAGACAGAAATCCATGTTATTGACCCTGGCCATTGGATATAAAATGAATCTCTGAGGGACTGGTACACTAGAAGCAAATGGAAAAGTCTTAGGAACAGAATCTTTTAGTGAGGCTAAAGAACAACTGTAAAGGAAATGAGAGAACTACATAAAAGATAACTGATTGAGATTGGTATTGACATTTGAAATCTGATAGAATGGATCTTGGTAATTACAAAGTCTAGTGTGTGGTCCTATCAAGAAGTTTAAAGGCAATATAGCTGGAGAGCCTGCAAAAGGTTGAGGTTAGCTGTTGGATGAGTTATTCATATGTCACTGAAATCTCCCAACAATTATGGCAGGATGGAAGTAGAGAAATGTCAAAGGCTTCAATGGATATGGGCCACTTCATTAGTTTCCAGTGATTGCTATAACAAATTATTATGGATATATTAACAGAAATTTATTCTTTCTTCATTTTGGAGATCAGAAGTCAGAAATCAAGGTGTAAGCAGGCTTTACAACCTCTGAAGGTTCTAGGGGTAAAGCCTTTCTTACCTCTTCAAGCTTCTGGTGGTTCTGGAAATTCTTTGCTTATGGCTGCATAACTCCAATCTGTCTCCATCTTCACATGGCTGCCTTCTCTTCTCCCTGTGTGTGTCTCATGAGGACATTGTCAACTTGATTTAGAGCTGCCTACCCAGAATATCTCACAGAGAGGTACTTAATTACATTTTATTTATTTATTTTGCAAATGAGATCACACAGGTTCCAGAGGTTAAGACATATCTTTTTTTAGGGTCACCATTCAACCCACTATAGGGAGTGACTTGACAGTTAAAACATTGATGAAAAAATGTCAGATTATACCTTATCTCTCATCTCCTATGGACACATGCTACCATTAGTACAGTTTAATCATAAGAAAAATCTCTATTTTGACTAAGCAAGAGATGTAATAGAAAATATTCCCTCACTCCTATCAACAAGGAGAATATACATAAAGATAGTGGTAATACTAAACTTCCTAATCATAAGAGGTAATGAAACAAAAATATATTACTTACAACTATGGCTATGTAATTGATACCTGGGTCCAATGGATCCTGTTATCTTGTGTAAGAATACTTAAACATTTTCACCTTGTTTTGGTATTTTCCAATGAACCAGGTTTGAATAAAGATGGCCTGTGAGAATGCAGTGGTCAGGGATAAGGGGAGGTGAAGTGGGAAATCAAGGGAGAAGAGTAGAAAAATAGAATCTGTGGTTGGGGGCCAGCATCTCAATCCAACTTCAGTACTCTGGAACCAAAGGTTACACTTTTCTTATTCAGTTTTGAAATTGGAATTTGATAAATTAATGTGGACTTTAGAGAATGTTATCCTTTTTGTCAATTATCATCAGGGTCTGATCTATCACCCTTGAGTCCTATTTTTCTGGAGTAGTAATGATCATATCTTGAAGGAATGATTGAGCTCACATTATCCAAATTATCATTAGATTTATTGGTCAATTAGACATTGATCTATTAATTTAAAATGATAAATAGAAGTTGCAAAGACTGTGAGATGTCCCTCCTGGCCAACAAAGCCAGTGTCCTCTCAGAAGGAAGATTACACTATCTAATTGTGGCTCAATAAGAATGGTGTCCTGATTGTCCTGCTAGAGGAAAGGTCAAAAAGTCTGTGGTCAATGAGTACCCCTTTTACTCCATGTTCTCCTAAACCAGGTGTTTAGTGATTAAGAGACTATCTCCTTGGACATAGTTGGAAGTGCTAACAAGGGCCAAATCTAATTCTTTTTATCTGGATTGTGACATGATTGACCTTCAATTGGTATTGCCATTATATAATCCTTCCTATTTTAATAGATTTGTAGAACCTGTTAAAACTTCTCAGTTGATATCTTATTTTACAGTGATTGCATTTAAGGTTGGCTGCTTCCTAGGAAGACACTTTAATCGTATTAGTAATATGTCACCCTGCCAGATAGGTTACTTCAGGAAAGGTTTCCAATAGCCAGCTGCTTAAACTCACAAGTTTCAAGCTGAAAAGATTCCATTTCAGATCCTTTCCTGTTTCATCCTTTTTATACTTTCATGTCCCTCTTAATTCCACATCATATTGGCCATCGCTACCCTCCTGGAGACTCTTTATAAATCAAATGTATATAACTGGGTTGAATACTTCTCATGATGTGTCATTTTGCATAAAGCTCATTGTTTAGATATTTCTTTCAAATACCAATACACAAACCATCCAAGTTATAAAATGTAAAGAGAGAAGTTCAAATGTTCAAGAGAATTTTCACTAGATAAATTTTATTGGGAAACATTTTTTGGATCATATATCAGCTAATGCCAAACAATCATTAGCGATGACCTCATACAATTCCTTCATTCTATACTCAGTGAAACAAATACGTAACAGTTAAGCTCCTTTCCCAATGTCACCTGGAGAGTTCAGTTTAAGATCAAAGCAAGATAGTGCTTAGGTAGTCCTCCATGTGTGGAGGAACTTGGAATTCCTACACCTCTTCAAGTCAGTGCTGTCTGAATTTACCTGGAAATTCAATACTTGAAAAAAAAAGTTTTCTCATGAACATAAAGTCATTAGAAAAAAAAAACTTACACTATTAAGTTGTGCTGCATGTGGCAATTCTTAATACATACAAACTCACCTATAAAAGAATCTAAAAGAAAGCAGGTTTTGGCTGGGGATGTGTCTCAAGCGGTAGCGCGCTCGCCTGGCATGCGTGCTGCCTGGGTTCCATCCTCAGCACCACATACAAACAAAGATGTTGTGTCCGCCAAGAACTAAAAAATAAATATTAAAAAATTCTCTCTCTCTCTCTCTCTCTCTCTCTCTCTCTCTCTCTCTCTCTCTCTCTCTCCCTCCCTCCCTCTCCCTCTCTCCCTCTCTCCCTCTCTCCCTCTCTCCCTCTCTCCCTCTCTCTCTCCCTCTCTCTTAAAAAAAAAAAGCAGGTGAAAGAGGTAGATACACCAACATATGTATCATTTTGTTGGTCTGGAAACCCATGTGCACACATCTATTCATATTCAAACCAAGAAAATCTTCACATTACATTGACTTTTGATAGATCCTATATTCAGGAAGAAAGAATAAAGGCAATCACATTAACCAAGGTACATAGAAAGAAGCTCTGTTCAGGCAAGTTTTGGTAGAATCTGCAATTAAGGCCATTCCTGATAAATGCCACAATTTATGATTTCATAAGAATAGATAAATCGGGCTGGGGATGTGGCTCAAGCGGTAGCGCGCTCGCCTGGCGTGCGTGCGGCCAGGGTTCGATCCTCAGCACCGCATACCAACAAAGATGTTGTGTCTGCCGAGAACTAAGAAAAAATAAATAAATAATTCTCTCTCTCTCTCTCTGTCCCCCTCTCACTCTCTCTTTAAAAAAAAAAAGAATAGATAAATCAAGGCACTATTTCATTTAATTTTCTCTAATGGAAAGGGAGAAAAAGCTACCTTTTAAATATGCTTATTTTTATCCTGCAAACAGTTTTTGTTATCCACCAGCACTGCAGCCTACCTTCTTGATGCCAGCAGAGGGAGCTCAAAGACAGGTTGCCAAGCTGCAGCAACTTGCAGAACCTGGGGGTGAGGGGAATTGCTCAAGAAGGCATATAACTAGAAAGACAGCAAAAATAATTGCTACCCCAAAATACAGAGATGACATAATGAACTAGGTTATTCCATATGTTGATTAAAATGAATTTGACAAGTTAATTTTAACATTTTTCCAGATAAATAAAAGGAGTGGCTAAGAAATTTGGAAACTTTCTAATAGATTCTTCTAACCATTGCTTTAAAAACATTTAAAAATATTTGCTCTTACAAGATCAAATTAATTTTGAATTAATATAAAGTTGGTTTTACCATACTAATTTGTCACCCATCTTTTTTGGTCACCCATCTTTTAATGCTTATTTACCTTTAAGAGGTTTCCCTTTCCTGAGTACACATTTGCACATGAGCTTGAGCTGAACAACCTCTATGACTACATGTACAGGTAGACCAAACTTGAACCATTGTAATTTGGTGTCTACTATGATCTGAATGGTTGTCTCCCCAAAATGCATGTTGATATCCAATTCCCAATGCAATTATATTAAGATATAAGACCTTTGAAAGTAGATAGATCATAACGTTTCTGCTCTCATGAATGGGATCTGTACCCTTATCAAAGAGAACAGAGGAAGTTAGTTTGCAATTCTGCCATGTGAGGACACATACAAGGTACCACTTACAAGTAATGAGCCCTCACCTGATACAAAAATCTGTTGGTACCTTGATGTTGGACTTCCCAGCCTTCAGAACTGAGTAATATATTATTGTTTATAAATTATCTAGTCCAAGGTATTTCACAATAGCAGCCTTGAATGTACAAAGAGTTGTTTAATCTACATTCATGATTCAGTTTATCTAACATACATTTATTGAGGACCTATAATATATCAGATACAGTATTAAGGACCCAGGGATCCACCAAGGAATATGACCAAGAAACAGTCTAGTGGGGTTCACAGGTGGTAACTAATCAAATAACTAAAATAATTTCAGGGATATGCTGTTGAAAAAATTAAGATAATGTTAAAGAGTGACAGAATGGGAATAATTAGGCAAGAGAAGAAAATAAGAGGGATACAGAAAGGAAAGAAAGAAGTCATATTGTCCCTGTTTGCAGATGATATGATCCTGTACTTAAAAGATGCTAAAAGCTCCACCAGAAGACTTCCAGAGTTGATAAACAAATTCAGCAAAGGAGCAGGATACAAAATTAACATAAAATAATCTAAGAAATAAATGAGTAAAGCAATTGTACTTACAATATCTTAAAAAACAATAAATACTTAGGAATAAATTTAACCAAAGGGGTGAAAATCTCTGCAATGAAAATTTCAGAATACTAGAAGAAATTAAAGACACCAGATGGTGAAAAGACCCCTATGTTTATGGATAGGAAAGGTTAATGTTGTTAAAATGGACATACTATGAAAAGCAATCCCATAAAAATGCCAATGATATTTTTCTTAGAGCTAGGGGAAAAAAACTAAAATTTATATGGAAGGATAAGAGACTTAATAGCCAAAGCAGTTCTGGGAAAAAAAGAGTAAAGTGGAGGCATAACAATATTTGACTTCAAATTATCCTACAGAGCCATAGTAACAAGAGCTTGGTACTGGAATAAAAACAGACAGGTAGACTAATGGAACAGAATAGAAGACACAGACAAATCCATACAGAAACAGTCATATGATACTTTTCAAAGGTGCCAACAACTTATGTTGGGGAAAAGACAGTCTTTTTAACAAATGATGCCAGGAAAATTGGATATCCGTATGTAAAAGATTGAAACTAGATCCAAGTCTCTCACCCTGTACAAAAGTCAACTCAAAATAGATGAAAAACTTTGGAATAACAATTTCTAGAAGAGAAAATAGAGAAACACTTCCACATGTGGGCATAGCAATGACTTCCTCAATAGGACTTATATAGCTCAGGAAATAGTACCAAGAATCAGTAGGGATGGCATCAAACTACAAACTTTTGTACAAAAAAAGAAACAATCAACAGTATGAACCTACAGAATGGGAGAAAATCTTTGCCAGCTACTCTTTTGATGGAGGTTTAATATCTAGAATATGTATGACTTGAAAAACTCAACACCAAAAACATCCAATAAATGGGCAAATGAATTAAAGAGAAACTTCTTATGAGAAGTAAAAATGGCCAATGATTGCTAGAAATGTTGAGTAATTTTTCATGTAATCAGGGAAAAGCAACTCAAAATCATGCTTAGATTTCATCAGATTGGCAATTATCAAAAATAAAAATACCAACTGCTGGTTAGAGTGTGGGGGAAAAGTAACTCTTATACACTATTGGTTGGAATGTAAATGAGTACAGTCACTATGGAAATCAGAATGGAGGTTCCTTAAAAGAGCAGGAATGAAACCATATGCTCCACCTATACCACACCTCAGTATTTACCCCAAAGAACCAAAGTCGGCACACTGTAAGAGAGATGTGCATCATGTTTATAGCAATATGATTCATAAGAGCCAAGTTATGGAAACTGTTTCTGTCAACAGATGAATGGATAAAGAAAATGATCATATATTTATATTTATATTATACATATTATCATATAAAATATATTCTTATTTACTCATAAAGAATAAAATTGTCATTTGCAGAAGAATGAATGGAACTGGGAAATATCATGCTAAGAGAAAAAGTCCAGAATCAGAAAGTAAAGGATATATTCTCTCTCATGTGGAAGCTAGAGAGAGAGAAACAAAGAAGGATCTCATGAAAATAGAAGACAGACCAGTAGGGTAGAGGAAGGGGATCAAAGGGAGGGTGGACAGAAGGCAAATGGGAAGTACTGGGGGATGAAATTGATTGACGAATGTTCTGTGCTTGTACAAATATACTACAATGAAACCCACTATTGTGTATTAGTCTAAAAAAATTACACGGAATAAAACAGTGAAGAGATAGATAGGAAACATGTTTCTTTGAGGGGTGATATTAACCCAGAGATCTAGTAAGGAGATAGCCATGCAAAGATCTAGCCAGATTTGGCAATAAATTTTTTTTTTCTGAAAGGACTTCTGGGTCCTATAACATATTTCTGGATAAAGTCTGCTTTTGTAACACAAAACAGCCACAGTTAGTAGTGAATAAATGGGCATAGTTGCATTGCAATGTTTCACGAATGGGAAAGAGTCCTCCAGACAAAAGGAACAGCAAAGTTAAAATTACTAAATCAGGAATGAGATTGGCATTTTATAGGAACAAATATGCAATCTGACTGGAAAATAATGAACAAAGACAGAGCAATACCAGCATATATCAGAGAAATAATGGTCATATCACCTTGTAGGATGTGGTACGGACTTTGCACTTTATTGAAAATATAAAAGGATAGTATTGGGGGATTTTAAGCAGGTGAATAGCATAATCCAGTGTAAGTTTTAAAAGATTCTCTGGCTTCTGGGTGTAGCGTGGACTATAGTGAGAATGAGTGGAAGTGAAAAACTAGTTACCAAGTGATGCAAGTGAGAGAGAGAACAGCTTTGATTCAGGTAATAACAGTAGTATAGGACAGTGTGGATGGATTCAGCATGTGTTTTGAGGTAGAATCAATAGAAATTTCAGCTGGACAGAAAAGGTATATAGTGGAATCCAGGATTTTTAAATTGAACCACTGGGTAGAGACTCTGGTGATGCCTTTCACTGATTTGGGAGAGATTAAGACAGAAGCAGAATTTGGGGCAGGATGGAAACCAAAAGTTTTGTTTTGGGCAAAAGAAAGGTTTAGCTATCTAGATATGCAGAGAGGAAATTGGAGATATGAAATGAACCTTGTCAAGCCTAAAGGTGTAACTTTGGGAGTAATTAATAGTATAAAGTGTAAAGATCTAACTTTAAGAGTCCTTAGTTAATAGGCAATATCAAAGCCATTTATTGTATGACCTTGTCTACAGAGACACTGTCAGATGGAAAAGAGAAGTTAGAACTAATATCAAGCTTTGAGACTCTCAATACTTGGAGGTTGAAAAGAGGTGGAACAGCAGCAAAAGAAACTAATATCCCCATTGACCATGAAAACTAAGAGTGGGAACTTCCTGGAAGTTAAATGGAAATTGCTCCAAGATGAAAGAGTCAACAGTGGTCTGTTCTGGCTACTGGCCAAGCAAGACAAGACTTCTTGTTCCCCTTGAGTGGAAAAATGTGTAGGGGATCTTAAGCTCCAAATTATCTCTTTACTTTTTTTTTAAAAAAAATATTGATTTTAATACTTTGGAAGCTATGTTGTATGACCAACTCATAATGTTCTATTTTAGTCATTGTTTTCACATTTGTACCACAATGACAAAGTTGTGTTCTTGAACTAGAGTATGCCCACTACTGTTTATTTCTGTTCTGACTCATTCTTATTCAGTTTTCTTGATTTTTCTATTACTATCTCTTACTTAAAATGAAATGACACAAACCTTTACTTCAAATCTCAGTGCTGGAATACTCAATGTTTCAAGAAGAGGGGATAGGAGACTATAATAGGCGTCAGTGAGTTTCCCTGGCAGGAAAGGACCATTATTCTGGGTGCAAGAAGAGATGCAACAACGAAGACAGAACTACTCTTTCCCTGACATCAGGAAAGATGTTCGTAGCAAAGGTCAAGAGCTGTGGTTATCTAAGAATTTCAGTCTCAGTGTCTTTACTGCTACTATGAAATTCTGATAATTGTTATTGGCCTTTGCCTCAATATTAAATGGAGTCACTGTGTCTGAAAAAAATCAAGCTGTCTACTGCCCAAAGCAAATGATAAACTATAAAAATAGAGAAATGGACAGATATTTGCAAAAGTTATGTTTCTGAGGGAGAAGAAATCCAACAATAATTTAAAAAGATTTTTCAACTTTTCTATTCACATAAGATTGATAGGAACATTTATGTACAAATTTTTGGATGAACAAGTGTTCATTTTCTTGTAGTCATATGGTAGATAACTCTGTCTAACTTTTTGAGGAACTGCCAAACTATTTCCTGAAGTGGCTACTATACCAATTGATGTTCCTGCTATCAATGTATGAGAGTTCTAATTTTTCCATATCCTCATCAATATTTCCTATTTTTCATTTATCATTATTATTGCCAACTTAGCATAAAATAGAGAAGAATTACCTTCCCTAGTGACTGTCCAGAGAAGCTTTTGATTTTGTGGGTTTGGTTTGCATTTCCCTGATGATTAATGATGTTATGATGTATGCATTGAAAACTACAAAATATAAATGAAAGAAATTCAGACAAATACAAATGGAAAGACAGCTAGTGTTCATGGATTTGAAGACTTCATATCATTAAAATGTTCATACTAACCAAAGTGATCTAATAAATTCCAATGGCAGTTTTTACAGAAATAGAAAAACAATTGTATAACTCATATGGAACCGTGAAAGACTATAAATAGTCAAAGTAATTTGAGAAAGAACAAAGATGAAGTTATCACATTTCCTGATTTCAAAATATTTTTCAAGGCTACAGAATTCAAATCATTGCCAGTATTGGGGATGTCACTGGAAAATGTCAACTTTAGTTTCATGGCTGAACTGGGGAATGAGGTATGTGGCATTAAAATGCCACAAATCTTACTATTGTTACTGAGATTCTGTGAATTTTCTTAAATAAGCACACTCTGGGTTGGTGCAAACTTTTGGCTAGTTCTGGAGTTCTTCAAAAGATGATTCTACAAGGTTCTTCCAGTCTCTCCCCCCCCCCTTTTTTTAGGAAAAGGCTTTGGAATTCCTTTTTCCTTCATTTTCACTAACATTACTCTTTTTTATTTTTGTATGTGATAGGTGACATAAAACATTGGAGACAAGATTTATCATATCTACAGGGAACCAGTTAAAACATTTTCTTGTTGGGGGCTGAGGTTGTGGCTCAGTGGTAGAGCACTTGCCTAGCATATGTGAGGCCCTGAGTTCGATTCTCAGCACCACATATAAATAAAGTGTCATTGACAACTAAAAAATTTTTTAAAAAATATTTTCTCATGGAGTCTTTCCTATGTGAAGCTTACCTAGCCTAAATACAGAGTCAATGTTAGACATGGAGGTGAGATACTCAAATATCCCTTAAAGAAATAACTTCTATAACTTCCACTGGCAGCCCCCAGCTAATGACAGAGCATTACCAGAGTCTGGTCACTTTTTTCCAATGTGGGACTCTTACAGTATATCTTTTCCTGCAATGAAGGGCTCAGGCTAGAGAGTAACATAAATAAGATATCCTAAAGCAAATGGGCCACAATTATGGAGATTTTGCCAGTTAGACTGAAGTTTAGACTTAATATGTAGACAATACCAGTTTGTTTGAAGGTTAATGAATATTGTGTTTGTGGAAGTTATGGAGGTGTGATATGTTGATCTCCCACCAAGTTAGAGCATATCATTCACCTGTATAGAGTACAATTATCTATACAGGTGACAGCCTCCACCTATTAATTAGTACCTTCAAATTCTGTCTCAGCTATTACTCTTTATGGACATCCCCAGCCAATGAGTGGGCATGGTGAAGGCATTAGGGCCTGGCCCCTGCCCCCATGGTTTTTGCTGTAGAGTTCTCTGTTAGGTTGGATGGGATTCTGACACCTGAACCAGTCTGATACTCTCCTGGGATTTCCCTACTTACTTTTGCTTCCTTCTCCTTTTATTGCTCATAAGTGTAACCTGCAATAAACTTTTATATTTCTAAATTAATTCCAGCATCATCTTCCAAGACAGAGCTCAATCAACATACAGCTTAAGCCATATATTTGTATTTGATGAAGAAAAGGAAATAATAGATTATCTTTCCCTGGAAATCTTTTTAAATATATTTTCTCCTTGGGGTCTAATACGATCCCAGTCAAGATGACACTGTTATAGATACTAAAGGTCAAGTTATGTTATACTTTGAAGGGTGACCAAAGATAAATATAAATGCACATTTATCAGTGCTAATTTGCTGCCAAGTATCAAACATAGGCCTAATTCTAACATGGTGCAAGTTACTCTGGGAGATATACATTATGTAAGTAAATAGCCCTTCAATTAACTAATCATAGCTAGTGCAGCTTAGAGACACAAATTCAACATATATCTGGCATCCAAACGTCTGGATAAAAAGTGAAAAAAAAGCATTCATCCAGATATTTGATGTAATGCTGCCAAACCCAAAGTTAATTGCAGAATTGAGATGACCATCCTTTTAATTTGGGCCTCAAGTACTGTCATCTGACACATTATGCCAATTGGCCTGTTCTTTAACAATTAGAAAGAACCGAGAGACCATCAATGAGAATGTCTTCTCTCCCTGATTTACAGAATAAACTGAGAAACAGAATAAGTGACTTTCCCATAATTACACAAAAATCTAAAGGCTGAGCCAGAGTTGGAACTAAAGTTTTCCTGATATGACACAGCTTTCCCTCTTTGGTCATTGTATTTGACCTGTCATTGATTCTAGCATATTCCTCTTACTATGGCACTACATTCAATAAAGTACATTCATTCACAGATCTTTACCCTTTCCACTGAGTTCACATACAGCCCAACAGAAAAATCCTCTTTCTAGCTGCAGAGATGATACTTGATATATAACAGAGGGCAAATCCACTATAGGTTACTCAATTTATATTATCCAACTTGAAAGTAAGAGAAGGCCTCATGCGACACCATCTGATCATGCAATTTTCCTGTTGTGAGGAAATCAAGTTCATCCTAGAGATTCATCTACTGTGTGACATGCTATTCCTTTACATTGAAACTTCCCAACAATTTTCAACACAAGATGTTCTGATGACTTCTTTTTGTAGTACTTTGGTTTTATTTGAACTCTAAGCCCTAGAAATTGGAAACATTTTGGTTATTCACCTTCAATTTTCCAAAGTGTTTCATAGTTAGGCTTTCTGGCTCAAAGATGTCAATACTCTCACAAGATGGGTCAGCTCCTGGAAGGACAGTAAATTTATTGTTACTTTTATAGAAGAAAAAAAAAGTGGCAGATGCAAGTGAATTGGGCACAATTGAATCTGCTTTTTCCAAGGCACCAGAATTAATGATAATTGTATCTTTTGGCAACTCAGTAGCTGGCACCTTTCCCTTAGTCATTATTTAACTCATGTTCCAACAAGGTATCAGGGAATATGAGGATATGTGAAGTGCCAATCCTGGTGGCAGAAGATCGTATGACAAATGAAAGGATTTAGCTTGATTCCTTTGTGTTCTCTCCTTTTGGATTGTTCTCTCTAAGGATAGTCCTGTGGTTTTTGGACTGGCTCTGCCTTGAACTGGTGGAACTCAAGCAATTTGGCAGAGTGAGACAGGCAGAGATTGGTAATGGCTTCAGCTAATTGGCTATGAGAGGTTGCAAAGACCATAGACATTTCATTTTAATATACCTTGGATGAATAAGTTACTTTCTTGGGAAATTGCAGACTGGCATATACTCCCATCTCAAACTTTCCTATAGGAGGATTAGTTTTAAATGAATTTCAAGGATAGCTGAGAAGGAGAACTGTGTATTTTGTGGTGGTAAGGTGTTACTAAAACCACTTTCATTCGTTTACAAAGCACATGCTGCATATCAGACACTGGGCCAGACAATGAGATTAAAAAGAAAAGGTCACTGACTCTAGAGAATTTGTGATCTAGTGGGAAATAAAAACAAACAGGTAATTAGACCCTACACAGTGATGAGTCCTATGGGAGGGCCTAGAAAGGGAATCTAATGGGGATCTGGTACATAATAGAACACTTCTTAGAGGAAATGAGAGCTAAGATTAAGAGTAAAGAAGGTGAGAAGAGAGGCCAGAGGTTGTGCTTAGTGGTGGGAATGAGATGTGTAAAACAAAAGAGAAAGAAAATGTGGAAAAAAGGATTCCCCTGATGAGTGTACTGAGAAAAATAACTTTGAGAATTACATGTAAAATAAGGAGTGATAAGACTCTGAGAGTTGGCTGTTTTTCCAAAAAGGAAAAGGAGGACTTTAGCATCATGCATATAGGTGTATTAAACAACACACTATTTTTCAGTATATACCACACATGGAGCTCTGCACTGAGTCCTCTAGGAATCAGAACTTTTAATAGTGATTACAGAAAATATTCATCAGGCATTTAACTCTACAGAATAAGTACTACTATTATTCAGTTATCATTTTGAATGTGAAACCATTGAAAACCAGAGAGAAATAGACAGTAAGCACCATGGTCACTCATAATAAGAGTCACAGGATTTTAGTGCTCAAATACAGAAGACATTGAGATAAAGAATGGGCAGGATTACAAAGGACAGGTCAGAGTGGGATTTGTCATCAGCAATTATGGGCTTAAATGGATTTGTCCTCTAAATGAGTGAGGCTGGAGGAGAACAGAGGCTGATGATTGAAACCTAAAAGATACTCATGATTTACTAGAGTGAAAAAGAGAAACCATCACATGAGACAAAGAAGTAACACCCCTTTCCTCCCTGAAGCAAGTCACAACAACCAGAATTGATTTTCCCTAAGGTATATCATAGAAACTATAACTGTTATTCCCCAAAGCAACCTTAAATACTAGAAAGAGCCATCTCTCCCTTCTCCCTTAAAGACCTTCATTCTGTTACAGAAAGCTCAGTCCTTGTCCCTGATGCCAATCCCATAACAAGGACACAGTTTTGAGAAAAAGGAAAAAAGTTTGATTGCTTTGCTAGCAAAAGAGAAACACAGGGGACTTCTGTCCCAGAGGCTGTGATTCTGCCCATCAGCAGAAGCGGGGGTATGGAGAGGTGCTTTTAAAGAGGTGACTCAAAGGCCGCATTCCACGTTTTCTCTGTTGGAGTTGTGATTCACTTATTAATTTGGCAGATAGTCATTTCTGAGACCTTCTGGTGCCACCCCCAAAGTCTAGATTACTTCATTCTTGTGGTGGATGTGTGCGCAGGGACAGCTAACTCTGCCTAGGATGGGAAAGAAAGGTAAACCTGTTTCCCCTGAGATTAGAGAGTGGGGGAGATTAGGGAGGAGCAGGGAGACAGGAAGAGAAATATGTCCATTTTAAAAATCAGTTGCAGAGGCAGAGCACCAAGGAGTCATGCCTTATGTCTGGGAGGAAGGAATACTACACAGAGAGGCCAAGCGGAATCTGAACAAACAGGTTTGCTGTATTTCTGGAATGTAGGAGGGATGCGTTTTTTTTTTTGTTTTTTTTTTGTTTTTTTTTTTTAATATTAGTTGTTGATGGACAACTCTGGGAGGGATCCATTTTGAGGAATGTATGAATGGTTGTGTCAGCTAAAGCCAAAGAAGGAAGTTACTATGACCTCTAACTATGCAATTTTACTTCCTCTTCCCATTCATCCCTCAAATGTACTGTGTAATGAGGCAAATGTTGATAGTTTTCTTGCAATATATGAAAACTGAGATGCAGAAACATGATGTGTTGACAGGTATCGAAGACAACTCTTTGAAGTAGTCGGATCTCTGCAATGTGTCAACATTTCTACAGCCAGAAGATTTTTTTGGGCACATCACCAGATCATTTCTTTGCAAAATACTTGACGTCTTGAAAATAAAATAATCGATTTACTTCACAAGAAGAGTCTTGTGCTCTAACAATCTCTTCTTCCCCTCCAACAAGAACCACTTCTCTTCAGTACAGAAATTCCAGCTCAATGGCATACAGTTAGGATTCATGAAATGCTTCAGTTAAAGTCAACTGTGTAATTGCCAGTTAAGTGCTTCTGCTAGGACTAGAATCTGAGGAACTAAAATCCTAATCATGTACTTTTTCTTCTGGAGAAACCAAATTAAGAAGGAGTTAACCCTCAAACTGTCTTGCCTTCATTCTTTTCCAAATGATTGACATACTATTTGGGCTTTTGATGGGCCATGGAGTTTTAGGGAACAATTCCTAACTTATCATGAGTCAGGATGCTTAGATGCTTAGATCTTTGCTACATACCTGAAACACAGAAAGAGAGGCCAAGAATATCACTTTGGTAAGAAAAGAAACAAATGAAAGAAATAGAAGGGAGGCATCTCAATAGTAACAGGTTTATTCAGGACAAAACTGTAAAGAGGGGTCCAGTGGAGACTGAGACCCATCTTCTGCTGACAGCCTGGGGTAGATGTGAGATATGAGGAAGTGGGGGAGTTTTTGTGGCTAGGCTGTTACTAGGGGTTTATCCTTTTGTGGGGGGGGACCTCCATTCTTTGAGGTCATCACTGTTCCATATCAAACCAGGTGTTTTCAATCTTAGTTTTTTTTAATATTTATTTATTTTTTATTTTATCGGCGGACACAACATCTTCGTTGGTATGTGGTGCTGAGGATCGAACCCGGGCCGTACGCATGCCAGGCGAGTGCGCTACCGCTTGAGCCACATCCCCAGCCCCTGTTTTCAATCTTAGATAACTTTCCTTTCTTTGCATGATGATGAAGTATTGTCTGAGGCTTAGTTCAGGCCAAGTCAGAGTGACTGTGAGGTGACTTTCATTCTAAAATCGAGGCTATGTTTCAAAATGTACCTAAAAACTTCCACATTTGTTTAAGTTTGATGAACTATAACTTGCAGCTTGAGAGATACCTTACTTAAAGACATTTATAAAATGTTGTATGTCAAAATTTCCATGTAACTTTAATGTCTATGCCCTTACATACAAGCTTATCTGAATCCAGGCAACATTTTCACAAGAGTGAAGGGAATGTGCTCCATGTCAACAAACTAAAGTAATGCAATTTTAATTTTCATATGCTTACTTTGGCTTTACATACACACAATATTATAAACAGATTCTCAGTGCAAGAAAAGTCAGACTATGGAAATAAAGTCTAGAAGAATAAATAGAAACAGAGGAAGATTGAACATTTTCTGACTGTCTGACCTTCTACTTAGGTAACCACTGGAAAAGGTCAAGTCTCTTTCTCTAGATGAAAGTGAATCTGATTTAAATGGCAATATTGGATTTTTTAGATCACTGAAGAATGACAATCATGCTATTCAAATGATTCATTTCTTTTGTTGACTCCACTTTGTCTTTGAATCTTTATATAACTGAACAGAAAAAAACTCCTTAAATTATGAAAGGAACTTCAAACATACACAGGGACTGTTCATATTTGTCTGTTTACTAGCTATAAACTTCACATTAACCCTTGCTAGCCAGCCCCCCCCACCTAATGATCTATAGTTTTAAAAAAAATTAAGGGGAAGGGAAGAATGTCTGGGTCTATTTTCTAGATTCTCACTTATACAGGAAGAATGTAGAAGGGATGCTCTCTCTAGAGGGTGTACATAGGGGGGTATTTGCAAAGGTAGTGTGGTGGATGTTTTGTGTGCTCTCAGAATCTTACCTTGGATAAGGCATTTATTTTCCAATTGTGTTGGCTCCCAAAGACTATAATCTGAGTACCTCTTTGGGAATCATCATCAGATAAAAGGGAACTGCCTTGCTCAAGGTTACACATACTTCCAAAGAATAGCCCACATCTAATGCCTTGGAATTATGGATATACATAACCTGGACACCTCAGGTTGGTTCAAAAAAACCTAAAAGGACCTTCCTAGCTCTAGGGCTCCCCCATATGGTGCAAATTGAGGCCTCTACAAATGCGTCTCAGTAGAATCTGTCAAATTCTGCCTCCTCCCAAGAAAACTCCTGCGCACACATTTCCAACTTGAAGTCTGTTTTTTGGGAAAGTTGACCCAAGTCAGGGGAAAGTAGAGATGTTGCTAGATAGCAGAAAGGCTCCAAGAAGTTGGATATTCCTTATTTCTCTTGGCATAAAGATAAAATAACATACTCCTGGCTTACTACTTTCAGCCTTAGAATTGCCAAGAGTTTACCAGTACAAAGTGAATTTCTGATCTATGCATATTTTGCCATATTTAGTATGACTCCATTGGAATGAATAATATACTATCTGATATTTTAGCAGAATTGACAAATCAATTTGGGTAAGATGGTAGACCCACTCAACTGTGTTGGTAACAGCTAAAGAAAAGTGAATAAAATTGGACTGCAGTTGTGTAAAATGAATCAAAATGCATTCTGCTATCATATATACCTAATTAGAATAAATAAATTCCCCAGTCCATTTTTTAATTTAAATTTTAAATTTAGTGACTAAGGATTTATATGATGCATAATTCTGAAATTTCTTTCTAAACCAGCATGAATGCTTATATAAAAGGCTGACATTGTTGTACAGAAAGAAGATGTGCGAGTGCAGATATTGCGAGGTATTATGATTAACATATAAGCTTTATCCTTGCACATACAAGGATAAACCAATCAGAGATAGGAATGTTTTTGCCTCATTCTGATCATTTCTAAAATAAGAGATTTTGATAAGTGAGTTCCAACCTTTTTTTTTCATTATTCTAGTTATACATGACAGCAGAATGCATTTCAAACCATTGTACGTAAATGGAACACAACTTTAATTTATCTGGCTGTACATGATGCAGTGTCACACAATGCATGCAATCATATACATACTGGGGTAATAATGTCTGTCTCATTCTACCATCTTTCCCATCCCCATTCCACCACCCCTTGCCCAATCCAAAGTTCCTCCATTCTTCCCTTGCTCCCAACCCTGTTATGGATCAGCATCCACTTATCAGAGAAAACATTTGGTCTTTATTTTTTTTACTTATTTCTCTAAGCATGATATTCTCCAACTCCATCCATTTACTTGCAAATGCCATTTCATTCTTCTTTAAGGCTGAGTAATATTTCATTGTGTGTCTATGTATGTATATATGTGTATATATGTGTATGTGTGTGTGTATATATGTATGTGTATATATATATATGTATATATATGTATATATATATATATATATATATATATATAATCTCACAGTTTCTTTATCTATTCATCTATTGAACGACATCTAGGTTGGTCACAGTTTAGCTACTGTGAATTGAACATTGACATAGGTGCATCACTATAGTATGCTTACTTTAAGTCCTTTGGGTATAGATTGAGGAGTGGGATAGGTGGGTCAAATGGTGGTTCCGTTCCAAGTTTTCTAAGGGATCTCCAAACTGCTTTCCAGAGTGGTTGCGCCAATTTGTATTCCCACCAGCAATGTGAGTATGCCTTTTTCCCCCACATTCTCACCAACATTTTTGTTGCTTGTATTCTTGACAGTTGCCATTCTGACTGGAGTGAGATGAATCTCAGTGTAGTTTTGATTTGCATTTCTCTAATTACTAAGGATGTTGAAAATTTTTTCATGTATCTGTTGATAGATTATATATCTTCTGTGAAGAGTCTGCTCACTTCCTTAGCTCATTTATTGATTGGGTTATTTGTTTATGTTTTTTATTGGGGGGGTTAAGTTTTTTGAGTTCTTTATATATCCTGGAGATTAGTGCTCTGAGCTATATGTGGTAAATATTTTCTCCTATTCTGTTGTGTCTCTCTTCACATGATTGTTTCCTTTGCTGAGAAGAAGCTTTTTAGTTTGAATCCATCCAATTTATTCTTAATTTTATTTTTTGCGCTTTAGGAGTATGGTTAAGGAAGTCAAGTCCTAAGCTGACATGTTGAACATTTGGGCCTACTTTTTATTCTATTAGGCACAGGGTCTATGGTCTAATTCCTAGATCCTTGTTCTACTTTGAGTTTTGTACAGGGTGAGAGAGAGGGATTTTTTAAAAAATGGATTTCCAGTTTTCCTAGTACCATTTGTTGAAGATGCTATCATTTTCCAATGTATGTTTTTGGTGTCTTTGACTAGTATGAGATAACCATATTTATGTAGGTTTGTCTCTGTGTCTTCTATCCTGTACCATTGATCTACAAGTCTGTTTTGGTGCCAATACCATGCTGTTTTTGTTACTGTAGCTCTGTAGTATAGTTTAAGGTCTGGTATTGTGATGCCTCCTACTTCACTCTTCTTGCTAAGGATTGCTTTGGCTATTCTGTGTCTTTTATTTTTTCAAATGAATTTCATGATTGCTTTTTCTATTTCTATAAGGCATGTCACTGGGATTTTAATTGGAATTGCATTAAATCTGTATGATGTTTTTGGTATTATGGCCATTTTGACAATATTAATTTTGCCTATCCAAGAACATGGGAGATCCTTCCAGCTTCTAAGGCTGTCTTTAATTTCTTTCTTTGGTGTTCTGTAAGTTTCACTTTAGAGATCTTTCACCTCTTTTGTTAAATTGATTTGCAAGTTTTTTTTTGTTTGTTTTTTGAGGCTATTGTGAATGGGGTAGTTTTCCTAATTTCTTTTTCAGAGGATTAATCATTGATGTATAGAAATGCATTTGATTTATGGGTGTTGATTTTATATCTTGCTACTTTGCTGAAGTCATATTAGTTCTAGAAGTTTCCTGGTGGAATTTTTTGGATCCTCTAAATATAGAATCACATTGTTGGCAAACAATGATAGTTTGAGTTCTTCTTGTCCTATTTGTATCCCTTTAATTTTTTTTTGTCTGTCTAATTGCTCTGGCTAGAGTTTCAATGATTATGTTGAATAGAAGTGGTATAAGAGGGCATCCCTGATTATTCCAGTTTTTAAGGGAAATGCTTTTAATTTTTCTCCATTTAGAATGATGTTGGCCTTGGGCTTAATATAGATAGATTTTACTGTGTTGAGGTATGTTCCTACTATCTCTAGTTTTTCTAGTGTTTTGAATGTGAAGAAGTGCTGTATTTTATCAATGTTTTCGCTGCATCTATTGAGGTGATCATTTGATTCTTGTCTTAAAGTCTATTAGTGTGATGAATTAACATTTATGGATTTCCATATATTGAACCAACCTTGCATCTCTAGGATGAACCCCACTTGATCCTGGTGCACTATCTTTTTAATATGTTTTTGTATGCAATTTGCCAGAGTTTTATTGAGAATTTTTGCATCCATATTCCTCAGAGATATTGGTCTGATGTTTTCTTTCCTTGATGTATCTTTGTCTGGTTTCAGCATCAGGGTAATACTAGCTTCATAGAATGAGTTTGGAAGGGTCCTCTCCTTTTATATTTCTTGGAATAATTTGAGGATTATTGATATTCTTCTTTTGAATATGTCTTTCTTAGTTGTTGTTAGATCTTTATTTATTTATACGTGGTGTGAGAATCAAACCCAGTGCCTCACACATGCCAGGCAAGTGCGCTACTGCTGAGCCACAGTCCCAGCCCTGTTATTAGTTCTTTTTTGAAGGTATTATAGAACTTGGCTGAGGATCCATCTGGTCCTAGGCTTTTCTTAGTTGGTAGGCTTTTGGTGTCATCTTCTATTCCATTGCTCGAAATTGATCTTTTCAAATTGTGTATATCCTCCTGATTCAGTTTGGGTAGATAATATGTCTCTAAAATTTGTCAATGTCTTTGAGATTTTCTATTATATTTGATTATAAGTTTTCAAAATGGTTTCTAATTATCTTCTGTATTTCAGCAGCGTATGATGTGATATTTCCTTTTTCATCATGAATTTTAGTACTTTGAGTTTTCTCTCTCCTTCTCATTAGTGTGGCTAAGGGTTTATCAATTTTATTTTTTCAATGAACTAACTTTTCATTTTGCCAATTTTTCCAATTGTTTCCTTTGTTTTAATTTCTTTATTTCAGCTCTGATTTTAATTATTTCCTGTCTTCTAGTACTTTTGGTGTTGATTTGTTGTTCTTTTCCTAGGGCTTTGATATGTAATGTTAGGTCATTTATTGACTTTTTCTTCTTTTAACAGATGAACTCCATGCAATGCACTTTCCTCTTGGTACTACCTTCATAGTGTCCCAGATATTTTGATATGTTTATTAGTGTTCTCATTTGCCTCTAAGAATTTTTTAGTCTCCTCTCTGACATCTTCAGCTAATAATTGTTAATTTAATTGCATAATATTTAGTATCCAGGTATTGGGAGTAACTTCTATTTTTAATCATTCATTTCTAATTTTATTCCATTACAAGCAGATAGAATGCAGTGTAGTGTTTTTTAGAGTTGCTTTGTGGCGTAATATATGGTCTATTTTAGAGAAGGACCATGTGCTGTTGAGAAGAAAGTTTATTCACTCATTCATGAATGAAATATTCTATATATGTATGTTATGTCTAAATTATTGATTGTATTATTGAATTCTATAGTTTCTTTGTTTAGTTTTTATTTGGAAGATCTTCCAGTGGTTGGAGAGGTGTGCTAAAGTCACCCATTATTTTTGTGTTGTGGTCTATTTGACTCTTGAAATTGAGAAGGATTTGTGTGATGTACATAGATGCTCCACTTTTTGGGGCAGAAATATTTACAATTGTTATGTCTTGTTGGTGTATGATTCCCTTAATCAGTATGAAATGTACTCCTTTATCGCTTCTGACTAACTTAGGTTTGGAGCCACTTTATGAGGATGAGGAACCTCTGATTGTTTCCGCAGTCCATGTGAGTGGTTCATTTTTTCCCCCAAACTTTTACCTTCAGTCTGTGTATGTCTTTTCCTATGAGATGAGTCTCTTGAAGGCAGCATATTGTGGGGTCTTTCTAAAAATCCAATCTGCCAGTCTATGTCTTTTGATTGAGTTTAGTCTATTAACATTTATTATTGACACATGGTTTGTATTCCCGGTCATTTGGTTCATTTTTGGTTTTCAGATTGACTTGGATTATCCTTCAATTGGCCTTTCCTTTAGTGTAGTTCCTCTCTTTGCTGATTTTTATTATTGTTTTTCATTGCCTCCTCCTGCAATATTTTGCTGAGAATGTTCTGTAGTTCAGGCTTTCTCACTGTAAATTCTTTTTAACCTTAGTTTATCATGGAGCGTTTTTATTTCATCATCAAATCTGAAGCTTACTTTTGCTGGATATAAGATTCTTGGTTGGCATTCATTTTCTTTTGGAGCTTGGTATATGTTGTTCCAGGATCTCCTGTCTTTGAGGATCTGCGTTGAGAAATCTGAGATCTGAATTGATCTCCCCCTATATGTGATCTGATACTTTTCTCTTGTGGCCTTTAAAATTCTATCCTTATTCTGTATGCTAGGAATTTTCATTATAATGTGCCTTGGTTGAATCTGCTTATAATTTTGTACATTTAGTGTCCTGTAAGCCTCTTGTATTTAATTTTCCATCTCATTCTTCAGGTTTGGAAAATTTTCTGATATTATTTCATTGAAAAGATTGTGCATTCCTTTGGCTTCTATCTCTGAGCCTTTATTCTGATAAATTTTAAGTTTGGAGTTTTTATGTTATCTCATAATTCTTGGAAGTTCTGTTCATGGTTTCATTCCATCTTCAAGTGTGTTCAACCTAATTTTCAAGAGTGTATATTTTGTCTGTATTGTCTGAGAGTTTGTCTTCCTAGTGATCTAGTCAGTTGGTGATGCTTTCTATTGAGTTTTTAATTTGGTTCATTGTTTCCTTAATTTCAAGGATTTCTGTGTTCTCCCCCCCCTCAGACTCTCTCTCTCTTTATTGAAGTGATCTTTGGTGCCTGAATTTGCTCTTTTATATCATCCTTTACTTCACAGATCATTTTAATTATGTACATTCTGAACTCCTTCTTTGACATTTCTTCTACTGTCAATGGATTCTATTATTGAAGCATCTTGATTTGTTTGGGGTGTTTTCTTCCCTTGTTTTTTCATGTTGTTTTTGTGTCTTCCCCTGTAGCAGTGTGGAGCCAAGTTATTACACTTTCTACCCTATAGACTTATAGTGTCCCTGCAGATTTCCAATACCTCACCTTTAAGGGGGGAATCAATATTAACAGTACCCAATGCAAACAATATGCAGCCTTAAACCAAATAGTTCCTATTAAGACATCTACAGTTTTGTCACAATAAACAGAAATGGTGTGTTCAAATTATTATCTACAATATAAACAGTAGGTTAGTAATAGGGTCTACAGTTTCTAATGGTGGACAAAGGGAGAACCCAGGGGATGTAGGATGAGATATTTATGAGGTAGGAGGTGAGAATATAGAGGTATTAAATCACAGGAAACATGAAAGAGGAATCAAAAGAAGCTGGCTGTTAGCAGGAAAAAAGAAAAAGCAGCTCCAGGGAAACAGATAAATGAGAGGAAAATATATAGAGAGAGTTAAATAAAATAGATTTTAAAAAACAAAAATAAAAAATTCAAAAAAAGAAAAAATAAAAATAGAAGAGTGTACAACAAAACTTATATACTATTTAGACATCTCAGTCCTTGGCAGCCTGACTTATGAAAAGTACTTGATTTCACAAATGTTGGGAATGTGGCGGTGGGAAAAGAAAGAAATATATCTCAAAGGAAAATTGAACAATTGTTTCTGTTGGAGTTCAATATCTTCCCTGCTTCCCTTCTTATCTAGTAGGTGGAGTTGCCTGGAGTTTGCTGGTATCTCCACCCTCAGGATGGTGAGGGTTACTAGGGTGCACATGTTAGTCTTGGAGGCAGAACTCTTAGAGATGGGGTATAGCAATTGCCAATCTCCTTTGGAAGATTGCACCCCAGGAATCTCCATTGGGGTCCACTCTTGTGATATGGGGACCTGGACTTAGCCCCTTAGATGATCTGTGGACTCTGCAATTCCTGTTTTCTAATTTAGTTTCTAAACTGTATCTCTTCCATCCCTGCCCTTTTGACTTCCCAGTCAGGAACATCTGTCCCCTGAGGGATGAGCACCAGGACCTGTGGGCCTGTTGTACAGAGCTGTTCTGTATAGGGCAAATTGGATCAGGTGTCGAGAGCTATGGGCCAGCCACATTGCTGAAAGCACTAGGATGGGTTGGTGGCTGGGGAGAGGGGTTGGGAGACTAGGGATTAGGGATCCAGAGGGTCCTGTTGATTGCTAAACAAGCCAGACCAGGAGATCAGTGGGTGCCAGATTGGAGAGGGAGTTGGTAACTAGGCTGGTGTCAGGTCCCAGCAAGTGTTGTCCAAGTTGGCCCTGGGAATTTGATGGGTGCAGAGCTGGTTGGCTGAGAAGCCGGGATCAAGATGCCCTCACACCTTCTTCCAACCTTACTAACCCCGTGCAAATCTCTGTCCTACCTCTGTAGCAAGATGGTGGCTATTAGCACACCTAGCAGGGAGAACTCAGGTGTAACCAAGCCTGTAGGGACATTGATGATGGTCTACTAGGCCCTGGCTATTGTCCCTAGATGGAAGTGGTTCTTTCCCTAGTTAGTGGTGGCAGCAGCAGCTGACCTGTAACTTACCTTGATGTTAGGCTTCCAGGCCCCAGCTGGTCTCCCAAGATGGAAGCTGCCCCAACTAAAGATGGAGATGGCAGCAGCAGAGGTAATCCAAGATTGTGGTGGAGGTGTCCCAAGATAGATGCAACTGCTTTCATAGATGGGGCAGTGAGGGTGGGCCATGTGGTAGCACTGAGTAGCCTATTTGGAGATGGAATGTTTGGATACTGTGGTGGGTGTTGCTGCAGCAGGAAGCTGCCTCCATTCCCTGTCAAGTGTCCCAAGGTGAAGGCTACCATGTTAAGGAGACTATGACAGTGGCAGGGGGAGCCCCATGTTGGTAGATGGGAAGCCCATGGTGTGGGAGGTCTGGTGCCCCAAGTTTCTTATAAAATTTTTTTTAAAGAAAATCACTATAGTTGAGCACAGTGGCAAATGCCTATAGTCCCAGTTACTCAGAAAGCTGCAGCAGGAGGATTGCTTATTCCTAGGAGTTTGAGGCCAGCATGGACAACATAGTGAGATCCTTCCCCCAGAATAATAACTGTATATATGTATCAAATTACCACACTGAGTCAGGTGTGGTGGTCCACACCTGTAATTCCAGAAGCTTGGGAGGCTGAGGTAGGAGGATCTTAAATTCAAAGCCAGCCTCAGCAACTTAGTGACACCCTGTCTCAAATTAAAAGGGGATGTTTCTCAGTGGTTAAGTGCCCCTGGGTTCAATCCCTTGTACCAAAAAAATGCCATACTGTATCATTGTATAACTTCATACAATTAAAAATAATAAAATATCCCTATCCCCATCCTGAACAGTTCCATGAACTCCACGATTTGAAATATAAAACCCGTTAGACAAATTTTTTTAAAAATTAAACAACTTTTTTTTCTTAGATTCAAGTAATTAATATGCAAAACATGTCAACCAGATCTTCTGGTGAATGTGAGGTACCAGTTAAACCACACTAAGTTTAGAAAACTGTAGCCCAAAGCAAAGACACTGGATCTTCCACTTAGTTTGTGCATCTGTCTTTTGAAAAGTAGGACTTCCAATGCAAAATAGTTCCAGATATCTTAATATAGCCTTAGAGGACCAAGAGAAACTTGAGAATGGAAGTCATTAGGCTCTTTTACTTTGAAAGTCCCTCTCAGGTCTAACATGTTTTGTATTTGAGTCTCAGTATAACATTATAATTTTACCCCATTTTGTTCAATTACAAGAAGTCACATCTGATTCTGAAACTTTATAAGAAGTAAATTCCTTGTCAATTGACTATATAGAACCATTTAGTATAACTATTTTTTTTGTACCAGGCATTGAACCCAGGGCTGCTTAACCACTGAGCCCCATCCCCAGCCCTATTTTGTATTTTATTTAGAGACAGGGTCTCACTGAGTTGCTTAGGGCCTTGCTTTTGCTGAGACTGGCTTTGAACTCTCTATCCTCCTGCCTCAGCCTCCTGAGTCGCTCTGATTACAGGCATGTGCCACCACACCCGGCTAAGACTTTTTAATTTTTTTATTTAGAGACAGGATCTCACTAAGTTGCTGCAGCTGGCTTTGAACACATGATCCTCCTGCCTCAGTCTCCGAAGCTGCTGGGGTTACAGGCTTGTGGCACCATGCCTGGCTAGTGTATCTTTTTAAATTGTCTAATTGGAACTGAGAATCAGAAATGAATTATGACAACCTAATATATAGCTAGAATCAACAGACTCACAAACTTTCACCTGTTATCATAATGCACCATGGTAAGTCCACAGTGCCCCAGAAATCTGGAACCCATTATTCAAACATCATAACTAATACATCCTAATATATGGATCCTACAAACAAAAACTTTTAAAAATATACAATAAAATGTATACAAAATAAATAATCTGAGTTCTATCTGAAAGTCCACTTGCTTTCATGGGTTTCTGTTTATAAATTAAAAACAAAAAGTATTCTATCATCCATCTGGGTCAACATACATTTTAGATTAACATGGAAAACATTTGGCCCTGATCTATTTAGAAAGTGATGGGGTAGATCATCTGTGCCTATTGGCAGGAATGGTGAATTTTACTGACATGCCTGAAGAATTCCTAACCAATATGCAAAGTGTCTCCATTTACAGACAAGATGGCTTTATCAAACAGGAGCAGGGAGGCCCAGCTAACAGGAGAGCCAAAGCCTCCCATTAAGCTGCCTGGCTCCACACTACAAACCTCACCCACAACATGGAAATTAAAATCTTCTAAAATTCCTAAATAACACTTCAGTTTGTTGGAGGCAGAGTGGGAAAACTCCACAAATTGAAATAATGAGATAATATATTCATGACTAGTTTTTGAAAAACGACTGGAGGTACAGTAGAAAAGCCTCTTGGGCTACTTTGTATACCCCTGTAAAGTAACCAAACATACATGAAATTAAAATAGGACACACTTTGGGTTCCTCTTATTCTTGTTTTCCTTTCTTCATCAAAGGCTAGTGAGCTAGTATTACCCAGTTTAGGAATGCACCCAAAGCCTATTCAAAGATAAATGCAGTCTGCTCACATAAGTAGGGCTCTGGCATTTTGGAAGAAATTCAACATTAATGCCCTGCCTGATTGATGGTTTTGCTCTTACGCAGAGGTGGTACAGAATGTTATTGGTCACTTTATAAGTAGTGCCCCTGTTAATGTGTTTTGAGTCTAGTTGCTTTAGATGTATTGGAGACCATCATAATCATTTATTTTCTATGAATTTAGTTACCTATTATTTAGGATGACGTATAGCCAACAGAATTATGATTCTGTATGCTTGAAACATATCTATGCCCCTTCTTTACTCACCTTTTATATTCTGTTCTCAGGTTTCAATCAGATAGTACCTCCAAGGCATTAGGGACCAAATGTATTTTTCATTCTATCAGAATTTCAGCAGAGGCAAGGGGAACAACTGTGGTATAATAGAAGGCGCAGTGAAGTGGGAGTTGAGAGAGCTGCCTTACCAGTTCTACTAACTTGCTCTCTGATTGAAGGCAATCACTTCCCTCTCCTAGTACAAGTTGAATATCACTAATCTGAAAATCTAAAATCTGAAATGTTCCAAAACCTATAATATTTTGAATGCCAACGTGATGCCTCAAGTGGAGAATTCCACAACTGACTTCATGTGGTGGGTCCAGGTCAAAATTCAGGTGCATTAAAAATATTGTATAAAATTGAGGCTGGGGCTGTAGCTCAGTGATAGAGCACTTGCCTAGAATGTGTGAGGAACTAGGTTTGATCCTCAGTACCACAAAGGAATACATAAATTAAAGGGGGGCTGGAGTTGCAACTCAGTGGTTGAATGCTTGCCTTGTATGTGTGAGGCACTGGGTTTGATCCTCAGTACCATATAGAAAATAGATACTGTGTCCATCTAAAACTTAAAAAATATTTTCTAAAAATTGTATAAAATTACCTTCAGGTTATATGTATAAAGTGTATATGAAACATAAATTTCATGATTCTAGTTGAGCCACATCCTCAAGATATCTCATCATATATATGCACATATTTCAAAACAATCATAAATCTGAAATAATTCTGGTTCCAAGCATTTCATATAATTGACACATAACCTGTATATTGTTCTCATATTTGCAAAGTGGTGGGCCCAGAGGTATGAGGAGTGGAAGAAGGCTCTCTTTTATTAAGAGTTTTCTATGTACTAGATATTATGCAAATGCGTTAATACCTTGTTTAATTTGGGCTTCACAACTACCATAAAAACAACTACCATAAAAGGTAGATACTAGTGTTATTTCCATTTTACAGAGGAAGAAATTGAGGGTTAGAGAAACCAGGTTTCAGGTAGTGCTCAACAGAGTGCTAGGAGTCTAAAGGTACCTCTGTGGGCATCAAGGTAATGAGAGGGTAGATTACTTAACCACCAACTTCAATCATATCTACTGTTTTATATGCATACATTGGGCTTCCATGTAAGTTTTTTTTGTATTTTAAAGTCTACCACTAGAAAAAATTTGAAAATTTTTAGTACTCTCAATGATCCTGTTACCAGCATACCATACAGTATTTTTCCCCATTAGAAAATACTAATCTGTTAGATTATCTCATTAGATATTATTAGTTTCTTATGTTTTTCTTGCTCTTATTTTAGAAAAAGAAATTCAGGGCTTCCCATATCTCATGGTGTTTTTTAAAAAATTTTTGTTGTAGATAGAGTCCTTTTATTTTCATGTGGTGCTGAGGATCAAATCCAGTGCCTCACACATGGTGTTTTGAATTCTATACAAAAACCGAAGCTGATCTGGAGAGGGCCTGGGTGAATTGTATATGTGGGGTCACTTGTGTTTTGGCTTTATACTCTGTTATCCTGGAAAGGTAAAGCAAAAGTTCAGGGTGAACTCAGGACTGTCCCAATTTTCTGAGTCACTTGAGGCAGAGGTGAGCTATTGGCTTGCCTCACTTAGATAAGGCCTGGACAATCTCCAATTCCCCAGCTAATTAGTTAGTTCCTTCTGCCCTGTGGAAGTTTCCAGTATTGCATACTGTCATAAATATGAGTAAAGCATCTTCTCTTGGCTGTGAAATCATTCAAAATTACAGTTCAGTTCCATTTTTAGTACTCTTTGCCATCCATCTCTGTCCAAGTCTATTCCTAAAGACAATGTAATAAGAAAATCTCATAAATGAATGTGATTTAAAGCCATGCAATCTGCACTAAAATGCTTTACTGATCAATAAGGTTTTTTTTTTTTTTTAAAGGAATTAGACAAATATAGAGGTGGCACCAAAAGTGATGTGGAACTGCATTCATGTATTAATTCTTCCTAGCAGATAGTACATTCTGCTATCATGGGCACCATTTTCTTTGTGATCCTGAAACCCATCATGGCTAAGGCTGCCTTTGCTTTTGGCCCTTCTTGGGCGCTTAAACTCCAAGTGAAGGGGTAAGGAATAATAGCTTTCTGGTTGGGCTTTAGCAATAATCCCCTGTTCTTGGTGTTCTGTAATTTCCAGAGCCAGACAATAGCCATGTGATTTCCTGTCATTTCTCCAACAAATATTTGTTGATGAAGAAAATTTGGGGTAGTGGATACATTCATTATATCTTGATTATGATGGCTTCACAGGTGTATAAACATACCCAAATCCAGCAGATTGTGTATTTGAAATATGTGCAGTTTATTGTATGTCAATTAGATCTCAACACAGCTGTTAAAATGTTTATTTGATACTAACCCTGTGCTAGGCACTATACTTGATGCTTGGGGTGCAGAGATACATAAGTCCTCATAGTCTATATCATGTTTGCTGCATATGAGATATACATGAATGAACAGATACTGGCAATGGTTTAACCTAACATAGATTAACAATTATATGTTCTTGTGTTGTCACTATAAGATATGCAGTATGGGTATTAATACCATTTTATACATGAGGAAATTGGGATATAAAATGACTTGCCAGAGGATCCTCCCCAGGAATCCCTAGCCACCCCTTATCTGGGTTGTCTGACCTGAGTCTACTGAGAAGGCCAACTAGCCCAAATTTGTGTATAGGGACCATTAATCATTATGATATCTATATTTCTACTGGCCCCCAGAGGTGCTGCTCCCAAGGCAACCCTAAGGAGACTGTGGGTCCCAAGGACCTGTCCTGTTTTCTGTGTTGACACAAAGATCTTAACTAGTCTGAATTTCCAGTGCTTGTGTCTGTTTGTTGTACCTTTGCATGTATCTTTGTGTTTTGGTTTCTGCTCATGACCTGTTTTTGTTTTCTTTCTTTTTGCCCTCTATTTCCAAGCAAACTTCCTTTGTCTCTAACTTCCATCTTCTATTGGTGTGGCTATCATTTCTTGCCTAATAGTGAACCTTACCTTCTAAATAGAAACAGTGTCTTCAAGGTCAGGGGTTAGAGGGCTCTCAGGACATCACAGTGTAATAATTTTTTGTTAAATATTTTCTGAGTTTACATAATGATTCTATCTGTGAAGTATATTTGTTATCAATTATTGCTGAGTTACTTTCTATAAAATGAGGATGAAACAATTTATGGTGCCATTATAAAGATAAAATGAGGCAAGCCATGCAGACAACTTAGAACAGTGCCTGGACCTTACTTAGCAGTTAATAATGCTAACTATTATTATGACACATATGCATTATAATTATGGGTCAGTATCTGGGTAGCAGTTTGGGTAGGATAGGATTAGAGACAAAACAGAGCTGGACAATGCAAAGTGACTGCTAGCAAGGAGCTTGCAATCTATCACTAAATTTTTATGTAAGGCATGATGTAATTATAAAAATAAAGAAGCAAAATATGATAAGGGAAAGGTAAAATTCTTAGAGATGGAGGATGGGGAAAATTTTCAGGGGGAATATGACATTTAGAGTGTCTCCTAATGCACAAGTTAAATTTTGACATAAGAGATGAGCAGGAATGGAGCAGGCATGAAGGACTAATGGAGCTACATGAGCAAAGGCATAGAGGAGGGAAAGTGGTCCTAGACATCTACAGGAAAGACACATTATTATGATGTACTTGAGGTACCATAAGAGGTAAAGCCACAAAGGTAAGCTAAGACCAAACTTCCAGGAGATTTTTAACTTGAGGATGTTAGAAGTATCTTTGAAGATCACTTTGAATGTGGGGACAAGTGCATGGAGTACTGCATACAAGACATATGTTAAGGGTGTTTCAGCGGCAGGCCACACCCCTCCTGCTGGGACCATGAGCAGCAGACTACTCACCCAGTAGGCGCAGCCCTGGGTGGGAGGTCACTTGTTGCAATCCCTGTGCTTGCTCAGTGGCCCGCTCCTCCACTGGTTGCTGCAAGGACAGTTAGCCAGAAATTGTATTGGTGGCTGCCTATAATCTGCCTAGCTACTGCCTGAGTATATATACAAGGTAACTGTGCAACATAACCAGACCTGCTTCCTGCTTGATCTCCGGAGGTCTTGATTAGTGACTCTGCAGCCACACTCTCCTTACCCTGTTCTGTGGACCTCCTTGCTGGATGAGAGAGAGGCCACACATTTGAATATACTGAGGAAGGTGTTAGATGCAACTGTATGCAGCATTTTCCATAACTGGTTCAAGCTGATTTACAAACTATGATAGGTGATGCTAAAATTTGCGCATTTATGAACCAACTGATATTATTCAATGAGAAGGCAGCATTACCCATGTGATATTCCCACCCCCCCCCCCGATGATGAGGAAGCATTAGACAAGCCCAAATTGAAGGACATTCTAATAAGTAACTAGCCTAGCCTGAAATGTTCAAAAGTGTCAAGATCTTACAAGTTAATGAACTGTGCAGAAAATGACTAGATAGACATAACAACTAAATAAATACATGATTCTGAACTGGATCCTTTTACTGTAGAAGATGTTAAGACAATTGGTGAAGGCTTGGATGGGATCTAAGGGTTAGATTATCATGATGTATCAATATCAACTTCCTGATTTTGATCATTGCATTGTGATTATATAGGAGATTGCCCTTGTTTGTAGGAATAGTCACTAAAGAACTTGGGGACACTGAAGAATTAAACTGGTAACTTACTCTCAGTGACTCACAAGGACAAGAAAAAGCTTTTTGTATTTGAAACCTTTCTGTAGCTTTGAAATTATTTTAAAAATTACATGTAAATATATATAATGTACACATTACATACACGCACACACACACACACATATTACTAAGATGGGTTTACCAAGGGAAAATGTGATTAAAATAAGTCACAAATTATCTTTTTTAAAAAATTGCTTTCTGTAGAATGTGGCTTTACCTGCTTGGTCCAGGGGGATCAGCATGGCAGAGACTGCCATGCTTTTGAGGAAGCACACAGAAAGAAGCAGCAACAGGCATGTTCTTCTACTTCAGACTCTATAGACATATATTGTGAGCTTTGATCTCCTCCCCACAACTTGGTATAAGAAGTAATGGACAGAGAGGAATAAACCTATGGCCCAATAACAATATGCTAATTGGCATAAGGGCTGCTTTTCCTCTGCTTGTAAGAAACATTAGCATGTTTATTTAAACCCTACTTTCTATGTCTTGGTAAGTCCTATGGGAACCTAGAAAATAATTTATGTTGCCTCTCCTCTTTATCCCAAGACCTTCAAAAAAAGATTCAGACTCAATAGTTGAAATGTGCAAAGACTACCTATTTTAAGTAAAGTGTCAATAAGCTAATTCCTCCTTTGGCACTTTTAGGAATTACGTTTTTCAAAACCTGTCTCCATAGACATTTAGAACATCGTCAATCCTCACCTCACACCCCACGCACTGCAAGGCTGATGCTACCATTACTACTGCCACCCAAACTGGAGTAGCATCTTTTTTTTAAAGCTGAAAAGATGTGGTTACCTGGACCAATTTGCTGAACCACCTTCTGGTTTCCAGGCTATGTTGTTTGTAGGGCCAATGTTTAAATCCCTCAGTCAGCTGCCTGTTAAGCACATTGTTAGCACAAAAAATGCTAACATTTGCTGGGGGTGCAATAGTACATGTCTGTAATCCCAGAGGTTCAGGAGGCTGAAGCAGGAGGATTGCAAGTTCCAGGCCAGCCTCAGCAATTTATCAAGGTCCTAAGCAAGTTAGTGAGTTCCTGTGTCAAAATTTAAAAAAAAGGATGGGAATGTAGCTCAGTGGTTAAGCACCCCTGGTTCAATCCCTGGTACCAAATATTTTATTATATATATATATAGTACCAAATATTTTTATTATATATATTATATACATTATATATATATTATATACATTATATATATATATATATATATATATATAATTTTTTTTTGATGTGTGTGTAAGTGATTGGGGGGAGAGAGGGAGGGATATGACAGGCACCAGGATATGTGCTTTACATGTATCAGTTCATTTGATTGGCATAAAATTCTATGAGGTGGGTGGTTATGTTTATTCTTTTTTTCTTTTTGCAGTGCTGGCAATTAATCTCAGGACCTTGTGCATGCTTGACAAATGTTATACTACTGAACTACGTTCCTAGCCTTATTCCTAATTTTACAGGTAAGGATGCTGAGTTTTGGACAAGGAAAGGTATTTGCTCAGAGTCGCATACCTTTCAAGTTGTAGATCTAGAGTATGAATCTAGACCAGTTTGACCCCAACATTAATATCTTAACCACTTTACTATATGCTGTCTCCTAAACCATTTGGTCTTATCAATTATATAAATCACAACACTTCAGTCTACCTCAGACTTTAGAGCCAGACTATCATGTGCTAGTGAGTCCTTGGGAAAGTTACTTCAATTCTCTGGGCCTCAATTGTTCTTACTTGCAAAATGGGCATAATAACATTGCCTACCTCGTGGTTACTGGTGAAAATGAAATGAATTATGTATGTAAAGCATTTAGAACAATATTTAGCATCAAGGAATCACTGCAAATATGATGGCTACTTCTATTACACAAATTGAACACGGGAAATAATGTCTTCTGAAACAGTATCCCACAATGATAGCTTATCATACTATGATTATCTAGTTAAGCAAAGATTACTTTTCACTCTTCCCATTAGCATAATAAATGTTAGAGTTTTGATCTAGCCATGAATGGTGTCTTATAAAGTTACAGGAACTATTTTTCTTTGTACATTATTCAATACACTATTATGGAGAAATCGTTACCTCTTTTAGCATGTTACTAAGAATGAGGTTATTGCAAAAGAAGTATGAGCTATTTATCTTGCCTTCAAGGAGCCAACAGTCCACTGAAAGAAACTAGCATGGAAGAAATAACAATAAAGGACACTGTGCAGCACATAGCTAAGATCTCAGTGGTAGAGGACTTATTTAAAGAGACATAAAAGTTGAGCAGTCATGAAAGAGGCGAGTTAGAATCAATATTCACATCTGAGCCAATGATGAGAATATTCAC
Source organism: Urocitellus parryii (assembly GCF_045843805.1). Lineage (NCBI taxonomy): Eukaryota > Metazoa > Chordata > Mammalia > Rodentia > Sciuridae > Urocitellus > Urocitellus parryii. Next base: position 14,809,926 of record NC_135547.1, on the reverse strand, counting down.
TCCTAAATCCGGCAGCAGAGTTGACTACTTGAATATTAACTAAAGCTGCAGTCAGCCTAGTCTCATGGGAATTGGGACTAATATCACCTAGCTAGTCCCCCACACTTGTCAGCAATCCTCCATTTCCTCTTAGGATCATTTCCTAACCAGCCACTTCACTGTTTATCCTTTTACCCATGTTCCTTTTCTTCATACCTATAACTATCCTACTTGAGGATATTTCCTAACTTTTTATCCTGTATGTCTGTGTCACTGTATCATCAGATCCTTGATAATGGCAACTTTATTGACTGCATTGCTGAATCCCCAGCTCCTACAAGAGTGCTTAGAACCTATAGGTGCTCAGTATTTTTTCGGACAAAGGAAATGCCAAGCCTGCTCTCTTTAGCTTTCTCCATTGTTCTCAGGTCAATCCTGTCCCAGTGCTGAAGCCATTGTTAGCTGCCATAGAAAATGATAATAGCGTTGATTGAGCCTTGCCATGGACTAGACTGTAATGCAAACCATACAACCATCTCATAAAGGTGGAAATATTCTTTTTCCCATCCTACCAATGCAACATCTGAGCCCTAAAGACATTGGTGTAATTTATTTAAGTTTACATACCTAAGAAACAACTGACTTATAATAATGATTGACTACATACCTTATGCTCTCTGGTTTTATGTCTTATGCCAACTTCAAGTGGTATTGGGACATGGCCCAGAATTTGAGGCACAGACATAAATCCTTGAAGAGGCAGAAGTGGAAGAAAGGTGGGTAAGAGAACTGGTGAATGATAGTCATTATAGGTTGAATTATGTCCCCTCCCCAAAATTCATATCTTAAATTCCTTACCCTCAGTACCTCAGAATGAGACTGTGTATGGAAATAAGGTTTGTTGCTGATATAACTAATTAAGATGAAGTCATAGTGGAGTAAGTTGGGACCCAAATCCAATATGGTTTCCTAATGTAAAGGAGAAAAGAGGCAGAGATTGGGGTGATTACCACTAAACCATCAGATGCTAGGACAGAGTCATGGAATAGAGTTCTCTCTCAAAAGATAACGACCTTGCTAATACTTTGATTTCAGACATCTAGCCTTCAGAAACACAAGGCAATACATGTCTATTATTTAAGTCACCCAGTTTGTGGTCCTTGGTTACTGTAGCCATAGGAAACTAAAAGAGTAGGGGAAGGCAAAAGGAGGGCTGAAGGAGAGAGAAAACCTTGCAGCTCTTGGATGGACATTCTTGTTAGCATCCCATCCAGAGATGCCAAGATAACAATTGCATCCTGATTTCTGGGTGTCTGTGAGAGTTTTTCTGGAAGGGATTAGCATATGAATTGGTGAACTGAGTAAAGCATTTGTTCCTCTTCAGTGCAGGGGTGGGGGAATCACCTAATCTGCTGGGGACCTGAAAAGATGGAGGAAGGGAGAATTCACTCTGCTGGAGCTATGATGTTCATCTTCTCCTGCCCGGAGTCATCAGTGCTCTTGGTATTCAGTATCAAACTCAAACCAGGACTTAAATTCTCAGGCCTTTAAACTCAGACTGAATTATATACCCAGTTTTCTTGGTTTTTCAGTTTGCAGATAGCAGATCATGGAACTTTTCAGTCTCTATATCCATGTGAATTCCAATAATAAATTCATTTGTTTATTATATAGATATCTGTAAGTATACATATGTGTATGTTTATATATATACATATATGTGGTACACATATGACAGGATATGTATCTCCTATTGAAATTCTATTTCCTATTGGTTATACTTCTTTGAACAGCCCTAATACTTCGGTCAAACATTTCTGAAGGTGCTTGTGATTTCTTAGAAGAGGAAGGTGAGCTTCCTAACTCTTGTTAACTCTTGGTTAATAGTGATATCCATACCCACAAAATGGATCATACGGCAAGGAATAGCCACTTAAAGACCTTTGCCTCATCTGCAGAGACTTCCCAGATTCTGTGACTTTGCCAAGGTCAATGTTGCGTCCCAAGCATTCCACATCTGTGTACATGGATAAACTTTAGAAAATCCCACAGAGCTAGATCTTTCCCATATTATTGTTGGTGGCCCTGCTTCACAGAACTAGTTGGAAACAGGACACTTAGAGGAAAGACACATCCCTAATCCCTGCAGTATCTGCTGCAAGGTATTGATTTCATTGTCCTTTAACCCTCTGGCACTGGGGCCAGATATTATATTACTGGTAATGAAGAGAAAAGTCTGCCAGGAATTGTAAATAGCTGGAAGTCACTATAGTAAGTATTTTTCACAGCAAAAACAAAAAAGTGAGGGCTCAAGAACAATTTTATAAAGAATGCAAGAAATCAAGTGGATCAAAGGGAGGGTAGAGGGAAGGAAAAAGGAATGAGATTGGTCAAATTATGTGCATGTATGAATATGGCATAATGAATACCACTATTAAGTATAATTATAATGTACCAATAAAAATAAAAAGAATGGCAAAAAATGTTTAAGCTAACTCCAAGTCTTGTCCCTGTCCCCATAGACCTACTTAGGGTCTTTAAGCAGTGTATAGTCTCCTTCTAAGTCTCAGTAAATCCTACTCTGGATATGACTCTTCTGTCATGAAAAAAGGAACCTTTTGTCATGAGGATGGTTATTGTTTTATTTCTCTAACAAAGGTCAGCAAACTTTGTTGTAAAGGGCCAGGCAATAAATATTTTAGGTTTTGAGGCCACACAGGCTCTGTTATAACTACTCATTTGTGCCATTGTGTGCAATACTGGCCACAGACATACATAGATACATATGTCTGGCTGTGAGGAAACTGTATTTATAAAAATAGGAAAGTCAGAGTTGGCCAATGGACCATGGTTTGTGGACCTCTGGTGTGTGGCATAATGGGGCTGCAATTTGGCTGCCCTATGAAAATAATGCTCCTGTTTCCAAAGCTTTAGTGTCCAGATCTTTCCTAGGAAATGTCATCTCAGGGCCCACATTCTTTTGTACTGCATCATCAAACAGATGAGAGAAATGAATAAATCTGTCTCTTGATTCCTTTTTAGAGGTCCATATTGTCTGCATTGGAGTAAAGTCATGAGGACCTGTGACCCTTTAATTTCCTCCCCTAGAATATATTGCCTCATATTTTGCGATAAAGAACAAAGAAGAAATTCCCTCACAGAGCGTCTCCTTTAGTGACAAAGTGGCATTGATAGACGAGGACTAGACTTTGTCTCGAGTCCTGGCTTCCTGTCCCTTTCTCTGTCTCTGACAGGTCCAGTGACCCCTCACAGTCATTTCACCCCTCTGGTGTGACAACTCCTCCTTTACCTACTTCATGTGTCATGAGAATGAACTAAAAAAAAAAAAAACACAAGATAAGAAACATGAAAACATTTTTAAAAGGTTAAATTGAGCCAGGGTGCGGTGACGCATGCCTGTAATCCTAGCAGCTTGAGAGGCTGAGGCAGGAGGATCACAAGTTCGAAGCCAGCCTCAGAAGTAGCAAGGTGGTAAGCAGCTCATTGAGACCCTGTCTCTAAATAAAATACAAAATAGGGCTGAGGATGTGGTTCAGTGGTCCAGTGCAGCACCTGAATTCAATCCCCAATAACACCCCGCCCCCCCCGCCCCAAAACAGTTGAAGTTGAAGCAAAATTCAGCTTTATTGGAGAAGGATTGGTATTATTATAGATCCATTTCTCTAAGGAAGCTAGAAACAGGAGAGGGGTCTTTTTCTGCATAGATGGAAATGTTACAACTGAAATAGAGTACAGAACATTTATAATGCAGAGGGATCAGGACAGAAGAGGGCAAAAAGCTTCAGATGAAGCTAGGACAGTTCCCAGCATTCCTGTTAGACTGACGGGTTGTTGTGTCATTTATATCTAAATTGATTCCTTTCACTCTTAGTTGTTTTCCAGCAAGTTTATTGGAAAAAGCAGGTGCTTATTATTGAATTCCCTTGTTTATTTTCTCCCAGATCTATTAAATCAGCACCAAGCAGTCAGAATACTCTGGCACTAAAGCAAGTGATTTATTTATCTATCATTATCTTGTGCATCTGGCTTGATAGGTTTCATTTCTATGTGTTAAAAATACAGAGCACTTTTAAAATTTCATTTTACTGCAAAAAAGCTATATACAGGGATGCGGTTGGAAGTGAAAGGGAGCAACTCTCTGACTGACACATCTAAATGTCAGTATTTAAAAAAATACATCAAAACATACAGAGGAAGAATGTGCACTAAGAGGCCAGACTTTTCATAAATCTTTATAGGGCACTCTTGTTTGGTGTTATGGTTTGGATGTGAGATGTCCCCCAAAAACTCATGTGTGAGACAATGCAAGAGCATTCAGAAGTGATATGATTAGGTTATGAGAACCTTAATTCAATCAGTGAATTAATCCCCTAATAGTGATTAACTGGTAACTGAAGGCAGGTGGGGCATGGCTGGAGGAGGTGGGAATTGGGGGCATGCCTTCGAGGTATATATTTGGTGAGTTGAGCTTAGTCTCCCTCTAATTTCTGATCATCATGTGAGCCACTTCCCTCTACCAGTCTTCTGCCATGATGTTCATTCAGCCTCACCTTAAACCCCGAGGAATAGTCCAGCTACCTATGGACTGAGACCTCTGAAACAGTGAGTCCTCAAATAAACTTTTAGTTAGAGCAGTGAAAAAGCTGAGTAAAACAGAAATCAGTACCAAGAAGTAGGGTCCTTGCTCTGACTAACCTGACCAGAAGTTTTTAGAGCTTTTTGGAATTTGTGGGAGGAATTTTGGAAAGTTTAGTGATGCCAAATGAAAAAGTTGTTATAGATTGTTGTAAGCTGAGCTTAATGGGCAATTCTGGTGTCAGCTCAGACCAGATGCTCATAGGACTATGCACAGTAAAGACAGGACTCATGAGATTTCAGAGGAGGAGGACTCTATTGGCAATTACAGTAGAGGCCATTCGTGTTATGTTCTATCTAAAAAGTTGTCTGCATTTTGCCCATGTTCTAAGACTTTCTGTGAGGTTGGATTTAAAGGACTCCTTAATCTGACAGAAAAAAAATTTCAAGATAGCATGGCATTCAGGCAAAGGCATGGATATTGCAGGAAGCTTTTGGCCAAATTTATTGTGATAATCAGGAGCAGAAAGCAAAGCAGAAAGATTTGAAAAATTTGGACTTGAAAGGTGGGACTAAAACTGGGACTAACAAAGTTGAAGTTATTAAAGACATTAAGGCCATGGCCATGAAAGAAATGCTGAAGACTTTGCCTAGATATAATAAGAAAGATGGCTTGAGGGCATCTCAGGAATTGACAAGACCATACCCATCTCAGGGTCAGGGGTGTAAAAGAAAAAATCCCTGGAGAAGAGATCAGTGCAGGGGGCACCCTGCTTGCACAGGGAGGCCTAGGAAGTGGTTTCACCATGCTCAGCCACCCAGGCACTCAGAGGCTGCTGTAGCCAGGGTCCCTGAAAGTTTGGTTACTGCTCAAGATGGTGGCAGACCTTGGTGGCAAGTATGTGGTGCTGGGTCTGGAGGAATGTAGTATGCTGGACTAGGGGTTCATGGAGACTTCCACTAAGATTTCAAAAGAAGGCCTGGGAGGCCAGGAAAAGTACAGCAGGGTCTGAGTCCCTGAGGGCAACTCCTTACAGGGAGATGCTGGAGTCACAGTGGAGATGCTCCAAATTAATAAATGACAGTACTCTGGAACTTCTGCCTAGGAAAGCTGCAGGAACTCAGCAGAGACAAGTCAACAGAGAGACCTAGTGGGCTGCAACCAGCAAAGCCACAGGGGTAAATCTACATAAGCCCTTTGGAGAGAAGATTATGATGCCATGTGCTCCAGATGCCAGACACAGAACTATAGGACTTGTTTGCCCAGATATCTTTTGGTCTTGTTTTGGTCCCATCCCTTCTTTCTGTGCCCTATTTTTCTGAATGGAAATGTTTACTCTATACCTTTATATATTGGATGCTTATAAATTGCTTTTGATTTTTATAGGAGCTCATGATGTGAGTTTGCCTTGAGTCTCCCAGGAGACTTGGACTTGAACTTTTAGTCAGTGCTTGAACTGTTGAGACTATGGGGACTCTTAAAAATGGACTAAATGTATTTTGCATTGGGAGATGAGCATGAACTTTTTGGGAGCCAGGGCAGAATATTATGGTTTGGATGTGTTGTGAGGTTTCCTCCAAAAGCTCATATGTAAGACAATGCAAGAACATTCAGAGGTAAAATGATTGGGTCATGAGAGCCTTAATTCAATCAGTGAATTAATTACCTGATGGGATTAACTAAGTGGTAATTGAAGGCAGGTAGCATGTAGCTAGAAGAGGTGTGTTATGGGGGGCGTGCCTTTGGGGTATATATTTGGTGAGCTGAGCTTACTGTCCCTCTGATTACTGATCATTATGTGAGCTGCTTTCCTCTGCCACACTCTTCCACCATGATGTTCAGCCTCACCTTGAGTCCTGAGAAATGGAGCCTGCTGTCTATGAAACCATGAGCTCTCAAATAAACTTTTCCTCCTCTACAATTGTTCTTGTCACCGCAGTGAAAAAGCTGACTTAACCATTTGGATTTGAGCCAGGAGTTGAAGGTGGATTTGGTGCAGTTGAAAGAGCAATGGGGTCAGTACACCTGATTCAAATTCATGCTTTGGCACTAACTTGCTATGTAATGTCAGTTATGTTACTCACTCTTGACCTTTGTCTCTTCATTTGTAAAATGGGGGCATTTAATTTGATAAGCTCTAAGCCTTCTTTCTCCATTCACTTTCTACAAAATAAGAATTCAGTGACATGATAAACTAGTGGTGCCTATGTAGATCTTGGGATTTCTTTTGCTTAGAAAACATTTATTGAGATGCTACTATGAGTGAGGCATTGAGAATACAATGTCAGACAAAGATAGACTTAGGTCCTTGGCCTCTTGTATTGTGTGGAATAGAGATTACCTCTCTACCTCCGTCCTTTGAATCAGAGAGACAGAAGGTCTTTGAAACTATTGCAGTTTAATTGCTAGTGTAGCCCATTCTTTTCAATAATCCAAATTTCACCAGAATTTTAAGACAATAGTGACTTACCCTAGAGACAAATTTTGGTGTGGTAGAAATATAAAGTTTGAATGTCCACATGAAGGATGTTTTTAACTAAAAGATTAGCAGAGGAGTTTCTAGTTTAGAGGTAAGAGCTATGAAGCTTTAAGACTCAGCCACTCAGGGCCTGTAGGTAACCTCATAACTTCACTCTGCCTTGAGTGCAGATGGCTCTACCTACTAGGTAAGTTAAGAGGGCTGTGAGGGGAACCAGTTTTCCTGGAGAGAGAGAAGGGAGAGGATTGAGCATGCTCTTCAGATAAAGAGACAGAGCCTATAGCTCCAGAAAGCATAGGGCATGAAAGAAATATGTATAATAACACAGAAGTTTCCAAAAGGGCAGGATGAGTATAATAAATTGGTAGAGGTTGGGAAGAAAGCGAAGTCAGAGACAGTTTTCTGGTTCATAATGGATAAACAGAGCCAGCTTGGGGCTACTACAGTTTTGAAAGTTGAACATTTATTAATTGACATTTACTTGTTGAGGGCCTAGTTCATGTCAGGTGCTAGTTTATGGAAGTACAGAGTTGAATAATACTTGGCTGACACGTTTCACAAGTGCATGTTCCACTGAAGGGGGTGGATAAATAAATAGCCAAATTGGAATCCCTGAACTCTGAGTTTATGTATTCTTGTCTGCTTAGTTCATCATTGTTCCCTTAGTTTAGTACATGGCCTAGTACAAGAGATTGTTGTACATTAGATAAGCAACATGGCGGCACAGAGAGAGAGAGATAAAGGAGGGAGACTAGACCATACTTGGTAATGAATTGGATGAAAAGGCAGAGGGAGGACTAAGGGCTGACCATCAGGCTTCTGAATGGAAGCACTAACCAAATCTTGATGCCATTCATTGAGAGGGGGAACCAAGTACAGAAACAAGTACAGAAATTACTGAGAATGGATGGGAAACAAGTGTGAAACAAGTACAGAAATTACTGAGAATGGATGGGAGCCTTATAAGGCACAATTTCTCTTTTGGCTCCAAAGGTGGAGCTGATCCTTCTATTTGTACCTTCTCTAGACATAGAAAATTTGCCTGACACAGTGAGGGTTAAGCCAGATGTATGTGCGGTAAATAAAGGCTAGTCCCTCCATCTGTAGGAATTTGAATGCTTGAGTAATGCCCTGAGGTTTCAAAGAGGATTAAAGAAAAAAATTATGTGGGGATATTTCATATAATATCAGTCCCGAATCTCAAATTCCTACCTCTCTGTAACTCCTTGAAATTTGAAAATTGTGCTCTCTTTTTAGCACCATTATGGCAATTAGGCTCAGGAAGAATGAGGCCACATCCCCAAACATTATAACAGGCAGAGAGATGAAAAATAAGTGCATGACCAGTGAAAAGTGTTTCTGTCTGAAATATATTGTTGGCAGTTCCCTTAAGAACATAAGTAAGTTTGGGGTTTTGTTGGTTAAAATTGTTTGGCTATAGCACAATATTGGTATGTGTCCATAGGCAGGGGAGCTTCGTTGGCATGTTTTGGCCTAGAAGTTTTAGTAATAGAATTTAAATTGAGAATTCTTTCCAAAGCAACTGTTATGAGGAAGTCAACTATGGAAAGAATATTCGCCTGGGAGTCAGGAAACCTCTTGGATTTTATATCTGTTGTTAACCAGTTTGGAGACTTTAAGAAAATTTCTTCCCTACTATTGATCTCAGTTTCCCCAGCTGAAAAAATAAGAAAGTTTGACTAAATGGGTTCTGTCTCTGTCAGCTCTGAAGTTTTAGAAAAATGAACTGAGAAGATAACTACCGTGAACTATTGTGAAATGAACTGAGAGTAAATAACTACTCTGGTCAACAGCTTCAGTGCAGAGTGCTTTAAAAAGGCAGTAACCAGTAGATAAAAGATAATTAAACCAGTTTATTATTTTCATTAATCATGTTCCTATCCAGAAATTAATCTGATGCCTTTTCTCCCTAAGGAGCTGGCCTAAGGAGCAGAGTTGCAGTTCTAAGGAGAAAAGAGCTCTGTGTTCTCAATTGGCCCTAGTTTAGCCCCAAAGTGCTGGTTTAAGACCTCTGCTACACCCAGAAGGTGGCTGTAGACAGGGATGAAGGTAGTCTCAGGTTCCCATACAGAGAGTTAGGTGAGGGCTGTGAATGCTTCCACTACCATCCTCACATCATATCTCCCCTCCCCAACCACAAACAAGAAGTGCCTCCATAGTGCACTGGAGAACTGGGGCTGCTTTTCATTCAACAAGCACAGCCCTTCCAATCTCATAAAAAAAGGAGCTGAGGTAGCTAACACCCCTGCAGTTTGGCTAGGGATTGTAGGTGATAATCACCACTAGGACTTTGGGTGTCCATATCACCTCTAGACATTGAGTATCTCTGTCAACCCAAAGTTGTCAGAATGAATACAACCCAATTACGCTCTCTCAAAAGCAAAGATTAGAAAGCATAAAGGCATTCGTATAGGGGGATTTTATGTGCTTAATGAGCAGCTCCATATATTGGATTTAAGTCCATGAACTGCCCTTTTGTTTATCTCCATTTCAAAATGGACCTATTTCATAACCTTATTATTCTGTCCTGTGCTGACTACCGAGGTGTGAGTAAAAGAACCTGAGTGTTCACACCCTTTCTATGTACTCCATCAGAGCACCAGGAACCACAAACCACTCCTTTCCTCAGACTTAGAAAATGTAAGAGGATCTCAAGAGATCTTCCTCTACAAGGAGGAGTGCAGACCCTCAGGGATTGGGCCTGGGATATGCTTCAGGTAACAGTATGGTAAAATTTGAAGTTAGACTTCTTTTGCTGAATAATCAACCATAGCTCCTTTCTCTACCAATACTTCTCAACTGGAGACTATACTATCCCCCATGTCTTCTGCCATGCAATGGACATTTGAAACTGTGGGCAGATATTTGAAGTTGTCACAATGACTCAGGATAAGGGCATTACTGGCAATATCTAAGGGAGTTCAACATATGAGACAATCCTGCATTACAAAATGTAAACAGTGTGGGCTGGGGATGTGGCTCAAGTGGTAGCGCGCTCACCTGGCATGCGTGCAGCCCAGGTTCGATCCTCAGCACCACATACAAATAAAGATGTGTCCGCCGAAAACTAAAAAATAAACATTAAAATTCTCTCTCTCTCTCTCTCTCTCTCTCTCTCTCTCTCTCTCTCTCTCTCTCTCTCCCCTCTGTCTCTCAAAAAAAAATGCAAACAGTGTCCCATTCTGGGTCACTGAAGGTCTACACCAGGCTGCGTGCACTTAGAAAGATACAGGATTATGGCTTTATCTTTTCTTTATCCTCCTCTCAGAAGAAAGTTGAAGAGGATGGGAGATTAGAGGCCTTGGTTCTAGTTCTAGCTATAGTATTACATCACTGCACGGCTTTAGACAAACCTTTCTCTCTGGACCTCAGTTACCTACTCTCTAAGATAGTGGTTAGCTGGGATGATTGTCAAGAAGTTTTCCAATTAAACATTTTGGGTCACCTTCTTTCAGAGTATTGGGCCAACTAGATAGCAGCTTGTTAAGAACTCAGATTCCCAAACCTTTTAAGAACCTTCTAAATCAGAGTTTAAGAAGGTGGGGCACTAGGATCCATTTTTGAGACTCACACTCCAGTCCCAATGATTCCGAAGCATAGAAAGTTTGAGAATCAGGGTTCTAATATTCTAAGTGGTGGAACTGTACTCCATCACATGATTATTATGAAATTAGAAGAGTGTATGTTTAGATGTGAAAATCTGCATTCAAATATTTCAAAAGCTGCTGAAGACCTGGGCTACATGATGGACACCAGCTTCATACTTAGTGTGCACTTTGCTCAGTTTAAAAATGCAAACTTATTTTTTACATAATAAAATGCTTTTCATGTAAAAAAAAAGAATACAAAGAGATGGTTTCCACTTTGCACTGAGAGCTGAAGCAGCATCTGTGTGATGTCAAGTCTGCCTCCGGTGCAGCCCCACCACTGCACGCAAGGCCTTTGTGGGCTCCAGGCCAGATTGCTCAGGCATATAAGCAAGGACGACAGAGTCAGCTCTGGGTTTGGCAATAGTAGAGGCGGAGGGTCTCAGAGGGGGCAGTGTGACTTTTTAGGATTGCAAGGCTTATTTCTGTGGCAACTGAGAGGAGACAGCCTGCTCCTATTACAGCTGCCCACCCAGCACCTGCCTTCTCAAGCAGCTGCCTGTGTCAGAGCTGCAAACTCGGGCTACATATTCCAATTGCTGCTAACTAAAGAACTTCTTTACTCAGTCTCAGCAGTGCTTCTGTAGCCTGTCTCCTCATACAGCTCCAAAATCTCTCTTCTATCACACCACAGTGGATAAAGTTGGTGCCAAACATACTGTGTGCAACACACCTAGGGAGAATTGATGGTTTCTCTATTGGCTCATAGAATACTGTGCTCTTCCATTCAATAGTCCAAAGTTGAAGGTCTCTGTCAGTATATAAATCTAGAAGACAAAGACACACAGTTTACCTCTGGCTAGTTTGGTAGAGGTTGGCTCTTCGAGTTTGGAAATAAATGAATAAATAAAACGGGAAACAGATTGCTTTTATTCATTGGGAGGAAAGACACAAGTGTTGTGTTCCAGGGAAGCTTTGGAGATTTATTACCTGGCATTTTAGGTGACCTTCAGGCCAATAGACCATTGGTAATCACCTTTTTAAATAATGCAAAGCATACCCGGCCCAGTTTCCTCAGGGAGTCTCTCAGGGATTTCAAGTTGTCTCAAAAGAAGGGAGGAAGGGAAGAAGTTAGCTGCCAAACATAAACTAGTGTCCCAGTTTAGGATATACTCCCTCTCTGATGGAGAACAATCTTTCTGAGTTCAACTTGCCCAAAGTCATGGAATACAATGTGAGGGAGGGGCTTATACGTAAAATTTTAGATATCAACGTGCTTCTCCTTCACTATTTCTTGAAATTGACAGTGCGTGTTCCTTTCTGTTGCCCACCTCTGACAAGAAAAAGCAGTGTTAAAGTTGTGTTTACAGTTTGGGACTCAAAGCACCAGTTTCTGCCCAGAGTAAATGCCAAAGATGCATACGACCATTATTTAACAGTTTAATGTGAAGATTTAATTACAAATAATTTCTTGAGGGCAAAAATAAGTTAAAAAAGCCAAAAGACAATGTGTTATTGGTGAGGTAGGGCCCATTTTACACCTATTAGAAAGCTTGCTAGTTATTAATCTGCCCTGACAGGAAGAAAGCAGTTTTGTAGCTGACAGGGTTGATAAATGTGGCAAACACTGGCCCTACATTTTAAAATCAATATGGAATGTTTTTCAGAGTAAACCTGGATCAAGCCAGCATACCAAACACAGCAACAACTAACAACCAGCATGGAGACTAATTGTTGAACTGAGTTCCAATGGGCAAATAAACATTATGAGATAGAAGATGGGAAGAGACAATGCTCATAGGAGGAAAATTGGCTTTGGCTTGATTCAGAGAAATTTTTCTCTAACAAAAAGGATTTTCTGGAATGTGAAAGGGACTTGTTATGGCAGAAAGTAGTAAAATGCAGGCAAGAAGTGAGCTGGCCTTCAGCGAGAGTTCTTTATGGCTAGTATGCAATTTGTAGCTGAAAGTGTGAGCTATATATCAGAATTGTACACAGCTACTGGTGCAGAAGTGTTAGCAAAATGAGGGAATCCTCCAGATTAAGGACTTCCAACTACATTTTCTATTTTGCTTGAGTCCATTTATTTATTCAACATACATTTATCAAGCATTCTGGAGTCATTGGTGACAGAAGTGTTTTCCCACCCTTCATGGGTTCTCAGCAGAGTAAGTAATAAAGATATAGATGGAAAATCATAGTGTCATATGACAAATGCTGGGATTGAAAGAGGTTCAGGAATTGTGGGAGCACAGAGCAGGGGCACCAAGTCTGACCTGTTCTGTGGAGAATCCAGGGAACATTCCAAGAGAGGAGCAGAATCATGGAGTGAATTTGAGCCAGTTCATATTTAGATTTTGCTATTTACTTGTTGTATGTAACTTTAAGCTAGTCACTCAATTCTCATTTGCAAAATGGAAACAACAATAGCAATGATAAGGATACACAGATTAAAGGAACCATCTATGGAAAGCAGTCAGAAGCATAGTTTCTGTCATCTGAGATATGTTCAGAAAAGAGTAGGTCTTTATTCACTGGCTTCTTTCCTAAAAAGTGGGTGTTATAGACTGGAAGTGTTCTAATGTACAGGTTCTAAGGTTTCTGCCATCCTATTCCTATCAGAAGATTAAAAAGGAATGATTTTTCTGAAAGTCTTGCACTTAAATTGCTTGACTAGCTCTGGAAAAATCAATCCCACAACTGCCACTGACATCTGCTGCACTTCGTTCTACTAAAACTGGCTAGTAGTACACTTGAGCCTTAAAGGAAGCCAGTAATTAAATACACATGCATGTACATGCACCCATCTGTACACATTACACACACACCTATCTTCTACATTCTGTCCATGTCTTTCACATTTTCTTTTAAAATTCTTTTTAGATATACATGACAGTAGAATGTATTTTGACATATCATACATACATGGAGCATAACTTATCCTAGTTAGGATCCCATTCTTGTGGTTGTACATGATGTTGAGTTTCACTGGTTGTGTATTCATGCATGAATGCAAGAGAGTTATGTCCAATTTAATCTATTGTCTTTCCTATTCTCATCCCCTTCCCTTCTCTTCATTCCCCTTTGTCTAATCAATGAACTTCTATTCTTCCCTCCCCCCTGCCTTATGGTGTATTAGCATTCACATATGAGAGAACATTTGGCTTTTGGTTTTTGGAGATTGGCTTATTTCACTTAGCATGATAGTCTCCAGTTCCATCTGTTTACTGGCAAATGCCATACTTTGATTCTTCTCTATGGCTGAGTAATATTCCATTGTTTCACATGTTTCTCTCACTAAATCCTCACACCAAACCTCAGAGAAAATTGTTATTATCTTCCATTAGAGATAAAGAATAGGAGGCCCAAAGAGATTAACTTTTCCACAATAGTTCATATTGTATGTGAACTTGACTGGGTCATGGGGTGTCCAGATATTTTGTCAAATATTGCTCTGGAAATTTCTATGAGGGTGTTTATGGATGAGATTAATATTTAAATCAGTGGAATGAAGCATATTGCCCTCCATAATATAGGTGGGCCTCATCCACTCAGTTCAAGACCTGAATAGAACAAATAGACCAATCTTTCTCCTTATAAGAGGGAATTCTCCAGTGCACTGCCTCAGGCTTTCCTAGGTTCCCAGCCTGCCAACCCACACTGTAGCTTTGGACTTGCCAGCTCCCACAATGGCTTGAGCCAATTCTTTATCATATATTTATGAGTCTCCAGATTTCTGAAGAATCTTGACTAATAATAACATTCATATGCTATGTTATTTAATTATTTAAAAAGTTCTGTAAGATTTAAATAATATCTAAATTTCATAGGCAAAACAGTGGTGTTATCCAAGATTAAGTAACTTGCCCTAAACCATAAATTTAACCTGTGCATTTCCCCTTCCTCAGACTAATTCAAGATGCCTGTTTAAACTCCCAGTTTACAGAACAAATTGTTGCCAGTAGCTTAGAAATATTACTAATTGTTCCAATGTGACTAGTGATTTTATGTTGTAGGGCATCTATCCAAAGCTCTAACACCTTTGAAAGTCATGGCATGGCACACAGAGACATGCAGATCAAGCTATTGAATACAAACAGAGCCATCAAGTCTGGAGTATACTTCAGTTTACAAAAAGGCTGGGGATGTGGCTCAAGCGGTAATGCGCTTGCCTGGCATGCGTGCAGCCCGGGTTTGATCCTCAGCACCACATACAAAGATGTTGTGTCCGCCGATAAGTAAAAAATAAATATTGAAAAATCCCCCCCCCCCGTCTCTTAAAAAAACAAAACAAAACTACTTCCTTACCCAGAATGCATTTCTCCCATCTGGAAGCCTGCTCTACATAGCAAAAACAAACTTTTAGTAAAGACAATTTTTATCCAAGCTCTGAGTTAGGAAAAATCTTTCCCATTTCTTGTCAAGGGCTGGCGGTCCTGGGTTAAGTTTATCCCCCTATGAATACTAAATGACAAGGATGTCACAGGATAACAGACAGCAAAGTGGAGTCCTAGAGCACAGAGAGAAGGGGGCAGTTGAAAGCCAGAGCTGGCTGGCCTCAGCTTTTCTGACCAAAGATTTTTTTTTAATCCAAGATTTAATACAAAGACAAATAAGACATGTCACTATCTTCAAGAAGTTCATAATTTAGTATACATCACAAGATAACAGGAAATACCTTTATCTGTGGAATAAATACTTATTGACAACTATGTACCAGGCCCATGGACTAAGTGCTGGACATAGAGTGGCAATTAAATCCATACAATATAGGCTCTCAGCTGTAATGAGGCTACCAGTGTGCTGTGCCAGGACACCTGCCCTCAAAATAGATGGGTGGGGAGAGAGAGCCCTGGAAATCATTCTCCCATGTGCAATCTCCTGAGTTGAGCACTTTTGCAATAGTGTGCTGTATTTTCCTTCTCAGATTCTGAATCTACTCCCTCTCTCAGGAATATTACCTTTGTGATGGGAGACAGATTACTATATTTTCAATTATACAAAGCCTAATGCTTGGGGAAAAAATAAGAGATCAACATGTAATCTCTTCAATCAGGAAGCAAGGCAACCAGAGGATGAAGTGACAGTTATCTGTCTTTCTAGAGCAGCTGAAGAACAAAGAGCTTTTCTGCATATTAAAAGCCCAGGAACAATGTAGAGAGAAAGTCTGCACTTGGTTTTTCTCTATCCTCTTCAGTGAAATGCAATTCAGATGTTCAGAGAGGTTCCAACTAAGTAGATAATACAGTCACATTTCTTCAAAGGGCCTACCCTGGCTTTTTATCCTCCACAGCATCTAATACCTGTCAAACATTTTAGATTAAAATGAGTGTGAAAAACAGTCTGTCTGAGCACTTCCTTTGCTCTGTAGGACAGGGTCTAAGATGAAAATCAGCCTTGTGTCCATACTGGTATTTCTGTTCCCAGTGTGTCCTCCCATTGTATTAATCATCTGCTATGTTCAGAAATCACAAATCAGAAATGGCATTGGTTTTGGCTTTGTGCAGACCAAACCTGCTCTTGTCCCTTCTCTAGCTCCCTGCTCCCCTCTCTGGCTCCCCCCTCCCCTCTTCTCCCTCCTCTCCTCCTCCCCTCCTCTCCCATCCCCCCTCCTCTCCCATCCCCCCTCCTCTCCCATCCCCCCTCCTCTCCCATCCCCCCTCCTCTCCCATCCCCCCTCCTCTCCCATCCCCCTCCTCTCCCATCCCCCTCCTCCCCCTCCTCCTCTCCCCTCCTCTCCCCTCCTCTCCTTCTCTCTCCCTCCCTCCCCCCCTCCCCTCCCCTCCCCCCTCCCCCCTCCCTCCCTCCCTCCCTCTGTCTGTGTCTCTGTGTCTCTCTCTCTCTCTCTCTCTCTCTCTCTCTCTCTCTCTCTCTCTCTCGCGCACCTGCCCCTGCGTTTGCCTTGGCATTTCTTGGATGTTCAATCTTCCACACCAGTTTAACAGGACCCAATCTGATTCCACTTCTTTATTCTCATAATATGACAAGGATATTCCAAAATTCCTCCTGACCTTCCTTTGGATGTTTATTGCTTTGTTCTGGTCTCCATTTTCTTGCCAATTAGGAGGTAAGGCATCCATGTAGTATTAATACAACCCAATCAAAATGAACACATTCTGTCTTCATTGAGAAACTGTATAATTTAACTGATGCAAATCCTCTGATAATAAGAAGGTTTTGTTTTCCATATGAAAACAAATCTCTGGTCATTAGCATCCTCTTGTCATTAGCATCCTCTTGTCATTGATGTGTTCTCCCAGGTGGTTGAATGGCTTGGGTCAGTGATTTGCAGCATTCTAGATTCTTATTCTGTAGGGAGTTCAGGCCTGAAAGGAAAGAGGGAGAACTCTCAGCACTTCTGCTGTCATACATGGGAGTGGCCCTAACACTCTACTCTCTGTGCAGAAAACCCCCAAATCTTTTCCTGTCACCATATCTTCCCATTCAAACATCTTTGGTTCATCTCTCAAAGTGGTATATCTGATGCTAATTTGGTGTGTGACTTGAGAAAGTCTCTTGATTTTTTTCTTTCTTGGTCTCAATCTTCTCTTAAATTGAGTGATCTAGAAAAGATCCAAGAGGAATTTTAGAATGTATTGAATTTGGATTCTATGATTTGTCCTAACTCCTACCTGCAGTCAACACCAATAACCCTCTAGTTAGTGTAAACAACAATTGGATTTATGCACAGGACATCAGATTCAATGGGAGGTAGAGACCTAGACTAGGAAATAAATATGAACAAGGACAGAAATTATTTGGGCTCAGGGTGGTGCTGCTTGCTTGGATAAACCGCAATTGCGTTTTCTTCGTCCTTGTATCATTGTGCTTAAAGATAGAATGTGCTGGAATTTTGAGCCCAGTTGTATGCATTTGGGTCACCTGGATATACTGCAGCATCTGGAACAAGTACAGGTCAGAAGCAGCCTCCAGGATCCCTTTTGATTTCAACAGTGGGAAAGCAGGCTTCCCTGATCATCCCTACAACTTCAAATAACATGATTAAACTATTCCATTTATTGATCCATTAACAAAAAACCAAATGTGGCTTGCTTAGTATTTTGTAGGTTGAGAAGATAGATTCCCAACCTTCCCTTTTAATTTCCTTGCCCCCTACCTCCAGCTAGTTCATCTTGTTTCTACATCATCAAACTTGCTTAAGTTCATGCTTTGTTCTGTAATCATGCTTAAATTTCCCATGCTTTTTTTATAGATTGATTTTTAAATTTTATTCAACAAATGTTTAATATTTGTTAATTATTTTGTTTATATACCAGTTAAGTTAATATCTAATAGATTCCTTAGAGACTGCTCATGGAAGTGATGACCCCTGATTATTGATAATAGATTGATAACAATTGTGCCATTTCATACTTGACAGTTTCACTGAATATAGAGTTATTGGTTCCCACTTTTATTTCCTAGATATATTAAGTGTATGATTTCATTTTTTTCAGTAGAAAGCCTGATGATATTATGACTTCCTTTCCTTTATAAATATCATATTTTTTCCTAGATGTCCAGATAATTTCTATTTTTCTTTTAAATCCATTAAATTTATTAGAAAATGTGCCTTTGTGTTGTGGGTCTGGGAGGGGTCAAACATGCAGTATGTGCTTTAAATTATATGGCTTCAAAACATTTTATGCAAGAAATGCTTTTGAGCCAGGCTCAGTGGCACATGCCTGTAATCTCAGTGGTTTAGGAATCAGGAGGGTCTGAAGTTCAAAGGCAACCTCAGCAATTTATTGAGGCCTGAAATAATTTAGTGAGAACCTGCCTCAAAACAATAATAAGGGCTGGGGATATGGCACAGTAGTTGAGCATCTGTGGGTTCAATTCCTTGTACAAAATAAATGTCAGTAGAGAGAGGGACAGAGTATTTGTGGACAAATAATGGAAAGGCTGAGCAGGAAAAAAACAGTCTTTCAGTGCTTAAATTCAGTAGTTTCCCCATGTTTTTAATCTTTATTTTTTGTTCCTACACATTCTTTTGCAAGTTTTTCAGCCATTCTCATACCCTTAATCCCATCTCCATTAAACAACTCTACTCTAGCTCCTGCCCATATCTCATTCAACATTGGACTATTGTTAGATATAGGTGCCTTTCCAGCCTTCAAAGTCAATGAATCTCAAAATACATCTCCCCATACCTCCAGGTCTACCCCCTTACTTTGATTTCTTTCTTTTCATGAAACATTTCTTTCTGAGGTACCATAGAAAGAAATTCTGACATTGTGTTTGCTTCATGTCTTTGCCTCAAAACCAGATTCAGGGAAGTTTCTGTTCACAGTGACTTGAAAGAAATCTTTTAGTTTTAGTTTTTAAATGAATTTATTTTTCGTAGTACCAAAGTTTGAATCTAGGGCCTTGAACATGCTAGGCAAGCACTGTACCACTGAGTTACATCCCCAGTCCACATTATTATTTTATCTTCATCCCTATCACACTGCCTTATAACAATGCCTGCAATCCTAGTGGCTTAGGAGATGGAGGCAGGAGGATCATGAGTTCAAAGCAAGCTCAGCAATTTAGTGAGGCACTAAGCAACTCAGTGAGACCCTGTCTTTAGATAAAATACAAAATAGGGCTGGGGATGGGGCTCAGTTATCAGGTGCCCCTGAGTTAAATCCCCAGTACCCTAAAAAAAAGAAAAAAAACAACTTTCCATAATCATCCATGTGGACCATACATGCCTCTGCCTCTAGTCTCAACTTGCTTCAGTCTACACTCCATGAAATCATCAGTGACTTCTTTAAAAATACCACTGCCCTATTTAAAACCAACAAACTCCCACATTCTTGGTTTTCAATATGTTTAGTACAAGTAAAAGTTACTTTCTTATCCTGGCAGTCGGGGTCCTCCACAATCATGTCCTGGCCTTCCTTTACAACTTTGTATTGTGCTCATCTAGGAACCCCTTTATTCCAGACAATTTTTTTTATCATTCCAGACGATTTGAAATGGCCAAATGTTCCATTATCATCCTTCTACTCATGCTGTTTTCCTAAACTGAAATGCAAATCCTTGTGTCATTCTTAACATTAATTAATATTTGTTCCATCAATGAAGGCCTGTTATGACTCTTATTTGCTATAGCCAATCTACTGCATAGTAATTATGCTAAGAATGAAATATTGAATTCAGAAGGCCTTTTCCAGTCATCATCATCAAAAATGACTGCAATGGGCTGAATGTATATGTCTCCTGAAAAATGACATGTTGAAACCCTAATCCTAAAATGATGATATTTGGAGTTGGGCCCTTTTTCAGGGTAACTAGGTCATGTGGGTAGAGCTCAGTCCTTGTGAACAGGATCCCTTTCTGCCAAGTAGTCATACAAAGAATAGTCACTGGTCTGCAACCTGGGTTAGAGCCTGCAAAAGAAGCTGATCATGCTGGCATGCTGATCTCAAATTTTCAGCTTCCAGAACTGTGAGAAATTAATTTCTGTTGTTTACAAGCCACCCAGTCTTTGGTACCTTTTTATAGAAGACCAAACTGACTAAGACAATGATCTATCTCATAAGAATCCCATACTGACAACATTGAAAATTTCCTCTATATTATCTACCAGCTGTTCAGGAAATGAGGCTCAGTGAGGGGAAGAGTCCTGCAAAGCTAACATAGTGAGTTGATGACTCAGAAGTATGTCTGGAATCTAGATCTCCAGAATCTCATACCAAGGCATTGACCCAATGCTCCAGCTCATTGCCTTGTTATGTGTTCCATAGTTCTTATATATTGCTGCCTTACAGTAGGGTTATACAGTTTGCTCCCATATTCCAAATTAGTGCTGAGTTCCCAGAGTCCAGGTAACATTTCTCATACTTCTCTAAATTCCACACAGCACATAATCCATTACTTTGGACAGAAAAGGCACTAAGTAAATATGTATTGATTGAACAAGAAATGATACATCACAACCTGACATAAACCATCAAATTTCACAGTCTTATTAGCATAGCCTATCAATTAAAATTAGCAGTGGCCTTGGGTCCCTGAGCAGTTACAATGACAAAGCAAAATATTCCAATATAGACAAGTAAATTTGAAGTGCTAATGTATATTTCATGAATAAATATTTCTTTGTATTGCACAGTTGGAATTGCCCTTAAAGTTTATCTTATATAATAGTTCCGTCCTTTAATTTTTACTGATTAAAAAATAGAGGTTCATGAAGTAACAGGACTTGCTCAAATATGCATAGTAAATGAATAGAATAGTCCTGATCAGGAACTACTCTCCAAATTTTTGAGACAAAGTTTTCCATACACCAAAGGTTTGGCATTACCATGGTTACCATTTAAACAGTTTGGCATTTGGAGTCTGATGGACCTGGTTTTACAACTTGAGTGAGGTAGGTAAACCTAGTGAACCTGAATTTCTTCATTTGAACTAATGAGCATGCTTGGGGAGCTCTGGTGCCATCTGAGGAGACAGAACTCTCTATAGGCTGTGGTATTGCCTATATCTCGCCACCAGACAGTGCATCCTGCCTTGATTAGAGAAAATTCAATAACCACATTAGGTCTAATTCCTATAAGATCTCTGAAGACTCCAAGAAGTCATGACCCAGAACATTCACAGGTATGCTCTATATTTTTCTCATAGGCCTGAGATCAAGAAGAGTGCTCCTGTGTGTACATGACAGAGAGATAAATATAATTTCTATTTGGAATATTGACTAATTACACACTTTTAGGCAACAGAGAATAGGTACTGAAGTAATACAATAACATCCTTAGAAACTACCACTCCTCCATAACAGACCAATTGTGAAGCTGTCAACAATGGCAACTGAAAGTCACTGAGTGGAGGAGAAGCATCTTGTCCCTGAGGTCCTCAAATGGAGCTGCTTAGTGCTAGGACAGGCAGAGTAACTCTTTCCAAAGATTAAAAGAATTAGAAAAGGCAGAAGAGTGTCAAAAGATTGAGAATGGCTGAGCTGGTTCCTTTTCTTAGGGTAATGCAGCTATAATCAGGGTGGTACCTGATTATAGCTATGGTCTCATCTGAGGCTTGATTTTCTTTTTAAAACTTATGTAGTTATCATCAGAATTCATTTCCTTGTAACTTGCTTCTTCAAGGCTAGCAGGAGATATTCTTTCAATTCTGATCTCTATATTCTTTTTTTTTTTTTCAGAAAAGGATCACCTAATTAGACCAGACCCACCCAGAATAACTCCTTTTGATTGACTCAAAGTTAAACTGATTAGGACTGGATTATATCTACAAAATCTCTTCATCTTGACCATAATCTAAGTACAGCTGAAAATTCCATTAAATTCAGAAATTCTGTCCTTACTCATGGAAGGAATGATTGGCTAGGAGGCAGGAATATTGAAAATTTTTTAAGATTTTGGCTATCACACACCCCTTCTAAGTACAAATTACATTCATAATGTTTCCCCAACCATATCCCATCATAGCATCAGCTCAAAGTTTTATCATCTAAATCTATTTTTTAATTTATTAGCTTAAAACTTAAAATCGAATACAACTATCATCAGTTGCAAGATCACAATCTCATCATCTAAATTGACTCGTGTTTGGGAGATGCCTGAGCTTATACCTATCACCATTAGAAAGGCCAAGATGATACTAGTCATTGAGGATCTGTAAAATACTGACAGTTTTCTTCTCCATGGAAAGGAAAACAAAGCAACAGGGTCTTGTGCACATTGGGTGAATTTTCTGCCTCTGAGCTACATTCCCAGCTCAGCCAAGAGGAATTAAACTTGGCTCCAGCCACAATCCAGTCTGATTTGAACTTTGGCCAACACTTAAAGGGGAGTCATAAGCTCCCAGCTGTTTCAGGTCCTTCACTATAATTAGAACAATCAATATCAGAATCAAGTTTAAGTAACAACCAATTTCAATAGTGCCCATGGAAATCCCAACTAATAGGGTAATTCACTCTTATAGTAGGAATAGCCATAGAGGGTATACTTCACATACTCTGCTGTTTACACCCTACCCAACCATTCTTGTCATACTACGGAGAAAGCAGGTCCCTCCAGCTCTGATACACTACATGTTATCCAAAACTAATTACAGTTCAAGAAGCCATAGGGAGGTTGTATTATGAAGATCATTTGGAATTAAACTCAACACTATACATCAAACCAATTTCCAACTTACATCATTCAGAGAAGACCACTTTAATAATATAGAGAGTCCCACATAAAAGCAGAAGAGAGATCTGCTTCAACAGATATGCAAATCTCAGCATTAAAACACAATATGAGACGGGGCAGGGATCGTGGCTCACAGGGACAGCACGTTCCTTGCATGCGTAAGGTACTGGGTTCGATCTTCGGCACCACATATAAATAAAATATATTGTGTCTACCCATAATTAAAAAATATTTTTAAAATATGAGAAAGCAATATGGCACTTCCTAAGTCTACAATAAAAGGTTCCAAAGATATCAAAATGGATGAAATGCCAAAGAATTCCAAAGAATAGTTTTTTGAAAAGATCAATAAATTGGAAGAGAATACAGAAAATAAATTGAATGAGTTAACAAAGACAATGTAGAATATGAATGAGCAATTAAAAACAAATTTTGAAAAAGAAACAGAAGTTTCTTTGGAAATGAAAAAACTCAAAATATTAGACCAAAACCTGATAATGACAGAACAAATAAAAGTATAGACTGATATCCTTGACAAACATACAGAAGTCCTCAATAAAATACTTGCAAGTTAAATGCAACAACACTTTTAAAAGATCATATGCCATGATCATTTGTTTCATTCTAAGAATGCAAAGATAGTTCAGCATACAACAATAAATGTAGTAGAGCATATAAATAGAATGAAGTATAAAAATCACATGATCACCTCAATAGATGCAGAAAAATCCTTTCATATAATTCACCATTTCTTTGTGATAAAAGCCCTGAATAAACTGGGCATAGAAATATTATCTCTCAATGTAGGCTTTATATGAGGAACCCATAGACATTCACATACTGAATTGGGAAAAACTGCAACATTTCATCTAAAATCAATGAGACAGAGTTGTCTACCCTCACCACTGTTACTCAATATAGTACTTGAAACTGTAGCCAGAATAATTAGTCAAGAGAAACAAAATGGATAATATAAAAGGAGGAATTCAATTTGTTCCTGTTTGAAGATGACATGATCATACATTTAGAAAACCCTGAATATTCCACTAAAGTACTCATAAAACTGAATTAATATTCAAAAATCACTGACATTTCTGTTTACCGAAAATGGAAAAATAATCCCATCCACAATAGCCTCAAAATACCTAGGAATAAACATAACCCAGGAGATAAAAGAGTTTTGCAATGACTATTACAAAATTCTGAAAAAAAAAACTTGATGAAGACACTACAAGATGGAAAGACCTTATGTGTTCATGGATAGACAAAATTAATATTGTTAATTTGGCCATCCAACTAAAGGTGATCTACTGATTCAAAGCAAACCCTGTCTAAATACCAATGACATTTCTTAGAAAAAGAAAAACACTCAGAAAATTCATATGGAAGGACAAAAGACTCTGAATAGCCAAAGTAATCATGAGTAAAAAGAGCAATTCTGGAGGTATAACAATATGACATGTTACAAAGCCATAGTAACAAAAACAGCATGTTTTTGGCATAAAAACAGACATGTAGAGCTAAGGATAGAGATCCCAGAAAAAAAACCCATGCATCTACAGTTGAATGATTCTTAACAGAGGTGCCAAAAACATAATATTGGAGAAAGGACAGTACCAACAAATAGTGCCAGGGATACTGCATATGCATACACAAAAAATTGAAAGACTCTAATCTCTCAACCTCAAAGTGATTGGTTTGATCCAACTCAAAGAGGATCAAAGGCCTTAATGTAATACCTAAGACTTTGAAAATACTAGAAACTACTAGAAGAAGACAGGGGAATCACTCTAAAGTATTGGCATAGGCAATGATTTCTTAAATAGGAATCCAATGATTTGGGAAAAAAGCAAGAATGAACAGATTGGATTAGAGCAAATTAAATCTTTTGCACAGGAAAGGAAACAATCAGCAGAGCAAAGAAACAACCCACAGAATGGAAAAAAAAATTTGCCAATTATTCATGTGACAGGACTTGTATCTAGAATGAATAAATAACTCAAGCTTATCAAAATAAATAAACCAATTAAAAACTGGACAAATGATGTGAGTACTATTTAAAGGAAGTACAAATGACCAATAAATATATGAAAAAATGTTTATTATGTTTAGCTATCAGGGAAATACAGATCAAAACTACATTGAGATTTCATCCCAGTTAGAATGACTATTATCAAAAAACAAAAACAGAACAATAGGGCTGGGATTGTTGCTCAGTGTTAGCATACTTGCCTAGCATGTGTGAGGCACTGGGTTCGATTCTCAGCTTCACATATAAATAAATTAATTAATGTGCTCTCTATGTGTAATATGAATTATACTGCATTCTGTCATATATAACAAATTAGAATAAAAATTTTAAAAAAGGATTTTGAATGTTATCGCCATGAATGATAAATGTTTGATATATATATATATATATATATATGTGTGTATATATATATGTGTGTGTATATATATATGTATGTGTATATATATGTGTATATATATATATGTGTATGTGTATATATGTATATATATATGTGTGTATATATATATGCTTAACCTAACTTAAATGTTACATATAAATAATTGTTTTAAAATATCACATGGTATCCTATTAATATGAAAAATAATTAAATAAAGGTATAAAATTGCTGGTAAGAATGTGGAGAATAAAGAACCCTTACACTGTTGGTTGGGATGTAAATTAATATAGCCACTATGGAAAGTGGTATGGAAGTTCCACACACACACAATAGAACTTCCATAGGATCTAGCTACACTATTCATTATTCACAACAGCCAAGGTTGCTCTCAAATAGATGAGTAGATAAAGAAAATTATATATATATATATATATATATATATATATATATATATATATATATACACACACACACACACACACACACACACACACACACATACACACCAAAGTATTTTTGTTTTTATTAGTGCATCATCAAAATAATAATGTGGTGATTTTGACATATGCTCAGTCCCTCAGTACTGCCTCTCTCCCCCCCCATCCCCTTCCTCTATTTTTCTGGTCTTCCTTCTATTTATTCACATATGTGTTTCATGGGTGCATTATAATTATACATTTGATATATTTATACATGCATATAACATAATTTGCTCAATTTTATTCCCAAGTTCTTCCCCTTTTTCTCCCCCACCTCTGACTCCCTACCTCTACTCTACTGACACTCTTCCTTCTATTTTGTGAGATCCTCTTTTATTCCTTTTATTCTCTTTCTCTCTGTAACTTCTGCATATGAGAAAAAAAAATCCCACCCTTCAGTTACTGAATTTGGCCTATTTGGAAGATGTTTTCCAGTTCCATTCATTTACTAATAAATGATATAATTTCATTCTTTTTTTGTGGGAGAGTAAAACTCCACATAATGGAATATTATACATCCATAAAGAAGAATGAAATCCTCTCATTTGCAGAAAAAAAGAATGGCACCAGAGAACTTCATGTCCAGTGAGGTAAATAAGACAGAGAAGGGCTGGGATTGTGGCTTAGCAGTAGAGCGCTTGCCTAGCACGTGTGAGGCCCTGGGTTCGATCCTCATTAACCACATTAAAAAAAATAAAGACATCTTGTCCAACTACAACTAAAAAACAAATATTTTTTTAAAAAGAGAAACACAAATAACATGTTTTCTCTCTCACATAAAAAAGGACTTGAAAGTGGTAGAGGTACTATTCAGGAAGGGGAGGAAAACAGAAAAGGGAGAGGGTAGGAGGGTGGGTGGGTATGATCAAAGCACAATATGGTCATATATAGAAATGGTATAATAAAAGCTATAAATTTGTGCAATTAATATGCATTATAATAAAAATATGGATGAGTTTAAAAAATAAAGATTGATTCCATCTGAATTGCAGAATGTGAAAATAAAGAGGATTTTAAAATATATATGTTAGGTATACATGAGGCCTCCTATCCATCTGTTCAGCTCTTCACACACAATATTATATTTAATTCTCAATCCAGTGAATAAATGTTCATCGTCTCCATTTTATAGACACAGAAACTGAGGCATTGAGAATGTAACTCACTTGCCTATAATCTGTTAAAGACCAAGTTTTGTAGTGAAAACTTAAACCCAGATTTATGGAAGTTTGTTAGCAATACCTATTGTCTTCACAAAATCATGTTCTCAATCCCTCTTGGCAAGTAGATCTCAAATGATTATTCATATTTCTAGTAGCCAAGCTTTGGACACTTAAGGTTTTCATACTGAAGAGCTAAATGGCAAATATCAACAATAGCTTAGAATGGTGGGACATTCTTTGGTATATTTCAGTGGCAAAATTGAGAACTGGATTGTGGCAGGAGTATGAATTAATGAAACAAATGTTACTAACTCAAAGTATATGACACAAGAAAAAAGGGGAGGGATGTATGGGTACTAACTCCTCTTATGTCATAATTTCATTCATGATTTGTGTATGTAGCTTTTTTGGTCTTTGAGCCTCAGTTTTTTTTTTCCACAATGAGGAAGATACCTTTGAATGCTAGATGATATCTAGGTCATTTTAAAAAGCTTGTAATTCTAACAAGAGAAGTTCCCAACAATGCAAACAAATGGCATTATTTGGCATTTGATAGAGAAGAGAGACCTATTTATTTGAATTCCATGACATCATTTGTTCTAAAATAGAAAATGCTTAGGTATATGGACCTAGCTTTGACCTCAGGATATCTGATGGATCCTAACAAAAAATTACAAGGGAACAAACAGTTCAGGAACTTTGAGAAATAAAACTGATATTTAAGCCATTGAGTATCATTATTCAGGCTACTATGTTTCTAAAAAGCAATGTCTTGAGAGGTGGTGGGAAAAATGAATGAATTTCTGTGGGAAGTGAGTATTTCCTGGAGGGCACTATTTGGGGAGAATTGGAAGCCCTGGGAGCCTGGAAATTAAAAGGGAGTTGAGTACAATGAAATGCAAGGTTCCACAGGGACAGATACCACTCCTCGCATCACTTTCCTTCTACAAAGTCACCATTCACGTCTTGAAATTCCCTTTCTTCTACTCACAAAGTCCTACTACCTGAATTTATTCATTCTACAAATGTATAATGATTAGGCACTCTGCATTCATAGTATGCATTCTTTGCTCTTGCCTCAAGTATCTGACAAAATCATTTATCTTTCAAGGCTCACTTCCGTGGTTGCATCTGCCATGTAAATTTATCTGGTGAGTAATTCTGCCTCCATTTCCTCTTTCTCCTCCCTCCCATCCCTTCTCTTCTCTTTTCAGCTCTTTGTGTGACCTCTTCACATACTACTTGCCATTGCCTTTCTTATGCTGCAGACAGTGTGCTTAAGTGTGATTTCCTCTGGCAGTCTGTGAGAAGCATCAGAACAACATCATGCTTTGCTTATTACACAGTAGGTGCTCAGTGCTGTGAAGTCTTCCTGTGAGGTAGCTCTTAAGGACATGATTCAGAATAATAATCACTATTGTTACTGTTCTAGGTGCTGTACTGAATACATGCATTATATAATTTAATCTTCATAATATTTTCTCTAGATTAATCAGACTATCAAAATAATATAATTTCAACAGGAACCCAGGTCTGCTTAATTCTTAAATCTAAACACCATGCTATCCCCTTCCTAGAGTATCCAGTAATGTCCTGTCACCCTTCTATGACTCCTATCAATGTACTTCTGTTAAAAGCCAGTTCTTTCAAGCTTTGTTTAGTTCAGGCCACTATTGAAGTTAATTTGTATTCTTAAAGCTCACATCGACTACTGGTTTGTGTAGAGTGGAAGGGAAATGGAGCAAAGGAAGACAAGAGCAAGCTTGAAGGGTAGTAGGACAATCAAGCAACACAGGGAAAATGATTCTCCAGGGTCCTTGGAGTCATTGAGATATTATGAAGAACCATCTTGAAGTGAGAGAAAATAGCTAGAGACAAAATGATTACACTTGGCCCAGGTTTTCAGCTTGCCAAATTCTTGCTTAGAAATGATATTCATGGAAGAGCAAAGAGGGAAAATCTTTCCCTAATATGCTCAGTGTCCTTGACTCCAAAGGGAAGGCCAGAAGTGTCTAGTTCCCTGGGCCTGGCCCCAAATGTCACTGCTACCTTCCAAGGCTCTTGAAGGGACAGGATCACCCTGATGCCCTATGATACCTCGGTGAATAAAGCCTATGACATAAATGACTTTTGTCTACTAAAATTGTAGGAAACATTAGAAAGTTGGCCCACCATTATTTTTAACAAAAATCCAAGTAGCTTTTTGAGCAAACACTGCAACTACCCTCTCATTGGTGCACTCTTATTAATACAGAAAAATAAATTATTTCTCCCTATATTTATAGCCAGTAGTAATAAACTCAGGGCTTTACAAAATTCATTTATAAAATCACATTTTTAGTGCCGCAGATCAGATACAAATTAGATCTTCTCCTAGTTTTCTTAATAGTTCATATTCCAATCACTTTTCTGTGCTCATATTTTATATTACCAATTTTTAATTTGTCTTTGAAATAGTTTTAATAAATCATTTGGTGATGCTCAGTTTGCATACTCCATCCAGCATTCTGTGCTCACACAGTGATCCAATTCTGGAACTACCCAAATCATTGTTCAATTCCAAGCACTTGCAAGACTGCAAGCAGATCATTCTTTAAATGCATTTTTTTAATTGGAACTGTTTTTCTTATTTGAGGCTGTTTCAGATCCTAAATTACTTCTAAATCTCAAATGCATTTTATCAGCTGTAAACAGATAAACTATAAGGCATTATTATTGTGTAAAAATATGCACAGATTTGTGCAAATATGTGTATGTGCACATAATCAAACTGCATGTTATAGTTTACATGTCCCCCAAAAGCTCGTGTGTGAGACAATGCAAGAAAGGCAAGAAAGTTTAGAGGAGAAATGATTGGGTTGTGAGATCCTTAACCCAATCAGTGAATGAATCCTCTGACAGGGATTAACTGGTAACTGAAGGCAAATAGCCTATGGCTGGAGGAAGGGGTCTTTGGTGGTGTGCCTTTGGGGTTTATATTTTGTCCTTGTTGAGCAGTGTCTACACGCTCTCTGGCACCTGCTCTCTTGCGGGCGCGCTCTCGCTTGCTCGCTCTCTCTCTCTGTCTCCCCCTTTTTGGTGACCATATCCTGACATGCTATACTCTGTCACACTATTCTGCCTGTGGTGTTCTGCCTTACTTCAGGTTGCAAGGAATGGGGTTGGTCATCTATGGACAAAGACCTCTGAAAATATGAGCCCCAAATAGGTTCTTGTCACATCTTTTGGTCACAGCAGAGAAGAATCTTACTAAAACACTGTGGAAGGCAAAGGGCAAACCTTGAATGAAAGCACTGCTTCTATTTGTCAGAAATACTGAAAAGATTGCATGTGATGATAAGGTTTTTGCTTTGTCATGGTCTTTAGGTTTCCATGTTCTCCAGGGTGTAAAATGGAGTTCTAGAAATTCATTTCCAAATGAATCTACTGGCTTTTCAGAAATAAAAACAAACTGAATGTCCCAGGGGACAAGAGAAGATGTCACTACAAAGAATGAGAATGTCCAATTGAGACACAATCAATCTTGACTATTCTGGAAGAAGACAAGATCCCTAGGGAGGTAGTCAGACTAACCTTCATTCCAAAAAGCAGGTATCCAGAAACCAGTTAGAGCCTTTCCTTAGAAGCTAGAGCAAAGTAGGTTAACTGAGAACATTGAACAGGGTTGAAGTTGAAGCAGAAGAAAGTTGCCCATGTGGAAGGAAAAATGGGAAGAAGAGTTTTACAAAGCTACTCAGGTCAAAGTAATTATTAGGAGGCTACAGGTCCTGCCTGAGGACTGAGTTCTAGAACTAGACACTGTGGATAAATGTTTAAAGACTAGTCTTCATACTCACACAGACTTGGGTTTAAATCCTGACCTAGACACTTACAGTGGGTCCCTAGGCAAGTAATTTAAAATCTCTGCTTCTCATTTACATGATCTTAGAGCAAGCCTAATTATAGCACTTAACTCCTAGAATTCTGGTGAGGATTGAATTAGTTAATAGAAGGTGTAATCGAATATTTATTTCATAGATCAGAGTATATGATCAATGAAAATGTGATGAAAATTAGACTGTGGGGAAAAGGTAAGCAAGTATAGATTCAGAGCTGAATGAATAGACTAATCTTAGACACCAAGCAGGTTAGTGTCTGATCTCAGAGCTTTAGTTCAGTTTAACTTGGTTTGGTGAAAGTAGGATTCAAAGCTGAAGTAATTAAAATGTTTGACCACAACTACCAAAATACCCCCTTGTAGTTTGGGAGTGAGTCTCTGGGCCTGTGGAAGCAGGAAGAAAGACATGAATTGGTCCAGCTATTCAAGGAGGAAGTCCAAGGGGCAGAATACTAGATACTTCACCATCTTTGCATCTGCAGCCAACATCTCAGCAAGGACACTTAGACCCACTCATGCTTCTCATTCTCAAATCACCTTGACACAAGACAGCATCAACTTTTTCTAAAAATTTATTTACTTGTTGTAATTAGTTATACATCACAGCAGAATGCTTTTCAATTCATAGTACACATTTGGAGCACATTTTTTCATGTCTCTGGTTGTACACAAGGTAGAGTCATACCATTTGTGTCTTCATACATGTACTTAGGGTAATGATGTCTGTGTCATTCCACCATCTTCCCTACCTCCATGCCCCCTCCCTTGCCTTCCCTCCCCTTGCCCCCCTCCCCTTGCCCTATCCAAAGTTTCTCCACTCCACCTCTAGGAGTTCTGTCTCCAAGACCAACCCTCCCACTGTAATCAACATCATCAACTTTTATCTGGATTATTACAGTGTCTTCCTAACTGCTGTTCTGTTTTTCTATTTTCTCTCTCCTTCCAAAATCTGTATTCAAAGCACAGATATATTGCTCGTGTTACAGTGATTTTCAGCTCAGAAAGCTCGTTAGAATGTCTTGAACTTTTAAAATTACCTTCTTCCAAAGGTTGAATCAGAACTTTTGATATAACATTTTACTCCACTGCTCAAACCCTTTGGTGTTTTCTTCTCACTCCGGGTAAACTTCTTTCTCATTGTACTCCAGACTCGCTCTCTTCTTTGCTCTTTTCTTGCACATGCCAGGCAAGCTTTCACTTTGGGTACTTTGCACTTATGTTCCCACTGCCTGGAAAACTCTCTCCCTGACACATGCAAAGTTCACTTCCTCACTTCCTTTGGGTCTCTGCTCAGATATAATTTCATCAGAGACACCTTCCATGCTTAGTGTATCAGAGTAACACCCCCATCACTCTCTGTCCTTCTGCCATGCTCTATTTTTTATGCATCATCACTACCTAGCATATTTTAGATCATTTTGTTTCCATTTCCCTCACTGAAATGTGAAAGCATGGATTTTTGCCTGTCTTATGCATAACCACATCTTTAGCTCTTAGAGCTGTGTCTGACACATAATGGATGCTCAATAAATATTTGTTGTTGGTTGAATGAATGAAAGAGAGAGGAAATCTGTGTTTCCACCTTGCTAGGCTCTGAGTACATGAAGAGGGGCAGAGGGAGTTCCTAGGCTATGACAGTGCATGTAAGCAGATGGCTGAGTAGAAATGCTGTGCAAAGCCCAAGCTCAGGATTACAATAACTAATTGAAAACCTATTAATAATCATTACATCAAATGTGTTTTGGTTCAGTGGTCATAGGATGGACCCCAAGGCATCTTGAAGCTGTTGATAATATATAATCTGATAGGTATTGCAGGACTTTAGATAAAGTCTTAGAGTGGAACAATTTTTGAGCTCATCTCTGAAAACCTAGCAGATGGCAATGCAAATGTGGTATCTGATAGTAATACCACATTTGCATAAGTACTGTATTTTCAAAGCAATTTATTGCTTTACAAAAGGCTGGACTAGAAATGGTACATTATGTGTTTCCCATTAGTTCTTAAATGTGATTCCAGTTCAGGGAATATGTTGGGTGGCTCTGCATTGCTTGGGTTGGCCCAGTGAAAACCTTGTATAGCCA
The DNA here is from genome assembly GCF_045843805.1 of Urocitellus parryii. Classification (NCBI taxonomy): domain Eukaryota; kingdom Metazoa; phylum Chordata; class Mammalia; order Rodentia; family Sciuridae; genus Urocitellus; species Urocitellus parryii. The sequence continues at coordinate 14,777,112 of NC_135547.1, read as the reverse complement.
CCATGTGGATCCAGGTGGATCTTGAAATAGTATGAAGTTCCAAAAACTGATTTTGCCCCAATTTTCATCATTGGGGAATGACAGAATTGGCCTTCAGTTCTGCTTTAATTCCTTATTTGTATTCTACCCAATTCAGCTCTGCTGGACGATTCACTGTTACAGGAACATTCCTGCCTGAACATTATCATTTCTACAGCTGTGTCCTTGGAATCTTCACTGAATAGAAAACTCCATACTGTCTTGCATTTTTGAATTCTAGCCACCCTCCAAGGACCAGATTTAGTACCCCACACCAGCAGGGTCTTCTCTATACATCCCAGATTAAACTGCTGGCCCTTCTGATCTCCATTAGGAACCCCTGCTCATGTCATCAATCAAGTCTTTCAGTAGTTTTATCTCTGAGCATCACATTGGGTAGAAGCACAGGCTCTTGTCAGGACATAATTGGGCTTCAGTCTTGGCTCTGCCATTTCCTAGTTATATGCCTTTAGCAAAATGCCTTCCTTTCCAAAGTGATTACATCTTAGAAGTGACTAAAATAGTCCTAAAATTAAAACCACTTAAAACGTGAATTCTCCAAACATAAAGAAATGATAGAGATGGAAAGGCTACTTACTCTGATTTGGTCAGTACACGTTGTATGTACACACATTGAATTATCACAATGTAGGCCATAAATATATACAATTATTACTTGTTAATTGAAAAGAAAAATAATTTTAAATAAATATGTCAAACTCAAGAAAAAAATGCTTAGTTAAAAAAACCTGTTTAATGATCAAGCTGATTCACAAATAAAAAATAACTGGTAAAACAAATCCTCATTAAGTCACAATGAATCCCACCATTCTGTATAATAATATGAAACTGATAATTTTTTAAAAACAATTTAAAAGATATCCAGGTGTGGTAGTATCCACCTATAGTCCCTGCTACTCAGGAGGCTGAGGCAGGAAAATCTCAAGTTCCAGGCCAGTCTGGGCATCTTAGTGAGATAAAAAGGGCAAGGGGTGTAGGTTTTTACTGGACCAATATGAAATATTTTTTTAAATATAAAAGGAACCATTAAAAATTTAAAGACAATAAAATGTGGACATTTAACAAGATCACTTTTATAATGTCCACAATCTAATCAAAAATTAATAGGCTCAAAGAATCAGGAAAACATGATATACAACTAGTGGATGTATTAATAAACAAATCAGACATAGAAATAACAGATGAAATTAACATACAAAGATTTTCAGCAGATATTATGAATGCATTAAGTGTAAAGAAAAATGTATACAATGAGAAAATAATCTACAAAAAAGTACTTAGTAAAACTTCTAGAGTGGAAAAATGCAATAGTTGAGATATTTACTTTATAGTCTGAGGTACATATTAAACACTTCCACAGAAAAAGAGATCATTAAACTTAAAACTTAGCAATAGCAACTATACAAATTGAGATACAGAAAAGAAAATGATCAAAAATAAATGAACTGAACTTAAGTGACTTGTGGGATAGTATCAATAAATGAAGCAGATATATAGTAACGGTCACAGAAGTGTTGGTGGGAGGCTAGAAGTATACTTGGAAAAAAAGAGTGGCCAAGTATTTTTAAAAAATTGATGAAAAATATAAACCTACAGATGTGAGAAGGTCAACTGTTTCCAAGATGAAAAAGAAAACACACAGGAAGCAAACCACACAGAAGTACATCATAATTAAATTGATGAAAATCAGTTATGAAGGAAAAATATTAAGAGCAATTAGAGAAAAAAATTCACAGAGAGGGGAAGAAAGATAAACATTGATGCCGCCTCAGAAACAAACAGTGCTGAAGGAAAAAAGAAACACCTATCAATCTAGACAGTTTTTCCAAGCAAACACAGACTGTAAGAATTCATCACCAAAAGGCTTGCACTAGAAGAAATTTTCTTTAGGTTGAAGGAAAATAGTACCTACAGAAACTGGGATCTATACAAGGGTGAAGAGTAATGGAAATTATAAAACTTTTCCTCCTTATCTAAAAATCATTGAGTGCTTAAAGAATTAAAAATAGCAATGCATTATGAGGTCGATAATATGTATAAAAATAAATACATGAAACAATAACAAAATTTGGAGGGAATATTGTAATATTCCTAAATTATACATGGAGTTGTATAATATTATTCAACATGACTCTGATAATTTAAATGTAGATGTTGTAAACCCTAGAGAAACAATTAGAGAAACAGAAATAAATCTAATAAATAGGGAAGGAAAAAAATATATCCTATAATGAAACAACAAAAACCAAACTCCTCAATCTGAAAGGAAACAGAAAGAGAAGGGATAAAGGACAAATGAATAGATAAGGTAAATAGAAAAAAAAATATTGATATGGTAAATTTAAACCCAACCACACATATAATTACATCAAATATAAATAGTCTAAACATACCATTTAAATAGCAAAGCAAAGTTTGTCAAACTAATAAAAAAAGGCAGACTCAACCATATGCTCTGAGACACAATTTTAATATAGTAACATAGATTAAAGGGATGGAAAAAGCATACCATGCCAGCACAATTTAAAAAAAAAGCTGGAGAGCTATGTTAATATCAGACAAAATGGACTTCAGAATAAGGAATCCTGCCAGTGACAAAAGGATTTATTTATCAAAAAACCAGCAAACATAAATGTTCATGTATCTAATTATACAGTGCACTTCACAGAACTGAAATGAGAATTTGACAAGAGCACCATCTTTTTTTGTTTGTTTTTTCACAGTACTGGGCTTGAATCCAGGGCTTTGGGCATGGTGGGCAACTGCTCTATGGCAGAGCTACACCCCAATCTAAGCGTCTAATCTTAGCTGGAGATGGCAACATGGTCTGCTCAGTAACTGCATAAACAAAAAACAAATCAGTGAGGATAGAGAAGAGTTGAATGCTCAGCATGTTTTGTCTCATATGTGGAAGCTAGACAGAAAAAAGGAAAAGGAAGGGAAGAAGAGTAGCAAAAGGAGAAAGGGAGGGAAAAAAGAGGTAATGAGCAAGGAAATTGATCAAATTATGTTATATGCATGTATGAATTTGAACTATTTTTGTTTCATTAATATGTACCAATATAACTTTTTTTAAAAAAGCTGAATATCATGAAATTCCTTGACCTTGCTGATATTTATAAACCACAACATCCATTAACAGCAACATACACATTCCTTTCAAGTACACATGGAGCCATCAGTAGACCATGAAACATGCCTAAATAAGAATATTGAAAGAATATAGAATGTTTTCTGTTCAAAAAAATAAATTATAAATTAATAAAAATTTACTTGAGAAATTGTCTAATATTTTTAAACAAACAACACATCGTATGCATTCCTGTGTTGAAGAAATCACAAGGGAAATTGGAAAATATTTAAATAGAATGAAAATGAGGAACAGCCTCTCAGCTTTCATGTGTGAATGAGAACATGAAGTATTTCTTTCTGAACCTGACTTATCTCACTTAAGATAATGTCCTCCAGATCATCGATTTTGCCATAAATGAGAGGATTTCATTTTCGTGACTGAATAATATCCCATTGTATATATACACCCCATTTCTTTATTCATTCCTGTGCAGATTGGCACCTTGGATACTTTGAAAAGTGCTGCAATGATCATGGGAGTGTAGGTATCTCTTTGATATGCTATTTTCACTTAATTTGGATATATGCCTAGAACTAGGGTGACTATCATTAAAAAAAAGAGGTAGATGTAAAAGAAAAAGAGAACAGTAATGAGTAGAGGCTGGGAAGTAGAAGAAAGGGGGGGAATACAGGGAGTTTGGACAGTGGATACAAAAATACAACTAGAGAGGGGCTGGTGTTGTGGCTCAGTGGTAGAGTGCTCACCTAGCACATTCGAGGACCTGGGTTCGATCCTCAGCACCACATAAAAATAAATAAATAAAATAAAGGTATCGTGTCCAGCTGCAACTAAAAAATAAATAAATAAAACTAGAGAGGTGATATAGTTTGTGTTCTATAGCACAATAGGGTAACTATAGTTTATTTTTTAATTGCTTGTTTTTTTTAAATACATGAAAGCGGAATGCATCACACTTCTTACTATCATTTAGAATACAATTTTTCATATTTCTGTTTGTATATAAAGTATATTCACACCAATTTGTGTCTTCATACATGTACTTTGGATAATGATGTCCATCACTTTCCACCATCGTTGCTAATCCCCTGCCTCCTCCCTTCCCATCCCAACCCTCTGCCCTATCTAGGGTTCATCTATTCCTCCTATGCTCCCCCTCCGTATCCCACTATGAAGCAGCCTCCTTGTATCAGAGAAAACATTCACCAGGGTAACTATAGTTTAAAATACCCTATCATATGTTTTATAAAGCTAGAAGAGGAGAAATCAAAGTCTGTAAATACAAAGAAATAATAAGAAGGAAGTGCTGATTATCCTAATATGATCATTACATGTTGTGTACATGTATTTAATTATCATGCCGTACCTCAAAAACATGTACAAGTATTACATATCAATTAAAAAGAAAAAAAATTAATGAAAGAAAAATATATGGTATCACTATTTAGGGAAGGCATTTGAAGCAGGGCCTAGAAGGAAATTTACAGCATTGAATGTGGGCAATAGAAAACAAACTTTCAAAATCAATAATCTTTCCCTGAGTTCAATCCTCAGCACCTGAGGGAAAAGAAAAAAAAAAGAAATAAGAAATAAAAGGGAAAAGGTATTGAAATACAAAACCAAATAACAGAGAAAATTAAAGAAACCAAAGAAACCAAAAGTTGTTTCTAGTCAGACTGATCAAGAAAAATTAGATCACAAGGTCTCAATATCAGGAATAAGTACAAAAACTCCTTAGAGAGCCCTCAGATATTAAAAATAAAATAGCAGTATGTTATGCATAAATATATGCCAATAATTTTAACAATTTAGGTGAAATGGATGAATTCCTGAAAAGATACAAATTATCAAGTCTGACTCAGGAAGAAATAGAAAATCTGAATATCACTATATCCATTAAAGGAATTAAATTTGTAATTTAAAACCTTCCAACAAAGCAATGATAGCTCACTTAGCTCCACTGATCAATTGTATCAGACATTTAAAGCACAAATAATATCAATCACCCAAATTATTTCAGAAAATCGAGAACAAGGTAACACTTCTCAGGTCACTTTATGAGGCCAACAAAACCAGATAAAGACATTACTAATAAAGGAAACTAAAGACCAATACCTGCTTTCTGTGAGAAGGTACCACCACCCCTTCTCTTAAAGAACAACACTATGGGAGTAGTGGTTAAAAATGTACCAAAGTGAGTATGCCATAAAGTAGAGGGTAATTAGCATTATATATAGACATTTCCTTGAGGAAGGTGAAATTGTTTGATGGTTTTCAAGTTTTCTATATTTTCACTGATTTCAAAGACACAGAAGAAGCAGGAGATCTTCCAATCAAAGATCTGGGAGGAAAGAAATGAGAATGGGGATTGAAATGAAATTCCTTGCATGTAAGATTTGTCAAAATGAACCCAAATACTATGTATAATTTTAATAATCTAATTTTTAAAAACTTGAATAAAAGAGATCTGTGATATTAGGCAATTATTTATGTCCATATCTGAGTTTACTTATTATACTTTTCTCATAGACAGAAAATGTCTCATTTATCTCTGTCTACACAGTGTTCAACATAAGATCATCTAATAAATTAATACTTCATAGCAGGGATTAACAAACTTTTTATGTAAAGGGAAAGATAGTGACTATTTTAGACTTTTCCAAACACCTGGTCTCACGGTTTGTTATGATCTTGACTCTGTCACTGCAGAGAGAAAACAGCCATAGATGTTGTGTAAGTGAGTGGAACTAGTTGTTTTCAGCAAAACTTTATTTAACAAAGACAGAAAGGGGACCAGATGTGGCCTCCAGGTAAATAGTTTTCCAACTACTGATTGAAGGCATAAGACAGAATTCATCTAAGACTGATCCTGAGGGTGAATCTAGTAGTACAAGTAGGAATGATATTTCCCAATTATTGATGTTCATTCAATACTGTACTATAATAACTAAATATTGAAAATAGCCAAGTAGCTTATATGTCAATAATAGAATAATTGACCAAATGTTGTTGTAGGTATACAATGACTGCAGTCAAATGGTAAAGACCCAGTGTTCAACATGAAAAGATATTCTGTACACATCAAGCAAAAGAGCAGAATATAAAATCTTTGTATTTTTATCCTAGGCATCTCACTGAACTCCTTACTCTAAACCATCCACATTACCCAGCAGTTAGAGTGCTATTTGAAAATTCAAATCAAAATGGGTCACACTCCTTTTTCAAATTCTTCAGTAGCTTTCCATCATATTTTCTTTGTGTGATTTGGCCTTCACCTATCCCTTTGATCTCATCTCTTCCTGCTTGCTCCCTATTCTTTAGCAAGCTCCATCAATTCAGCTTGTGCTGTTGGATGCCTTTTCCACATCAAGAGTTTTTTGTTTGCCATTTTCTCTGCTTGGGATGTCCTCATTCTCATCCTTTGGATCTCAGTTGAAATGATGCCTTCTTATAAGAGCCTTTTCTTCCCAATCTTTTGCAAGTTAGCCTTCTTCAATTGTTTTTTTTTTCTTTTTAGAGTTCTTCTCAAACTCTTTAATTATCTTGCTTATGGATTGTCTATTTTTTGTCTCCCTAACTATATGTAAGCTCTAAGGGAGCAGCTACTTCATCATCACATAGTACGTGTACATTTTAGTCATTGAATATACATTTGTTGAATGAAGGAATGAATGAATGATTGGTAGAGATCATATCATTGAAAAGTACTAGAATATGGAAATAACTTCTAGACTTTTTGTCTTCCCTCTCCGTCTCCCCTGCCCCCCATACCTGTCTATGTTCACCCCACCACACCCATTACATGGTTTATAGTCAGATAATCCATTGGTTAAAACCTAGTACCTAATTTTTTGATACTTACAATTTCTGTAAATGTAGCCCTTTATTTAAATATACTGACTTCCCTCAAAACATATTCAGGTTTCTTAAGAGAGTCAAGAATGAGTCATCCTTTTTTTTTTTTTCTACTTTTCACAGAAGGTAGCAGTTACCTCCTCCTGGGAAACAGTAAGATACAAGCTTTGCATTAAACTCTCAAAACTTTTTACCCCTAATGAGAAAGAACCTCTTCACTGGAAGTGTAATGTGTGGTATTTTTGAAAGCCTACTGCTCGCTCTCGCGTTCGCTCTCGCTGGCTCTCTCTCTCTCTCTGTCTCTCTCTCTCTCTCTGACATATATTCTCCACATAGCAAGAAACATCTCTTAAACCTGAAGACTTCTTTAAAGTATATACCTGCACACACAAAAGTCTATGCATATTTATTTACCCAGACAGGATCAATAGCTTTCTTTAATGCAGAAAACATGCACATATAAATAAACATGGAGGAATAATAAGCCTAGATAGCTTTTCAAATTGGCCAGAATAACATATGTAAAACCTATACAGTTGCTTGAGTTATTTTAGCTATTGATTTGCACTGTTATTGTCTTGAGTTTAAATTTTCATTTGTTGCTCAAGTTCTCCACCTCTATAATAGGAAGCAATGGCTACAACTTTTGAGCAATCACAAAATTTTCTAAGCTAACACAAAATCACCTGTTTGAACTTGCCCACTGGCCAATCCATCCAATGTGGGAAGCATTATTCACTCTGTTTTACCACATATGTGACAGCAGTGATTGTTAGACCTATTGTTAGTTATGACTAAATTCAGTTTAAAAGAAGTCATCTGCTCAATTCAAATGATGGCTTGCATTTAGTCAACTAACCAGTGATGGCCTAGTGAATGTTTCACATAACAACCAACTTAGCAGGAAAAAAAATGCATGTCTACATAGTTTGTGTACCACATGTCTTATAAGCAAACATTTAAAATGTAATGCTCTACTCTGAAAATTCTAGAAAATAGAAAAATTATATTTTTGTCACTCAATGCTTTTTCTGCTTTTTACTGTACTCTCATAGGGAAAGACAACTCCCTGGTTTCAATTCAACCATGCTTTGACAAATGGAGTTCCACCCTAACTCTTTCCTCAAAAAAATTGTGTTCTTATTTGTGGACTATATTAAACTATCTCTCATGTAAATTATTAAACTAAAACTCCTTTTATCTTTCACTCTGCTGATTGCAATAGTGCTATGCTTCTAGCTCTTTGTATAAATTGTAGAGACTGGACAATTCTACATGATTTAATAATGGTTAATGGCTCTGTTTCAGAACTGGTTCAAAAAATTCTTGAAAATTTGACAGCTAGTTCAAAAGCCAGTAAAACCTGGTTCAGTATACATTACTGAGATAAGTGGCCAAGCAACTTCCTGTAATTAACCAGGTATTCCTGTCATAACCAGATGTTAAGAAATTTCTGTGGGGGATATGCATTTGTTTACATTTATCTATGCAATTTCATTCAACTTCATTATCACAATTAGACATAGTTGAATATCAAACATTCACTACCTAATATCTTAAGAAGAGGCCCTCTAGGAGTGTTCATCAAAGAGTAAACTGTTCGAATCTGAGATTATCTCAAGTTTTGAGAATGTCAGGTCACCCCAGTAACAAATCTAGGGATTCTATTTGGAAAACCTTAGTGTATTGAAATAAATTAAAATAATTGATCAAATATCTGCTACTATTAGGAAAGAAGTGGTTTCCAAGAAAACAGTACTATTTTACCATTAGAAAACCAAACTACTGGGGCTGCAGTTGTAGCTCAGTGGTAGAGCACTTGCCTAGGATGTGTGAGGCCCTGGGATTGATCCTCAGCACCACATATAAATAAATAAATGAAATAAAGCTATTATGTCCATCTATAACTAATAGATTTTTAAAACCAAACTACTCTTTAAAAAGAATAAAGTGATTAAACAGAAGTCTTCATTCATATTCGGGAAATGAGCTTAGAGGTAGGAAATTAAAGGGAGAGTTAAATTGAGACAACTTTGTAAGAAGAAATGGACAGTTCTCCCTCAGTATCCTTTTTCACATGGTTAACTTTTGTTCATTTTTAAGGTCCTAACTTAATCATCATTTTTAGGTGTCTCCCCTGACATTCCTGAGTCCGTTATGTATTAAGTCAAATCATGAAATTGTGGCTTACACAAATGGTCAAATAATGATGATATATTATGTCCAATCTATTACATCTTCTATCATGCTACTCTTTACACTGTATTCTAATGGGCTTGTTCACTTGTTGATGCTACTTATTTGTGAACTCTATGACTTTCTATGTATAGGTGGTTATCTTTACTAGATGTTTGTTGAATGAATGTATGATCAAAGAAATAATGGAGTCTTCTTAAGGGTAAAAATGTCACCAGTATTTTTTATTTAAAAGATTAATTGGGAAATGCACATCCAGAAAATTTCCAAATTTTCATAAACATTTCAAGTAGCAAAAATCTAAGCTGGTGGGAGCTTCCTGAAAGTTCAAACATCAGAAGCTTATTTGAGGTTATGTGAATGGACCTCATGCATTGACTTCAAATTGGGTAAGAGAGAGGCAAAGAATCTGTATGAAAATCAGTCAAATGTTGCAAAGCATGTCCCATAAAGCACAGTTATTATCCAGAAAAGTGTTTTGGAACTCATAGTAAATGGTTCTCTCTTAACTACAGAGGAGGTCAAATATTAGATGCTCAGTAAGAGTCAGATACTGATATAGACATTTCTAGGTTGGACCAGTATAGTAAAATAGTGAAATCTTATATATATATATACACACACACACACACACACACACACACACACACACACACACACATATATATACATATATGATTATTAATGCTGATATTCTAATTTTTTCAACATTTTAGCCATACTAATTTTGTCAAATACCTTGTGAGAGGTTAAAAATAAAGTTTTTAAATGAAAACCAATATCAATTTAATAATCACCTATAGACTTATATGTTAGAACCCAGTATAGTAATTCTTAAGTTATATTTTAATCGCCGTTAATTAAGCCAAAACTATTGCTTCTCAAACTTTCATGTGTATATGAATCATCTATTAAGATGTTAAATATGAAAATGCAGATTCTGATTTAGTATGTCTGTTGGGATTCTGCATATTTAATGAGCTCCCTTGTGATGTCCATGCTGTTGGGCCCTGAACCATATTTGAGTAGTGAAGAGATAGAAAACACACTTGTGGAAGCAGGAGAAGATGGCTCCTTTCTCCTATTGCCCTAGTGTCTAGTAGAATTATCAGGATTACCAAAATTTTGTTGATCACCTATTAAGGATATACAGGCTAAGCATTGTATTAAGGGCTTTTATTTATGTGTTACATTTTATCTCCATGTGTATGAAGTGCTTATTACTATTGACTTTTCCATTTAAAAGTGACATTACAGTCTGGCCTGTGTATCATTAATCTTTACTCTCACTCATTTATGGCCACGTTTCTATTAAGTTCTTAATATGTTATATGTATTATGCTAAATGATGGTTGGAAATTAAATTCAGGCCCATGGGTTTGTAATGGGTGGAGATTGAAACCACTGAGGTGATTCTTAAGTACAGATAATGAGCTTGGGCTTTGTAATTCCTCAGAGTTCATAAAAATTGGGTTAGGTGGAGTTCATCATAAGTCCCTGCTATGTGAGGAACAAATTGCAGACTGAGCACAAGGGGCACACTATTTTGGAAATCAATGGAACTTACACCACAATTAGCTGGTCATGTATGTAATGGTATACAAAATATGTTATATGCACTACACAAAATGCGGGTTGGAAGTTTAATTCAGACCAGCAAGAAGTGAACTAAATCCATTGCAATTATTTGTCAAGATCCTTATCCTCAAAGTGCTGATCAGAAAGACACAGAATTAAATTAGGGGGACCTGCATCTGATCAGTTGGCCTTTGACATTCTTTATATTTGGGATCTAATCATTGATGTTGCTGAAAGGGTTTAAATTAGGCTCCAAAGTTCTAAAAAAAATATCCCCCATTCTATAGCTCCTATTGCAGGGTAGTCATTTTCTCAAAAATGCCTCTCTGGTCAGATTTGGGCCAGGACAGCTGAAAAGCCCATACTTAACCTGGATAGTTATATTCATTTTGATTAGACCTGTAAATCTTGGTAGGGTCATGGTTCATATATGGTTCAAGTATATCCATCAATTCTTCATGTGTTGAAAGTTACCTAGAATTTTCTTAAAATGTCATGTTCTGCCCTCAAAACTAATATATAGTAGCATATCCCCAAATAGGCAGTTTCCCCATCCCACCAGCAGTCTAGCTAGCTTACTCCTATGAAGGCATACTGAGAACTTGCTAGAAATGCATGATTTCAGGCCTCACCACATCTTAACTGAATCAAAATCTGTATTTTCAAATGATCCCCAATGACTGGTTAAGCACACAAATAATTGAGGAGTACTGACCTATGTCAAAGGCCAACATCTCACCATTAGCCTATACTGTGAGTTTTGTCTCCATCGATCCAATAGAGACCCAGTCCAATGTACACTGCTAAAGTAACTCTTTAACCTCCAATATTATTAACATTAGGGCAAAAAAATTATGTCAGCATGTGGATGGGTGGCTTTTCATGTTAGTCATTAATATTTTGTTCAACTCTAGATATGCTATGGCAGCCAAGGAGCCAAAGTAGAACATCTGGATTAGTTTTAATAATTTAGAAAGCCTGTTTCCTTGCCTTTACTGAGAGACCATTGAGTCAAGCGATGTCTTTTTCCCACCATCTGGTTAGCTCCTGTGGAAACTAATTTTGTTGCTGCTCTGAAAAAGCTCCATTTAAACTCATAATTTTGTGGAGCACCTTTTCAAGTGTTCATTGATCAGCCATGTATTCTCATTTGTCAAGTTTCTGTTCAAGTCCATCACCCATAATATGGATTCTTGATGATTGTCAGAAGTTCTCCCTAGAAAATATTCAATTTTTTTGCCCATTAATTTTCTCAACCTCTTTAAGAAATGTCAGTGTAGGTGAACAACTAATTTATGCCATACCATGACCTATATAGAAAAGGATTATAACTGTACTATGTTAAGCTACACTGATATCTGTACTTGGAGACATTTGAATGAACAGGACTATGTAAGACAGCTGTTCTACTAAAGTATTTGTTGACCACTGCATTAGATCTGCATTTTCATTAATTTCTTCCATTGTGCTCCCAAAATGAGTCTCATATACGCTTGAGTAACCCTCTGAGTATCGAACAGAGTGGCTGCATTTTCTGTAGGCAAGAATAAATTGACTAAGGAATGTGCCCAGTGGGTCAGGGAAACCTGGGCTATGAACCAAGTTCTTTCAGTTACTACCTGTGTGAACTTGAACAGATTATGTAGCCTCTCTGAGTCTCAATTTCCCTCGTGTATTAAATGGCGATAAATGTAATGTGAGGATCATATTCAATAATGTCAGGAAAACATTTTGGTTGTTTGCTTGACTCATAGTATGTGCTCAATAAATGTGTGCTAGGAGCTATGTATATTATTTCATAGAGCATCTTATCCCAGTCTAATGCATAGAACCCATACCTTTTTCCATTCTGGAAATGAAATTTGCCTTTTATGTGTGTATGCATGAACAATATTTGGAATTATAGCTATCAAAGACAGACTACAAAAACCATGGATGATTTGTAAGGATTAGAACAGGCAAACAGATGCCTCTTAACCACTGCACATTTCATTTTGTTTTAAGCATCTGGGCACTGTGGGCAGAAGTGTTCAGGGATAGGAGAGTTGTTTCAAATGCCCCTGCTCATTAAGCCAGCTGAAGAACTAAGACTGGATTCAGAACTTGCCATCTCTGTCTACTAAAAGAAAATGTCACATCATTTTTGAATGTGCTATATTAGAAATCTGGGAAGATCTCTGGACATAAGCTAGAAGTGATAATTAAGCAGGTGAGGAATTTTCTCCTTGCCACAAAAAGATTTTAAAAATGAGAGTGCCTGTTGAGTCAGGTAATATTCCACAGGAAGAACTGATTGGTAGAAGGCATGGAGAGAGTTTTCATTTTCGGATACCAGCTCCCTGAGCTGGACTTATTTGTAAAGTTCCTTAAGTTCAATTGATTCTTCATAGGGACTGAAAGCAGACTGTTTCATTTGGAGTGATGGGCAAGAACATAAATGCAGAAACACAGAAAGGCAAGTGACTTTTTATTGCTGTTTATTAGGACATGAAAAGTCAAAGACTGAAGTTCTTTATGGTGTGTCTCCTGAGTTAAGAAGCTGCAAACCATCCCTACCTATACCTCTTTCCCTTGGCAGCCTGTGGAAGGTGCATTGCGTGATGTACCTGCCTGTTGGGATTTTATGTGAGCATAAATTAGAGCTTCTATTGCAAAAGGAACAGCTTGATAGGAAATCAGCCTAATAGCTAAAGGTTACCCTTAAATATTACATTGCACATTTATTTTTATGTCTACCTTGCAAAAGTGCTTACAAAAGAGGTGTATGCCAGAAAGCACTATTGATTTGAGAACCCTTTGCTGCATTTTGGTACATATTCGCATTAGGCCAGCATCTGAAATGTGACGGACTCTCTTCCTGTAGCAGGAACTTTGTGAAAATGGCCGGGAAACTAGTGTGCTAATGACATCACACTCTTGCTCCTGATTCTCTGTTATTGAGTGCTAACTCCTATGGCCTGTGTGGTTCCTTAGAATTCTGCAGTCACTGGGAAATGAGGGGATGCTTAGCAGTCTGATTGTTTCCAACATCCTGCAGCTTCCCTATGTTCCTCATCTCACCTCTCTCCTACTGTTCATGTTCACCTCTTGTTCTGTCAGTGATGACTATGGAACGCTGGAAGGAAATACTGTGCTTCAGTGTTTTTACCTTCTTTTTCTTAAAAAAATGTTTGATATAATAGGAAAAAACTATAAAGTGAGACAGACTTGGATTTTAGTGTAGAATCTGCCACTTCCTTATGGCTTTCAGGTTGCTATTAGAAAATTCCATGAAGTAGGTAGCTTATAAGCAGCAAAAAGTTATTGCTAACCCATAACAAGGGAGGACAGGGAGGGGAAGAATAGAAGTTCATTGCATTAGATAAAGAGGAATAAAGGGAAGTGAGGGGGATGAGAATGGGCAAGACAGTAGATTGAATCAGACATCACTTTCCTATGTTCATATAGGAATACACCACAGTGGAACTCCACATCATGTACAACCAGAAGACTGGGATCCTAATTAGGGTAAGTTATACTTCATGTATGTATAATATGTCAAAATGCACTTTCCTGTCATATATATACAAAAGTAACAAATTTTTAAAAATTTTATTGCTCACAGTTTTGGAGATTGGGAAGTTTTGGAGATTGGGAAGTGCAAGATCAGTGTACTAACAGATTTGCTGTCTAATGAGGGCCTACTTCCAGGTCCACAGATGATATTTTCTTGCTGTGTCTCACATGATGGAAAGGATGAGTTTTTTGAGGTCTCCTTTATAAGGATGCTAATCCCATTTATCAGGGTCGCTTTTTAATGACTTAGTCATCTCACAAAATATCCCCCCTCCTGAAACTATCACCATGGGAGTTTTGATTTAATCATATGATTTTGGGCTAAGAGGACACAAATATTCAGTCTGTCTTTACCAGTCACTCACTAGGTGTGTGCTCTTAGGTTACTGAGTTCATGTCTCTGAACTCATTTTTCTGATCTACAAAATCAAGATCTATAAAATCACTCATGGAGTTGACAGGAAAATCAAAAGAAAGAATGTGTCTAATATTTGGCATAGTACTTGGTATCTAGTAGCTACTTGACAAACATCAATCTTACCCAAGCCTGAAGCAGTCCCTATCCCACTACAGGGTCTCTTAGAACCTCACATTCCTTCTGGTCCCCTGATCTACTCAAAGACAATAGTGTATATGGACCATCCGTCCTTCTATGATTGTTCAGGGACCTCCTGCTGATATCTCCCCTAGTCATGGCCTCCTTACTCTTCTTTTGTCAGTATTCCAGTAGCTTAGAGAAATTAAAATTAGTTCCATTCCTTGCAATTATTGAGTAGCATCTGAAATTACTCTTCCTTAATCTGAAGCTCTGTTTAATGGTACTGCTGTCTTTGGTATGTTGGCCACTGGGGTAAGCCCTGGCTTTTTGTCAAACCCACAGATCCTTGATACTGGTTAAATCAGAAGGAAGGGAATAGGGGCAATTGAACTTACAACTTCCACTAAATCCCTGAACATAATATTCCAATGATTAGCCATGGCCAATTACCAGCTGCAAGGTAGTTGGAGATATTGGGCTTATCTCACTTACTCCATAACACTGTAAATTTACTCTTGGCCTACATAGTATAGCTAGGCTAGGGTCAATGTCAACTTCATGTGATCTTATGAGGGAAAGAACAGAGTTGCAAACAGCAGTTTCCAGTTTTCTGGTGCCTGGGTTCATAGGGCCCTCATGTTTGCAATACCATCTGTGTTCACTGGGCCTGAGCAACTAAAAATCTCCAAGTCTTCCCTTCCCAGAGATAGGAAGGAACAAAAGCAATCATTTTATCTCACTGAACTCCTTGGTTGCATCTACATAAACCTAAAGTGACATAAAGAACCAACCCAGTTGAACCAGCTCGTTGGAAGTCAATCCAGATGGTTTAGGTGGGGATGAGAGGAATTTCCTCAGCGTAGCCTTGTCAAAGCATTAGGTACAAACATCCCATGCTCTCATAAAGCAGAGTGCTGTATTAGAAGATACATGGATCTTCCCTATGTCTACTGAAACTACCTACCAGATCATTCAATGCAGTATTGAGTCCTCAAACTCCAAGTTACTTTGTCCTTTATTTAGTATACCTACAGGACCCCATTCTAGTAATTGATTTGTTTTGTCTTTCTTACTACAGTTTGTGTGATCAGTTTGAGGAGATAAGAGACAAAGTTGTTTTCACCCTTATTTTCCTCAGTGACATATTTTATTTCAGCAGAGAATGGGGCCAACAAGGCAGGATATGAGCTCTGTGAGCCCCAGCAGTTTTTCCACCTCTTGGATTCAGTTTTCACATCCAAGAAACTATGCAATGATACATGTTGGCTGAATGGATGAAGAAATGAATGCAAAATGGGGATAATAATCACACTCAGCCTAAAGCAGTTTTGTGGAGAGTAAATGAGAAGGTGCATGCAGTTGGCACTATGTTGGCACATAGAAGTAAGGGTAGCAATAAATGTGGGCCCCCTCCTTCCCTACTCCCTCTCCCTGGCATCCTTATAGCCCCACCACCTCCCAGGCAGTCCTGCTCAAAATGCTGTAGCAAATATTTCATTTCAGGCTGTCTTCCCTCAGTACCTCTAGAGACTGCCTCCCATGCAGCTGGTGTGCGCATTCAGATGGCAAGTGACTCAGGGACAGTGTCAACAGGGTGATGGAAACCTCAATGAGAGAAGAGGTTAGTCTGAAGGCAGAAATAACTACTGTGAATCCAAGTGCCTATTGATGAAGCTGAGAAGGTGCACTTTGGATGATTGGAGGTTTTGCTGAAACTGAATTTGTTAGAATATTTCAAGATTCTTATTCATTTACATACTTTGCCAAATTAAAGGCATCCCAGCAGGAAGCATTACTGATAATTTACACACAGTATCAGAAGTCATGAACTAGACTTAAGATAAAAAATCAAGGTTATGGGAGTAGCTGTTGATGCCACCCTACACCAATGAAATGGCATCCTCTTTTTAGTCTGCTCTTGCTGGTCTTCACAGATTCTCCCCACATTTCTTTTGCCTTTTTGGCTGCTCTGTGTCATAGCTGATGTGTCTGCCTTCTTTTTACTTGCCTTCTCCCTTTCCCTCTTGTGAATTTCCTTATTTTAGGGTTAGTGATTTCTCCCTCTCTACTGCACTATCCATTCTGTCTGATGTGGTCTCTAATTTCATCTGCCAGATTACCTGGTTCATCTCATCCAATTGAAAGAGTTTGAAGCTTGGAAGTAGTTTATTTGAAAAAGTGAAATTTTCTAAGAATTAGAACTGTATGAAAAGATAATGGGCTTCCTAGACAGGTGTGAGGTCCCCATTCTAAGAGGTACAAAGGCAAAAGTTCCATGGCCCATTGAATAAGATGTTAGAGTTTTAGTATCCGATGTGGTCCCTTAAGAATGCTGAGATTCTATAATCCTACCTACACCAACCGTCTCATTTTATAGATGAGAAAACTAAGGCTAGGAGTTTAAGGAGATATAATACCCGAACAGGTTTCCTGACTCCTAGTTCAGGGCTTTTCTCCGTATGCCATATGGCTTCCCTAAACCACCTTCAGTCTCAATCCCTCTAGAAAACTCTCCATGATGAAATGAGTTGCTGGATAGATTAAATTTTATTTCAAATGCAATACCTTATTTTCCAAAGAAATTCTATTACTGCCACAAGTCTCCCTCATGCACCCATTATAACTTTTTTGAAGCCATGTGCCAAGACACTAGATGGACCACTGCTAATTAAAAGAATCAAACTCAGAAAGACCTGATTCCCAGGTCTCCCTTCTTGGTTACTTATGGTTATTTACACATGGAGCATTGACTAAAAGTGGGTTGGCATTGCCAAGTTCAATATTATGCAAGATCAAGAAAAAAGAAAGAAACATAGCCAGGGTCTTGCCTTTGGAGAGCTTAGATTCTTGTTAGGAAGATAGCAAACAAGTGAGAAAATGACTTGAGGATAATTGTAAGTAATGTGGCAGGTACCTGATTATGTGCTTAAAAATGAAAGCATTGGTAGGGACTTAGAGCACAGTAAGGGAAATGATTAGGGCTATTTCAAAATCAATTTTTGAAGCACTTGCTCTTCACTTATTATCACTAATAACAAACATTGACGAGCACCTTTTCTACAGGCTGGGAGAAGAGGCATCTGTGTCAGAGTGGAGTTCTAGACCATGCATCAAGTAGCAAGTGCAAAGGGGCAAGAGTGTTCAGATATATGGATGTGCAAAGGAGGTGGTAAAAGTATAGATCTTGAGAGTCTGAAGAGAAAAGGAGGGCTTTCCTGCAGGAGGCTGCTCTCAAGAGCTAGGGAAGCAGAGAATGCAAAGTATGCCAGGATGGGGGACAATAGACAAATGAGAATTAGTTTACTTAGGGCTTGATGGAGATTGAAGAAAGAGGTGCTGGAGTGTGGAAGACCACACATGATACATAAAGACTGTGTACCTGATCTGTAGCCACTCAAGCACCGCTGAGCATTTCTGCAAGGAGGAGCAGAGGGGTCAACTTTACAGAAAGGTTTTTAGCAGTTTTCACTTGACTTCCAGTGTGGGTTGTTAGTAGTGATTGTGGGAATGATCATGTAGATGTACATTTGGAGTCAAAGCCTGAATGTGAGAATTTCAGGGAGAAAAAAAATAAAACTCAGCCCTTGTTTGGGGGATAGATATTTGTGGAAAACCATGTACCACATTTTAAAGGCAAGAGTAAGGATATTGTTTTCTTAAAATTCATTGATCAGTTTTTCTCTTTTCCTTGTCTTCCTCCCTGCTATGTACATGTATCATGATATATTCCAATTTTATATGTAACTATAATGCATCCATTGGAAGAAAAAGAAGTACAAGTGTTAAAGTGGATTAAACTGTTATATGCATATAGATACACACATATACATGTACATATGTGTGTGTGTATATATATATATATATATATATATGAGAGAGATCAAAGGAACCCCACTATTATGTATAACTATAATGCACTAACAAATAAAAAAAATGTAAAAAGTTAATGTACTTTAGGAATTTGGAGTATTTGACCTCTTTTTCATGTTTTAAAGTAACTATAAAGAACAAAGTGAACATGTCTTATGTGCCAGTGAGTTATCTTTCCTTCTTCAAACCTAAATATACCTAAACTACTGTTTATTGCCAACTTGTCAATTCTGCAAGGTTAAGGTGAATTGAAGAAAATAAGCTCTTGTCCCTGATGAACCAATCTTTTGCTAATTTTCATGTTCCCTTCCAGATGTAATCCTTACATATAATTTAATTTATATAACTGTTATTACAGCCATTCATATTATTGCCATTAAAACCTGTGTACTAAATGGATGTTTTAATAGAAAACCAAAAAAAATATAAACAAAGATGTAAAATACAATTAAAATAAAAATGTTTTTAATTGATTTTTTAAAATAAATGACAGCAGAATGCATTACAATTCTTATTACACATATAGAGCACAATTTTTCATATCTCTGGTTTTATATAAAGTATGCTCATGCCAATTCGTGTATTTATACATGTACTTGTTTTTTTGCATTACAATTCTTATTATATATACTACATTTTTTCATATGTCTGTATATAAAGTAGGTTGACACCCAATTTGTGTCTTCATACATGCACTTTGGATAATGACGTCCATCACATTCCACCATCCTTGCTAATCCCCTGCCCCCTCCCTTTCCCTCCCTCCCCTCTTCCCTATATAGAGTTCATCTATTCCTCCCATGCTCCCTATCCCTACCCCATTTTGACACAATTTTCCTCTGATTCTCCAAACTTTCCCTAAACTACAACTAAAGTTGTACAAACTATTAGAAGGCCCTTTTACATATTACAAGCTTGACATTTGACATTCTAAGAACATAAACTGTTGATATTTTTAGGATCATTATACTTCTCATGAGTAGATAAACTGGGCTTTATGATTTGTTCCCTAGTAGTTGTGATATTTAATTCTTTCAACAATAATAGTAGTTGCCTTTACTGTATGATTACTGAATAGTAGGCATCATGCTAATCAATTTACATATATTAATTATTTCAAGAATTCCTTCAAACATCTAAATGGGATAGAAGTTTTTCTCATTTTGATTAATTGTTCAATTGATTGATGTATTACTTTTGTACATGTTAGGCAAGTGAGCTACATCCTCAGTCCTTTTTAATTTTTTTAAAGAGAGACAGAGACAGACAGAGAGAGAATTTTAATATTTTTTTTAGTTTTCAGCGGACACAACATCTTTGTTTGTATGTGGTGCTGGGGATTGAACCCGGGCTGCACGCATGCCAGGCGAGTGTGCTACGGCTTGAGCCACATCCCCAGCCCCAGTCCTTTTTAATTTTATTTTGATATAGGGTTTCTCTAAATGGCCAGGCTGGCCTTGAACTTGCAATACTCCTGCCTCAGCCTCCTCAGTGGATAGGATTACAGGTATGTATCACCATTCCCAGCTATCCCCAGTTTTATATGAAACAAATTTGGTATGAGAAAGGTCAGTAATTTCCCCAAGACTGTACAATTAGTTAAGTAGCAGAGTAAATATCAAATTTAGATCAGCCTCATTCTTGTGTACAATACTCAAAATTTGTTTTAATTTTTGAAGGAGAATGGAGCTATTCTTGTTCCTCTTATTTATGCCCCAATTTCCATATTATTTTTCACATTAGTAGCAACAGCAACACTACAGAATCCCTAATGTCAGCAATCAGTGGGGGTATGAACAACCCTAAAGCTAACACTAAATGTGTGACTCCTGATGGAAGTAGGCACATTGGGAAACTGTTCTGGCCTAGACTTTGGAGGATTCTACCTAGTAGAAAATTACTACTTCTTCCAATGATATGGATTCCAAGTCTCAGCAGCTGGGAATCACTTACTTGCATCATCCATGTCTTCTACTATTTCTGTATTATAATATCTGTTGGGGGTTAGGAGATTGAGTGTACAGCTAAGCACAGTCCTTTATTCTTTTATTTTTAAAATTATAATTAGTTACACATGACAGTAGAATACATTTTGACACATCATATATAAATGGAGTATAACTTCTCATTCTTCTGATTGTATGTGATGTAGAGTCACACCAGTTGTGTGATCGTATATGTACACAGGATAATAATGTCCAATTCATTCTATTATCCTTCCTACCCCCATGCCCCCTCCCCTCCCTTCACGCCCCTCTGCCTAATCCAAAGTACCTGTATTCTTGTCTAGACCCCCCCTTATTGTGAATTAGCATCTGCATATCTGTTCAATAGATGAATGGATAAAGAAAAATGTGGTTATATACACAATGGAATATTACTCACCCTAAAAGAAGAATTTGGAATTACAGCATTTATAGGTAAATGGATGGAGCTGGAGAATATCATGATAAGCACATTCCTTTGCCAAATATTCAAAGGACAAATATATATCATTACATATATGGAACCATATTTGACCAAGTTTTATCACTTGTGTTTATACAAATGTCTTCTTTTTGTTTCATTGAATATTCATTTTTTTTTAAATCTTCGTTGCTTTTTTCCTCTATTGTTTACTTAGGGAAATGAAAACTTCTCAGAAGTTCTCTTTTTGGGCACTACGTGCTAGACATGTCAAACAAGGTCTGCTCATTTTTCTAACAAAGTAGTACCTGAGAAGAAATCTTTTGAGCTGCTATAATCAGTGCTCTTTGTGGGTCAGGGTTTGCTTCCTGGGCATACAACCTGTGTAGTCATACAGGCCTGGGCTTAGAAGAGCCCTATACTTTGTTGAATATTCTGCTGTCACTGTCTTGAAATTCTTAAAGATTTTGAACAAGGTGTCTAACATTTTCACTTTGTACTTGGCCTCATAAATTGTAAGGCTGAACTTGGATGGGCCATGGCCTACTGCAGCCAGGGAGAGCTGTGTTCACAGAAAAAATTCCTGCCATCCTCCTCTAAACCACTCCCCATGCTGAACTGAAGGATAGTGAGAACAGTTCACTTTGTTTAATGAAAGTCTTTCCTCCAATGACTAGTGTTAAAATACTTTGAGTTACCTTATATTTTGCAAAGTTTTCTGCTGACAGACATATTCTAAGCATAAAATGTTATTCTGCTCTACCACTTACTCAGAAGGTGATATTAGTAACTCAATATCTTTGAGCCTGTTTTCTATTGATATAGTAGTGTCTGCTTTACATCCCTGAAAGGGTGTTTATAAGACTCAAATGTGAAAATGTATGTGAAAACTATCAAATGTGTTTCAAGCTTTTGGGATCACTAAAAATTTGTACTCTCAAGGTCTTTATACAATAGTTTAAAACTTTTCTAATTAACAGAATAAGCAGGTGTGATTATAAGAGCAAACAAATAACTGTAAGAGTCAGGAAATGCACAAAGAAATTCATCCAAAGAAGAAACATAAAACCTTGTAGAGAATGCATGACATTTGTTGCATTAGAAGCTAGCAAAGTGATTAACCAGTTACCATATTTTCAATGTCTTGTTGCAGATCTCACTTCTTTAAATAAGAATTAACATCTGAGAAGCATTTTATTCCTCCACTATAAGTATATCATCTTTCTGTACACTAACACTTCAAAAAGTAAAACTGGAGATATTTGGGAGGAATTTGTGCTTACTTGTCTAACTTCTGAATATCTTGTACTCATATTTCTGCTGTCCTATTTGTTGACAGCTGATATTAAATTCTTGTTGTTGTTTTTAGGATAGAAAGATATGTATAAAATGGTATTTGTCCTGTATGTCAGAATCCCCTATCAATCTGCCACTCTCCCCTCCCTCTCCAGTCAGCTATGAGCATTTACCCAGGCATAACTTTTATTGGGAGGTGTTTTTTTTTTTTAAACCACAGGAGGCTGCACTTACCAAAACTGCCAGTCTCTTGTCCCGTTAGCTAGTATGAGGTGAGCTGTCCAGCCATTTTTGAAGCTTAGTTACTCTTAAATAAGCTTCCTCTTATCCTCCATGGCTGTTCTGACAGTTTTCCAGAAAGTTGGCTCAATCACTGATTTGTACAGTGCATTCAATTTTAGGCTTATATTTCACATTCCCAGAGTAAAATGTATAATGTTCACTCCTGATTTATAAGCTCAACTTTGTATCTATTTCTTCCAAGTCTCAAAATCACATCTTGTATAAAAACATATTTCCAAATTATTAGATAACTAGTGGAGTTGTGTGGTTCTTCAGAATTTGAGGGGTGGGGGATGTCTCATACTTTCTACTAGAACTACTTCATCCCTAGGTTGCTATTTTTGGAGGTGGACAGCCTTGCCTAATTTGTGCATAAAGGATTCCAACATCTGAGCAGTCCATACAATTTGACCGTTAAGATGGTCAAAAACATTGATCAACCATTTGTGGTCTTATTTTCCTTATCATACACACATGGCTACACAGTGTAAAATTTTAAGTTAAAAAGCAATTTTACAGTTCCTTGTATTTCATTTCATTTTGTCATATCACCAAAAGCCATTCATAAATGAATCTTCATATTCCTATGGCTTAGCCTCTGGTCTTATCACAGATCCTGCTTTAGCACTTTGGCTACTTTTTTTAAAGGCAATAACCTTCCTGTATTTTGTGTCCTCTGAGGTTTTTCACTAGATTTGTCAAACTTAGTTACCCCCAGATTCTCCAAGGCTGATTGATTGAAGCACTTTAAAGGTACATATGTGCACAGCCTTGAGCAAAATATGCCCCCATTCACAACATTAATGACAAAAAGTACACAAAATGGAATGATTCCATTTGCCTTCAAACTAGCAAAGGGACTGTATTTCTGACCTGCTATTCTTAAGACCCTGAAATAAAAACTGGTAATAGCAGAGCCAGAAGCTCATATAGGTTCCTAGTGAAGATGCCTCATCTCAGGAAGGTGGCTGCCCAAGCATGTGAATATTAAGTTCTACCAATGATTACTTGGGCCCAAGCAAGCAACTTCTGTGCTGTTGGCTGTCATTTCCTTATCTGTAAAGAGAGAGGGTTGGGGTCCTCTTTAAAAACAGACTTTGATAGGAAGGTGATAGATAAGAGACCATACAGAATAGTGGAAAAAATGTGGTTTATGTAGCCAGGAAGCCTAGATTCAATTCTGGTTTGCCATTTATGAAATGAATCTTCATATTACTATGGCTTAGCCTCTGGGTGGCTTTGGGGAAGTTACTTTCTATGCTTTCAGTTCTGCATTCACAGAAAGGGGGCAATAATGGTGCCAACTCCACAATATTGCAAGAGTAAAATGAACTCACACATAGAAAGACTCTTAAAGCACAGTATTGCCAGGTACAATGGTACATGCCTGTAATCCTAGCAATTTGGGAGGCCGAGGCAGGAAGATCACAAGTTCATGGCTAGTGTCAGCGAGTTAGTGAAGCCCTAAGCAACTCAGTGAGAGCCTGTCTTAAAATAGAAAATAAAAAAGGGTAAGGGATGTGGCTTATTGATAAAGTGCCTCTTGGTTCAATCCCCAGTATCAAAATGACAACAAAAGCATAGGACCTGGCACATTGAAAATGCTTAATAAGCTCTAGTTATTGTTATTATCAGTGGTCTTTAAGCTAAAAGAGGTCCAGAATTGCTGATTTGGATGCTTTCTGGTCATGGGGTCCCAGAAAGCTCAAAATATTAGGCCCCTCCATGCCCTTCCACCATCCCACTACTGAATACTGACACACTATCCTCTTCACCTAGCTGAGCCACTGATGAATGGAATATCCCTCTTTTTGCCCCCTTGCCATGGACACCACTCTCATCCTACACCTTTTCATTCTTTTCAAACTGCTTTATGCAACCCACAAAGCACATCCACAGGCACAAAAATAAGCAGTCCACACGTAACACTTGGAATGATAATTTAAAGCCTATCTTCCACCCCTCACAGACAAGCACATGGCCTCTCTTTTCCTCTTTCTTTTTCTAAGACCTTTTAATGGAGTAATGACATTGACAACATATAAGTTTAGAACAGCAGCCCAGACCCACGTTCTGCCCCAACAGGCCACCTCTTTGTGGCCCAGGAATGACATCTTTGTGTTCCTTGTTGCTCATAATGGAAGCAATGTGCTCTGGCTGGCCTTGCATGGCCCCTGTCCAGCTGGCTGCCAAGCAAATGAGAATGCCTGGCATTAACTGACTGAGTGAGACCATCATTACCTGAAGTTCAAAGCTCTTCACTTTCCAACACTACGTGGGTGCCAAATTACAGAAAGAGTCTCTTCCTGCATCACAATCACTGCAATAATTGCTGCCTCAGAGGTCAATGCAATATTATAGCATGAAACAGGACTGATCTCTACTCCCTTGCCTGAGCTTCTCGGTTGCTTCTGTGGATTGTATAAACTATGAGTTGTTCTATGAAACACATCATTTTCTTCCATAGTTTGGGTCCAGGTACTATTTATTGGGCTAGTGTCTGAAAACAATGGAAAGCGACAAAGGCTGCTCTGCCGCAGTCTGGCTGGGCACAATTCAGGAGCCACTTGTCAAAAGAAACAAACTTTATTTTTAAAACTACAAACGCCAAACAAAACAGCTCCTCAGGAAAAACCCTCAGAGCCCAACTGCCACCACTGGCTTCCACACGCCTCTCCCCCACACCAACCACACACCTCCCACAATCCTCCTGCTCTTGAGGCCGATTGGCTAGGTCCCATGGGCGGAGCCAAAGAAGTCCCCCAATGAGCAGTTCCGTAGTCTGAAGGGCAGGGAAACAGCCCAATAAACATGACTGCAGAGGAGCCAATCAGCTAGATGTTGCTGGGGCCACTGTGAGCCAATCATCAGCTGGCAGCTTGAAGGGCAGGGAAACAGCCCAATGAACATCACCGCAGAGGAGCCAATCAGCTAGATGTTGCTGGGGCCACTGTGAGCCAATCATCAGCCGGCAGCTGGAAGTTTGCTGGCAGCTGGAAGTTTGCTGGGGCCCCTTTGGCTGTGGCTCTCAACACTGCTCCTTGATGAAAATTCAATTCAAGAAAATGAATATCCCTCTCCTTTTCGACTAGCCATCTTAAACAACGAACACCCCTTACTGTTTTTGAGACTTATGGGGCTCTCTAGTCCTTCACTTTAAAAAAATAATCTTTAATGGCCCTGTCAGTTTATACATAGAACAATAACACAGATGTCAAGGAGCTATAGGAAGAACACCAGCTTCAACTTGGCCATAAGCCTGCTGTGAAACTTCATCCAAGACACTTTCACAGTCCTCTATGAGCTCCATTTCTCCATATTTGGTGTGTGGGAGGGTACTGGGGATTGAACCCAGAGATGCTTAACCACTGAACCACATCCCCAGCCCTGTTTAATATTTTATTTAGAGATAGGGCCTCGCTGAATTGTTAGGGCCTCACTAAGTTGCTGAGGCTGGCTTTGAACTCATGATTCTCCTGCCTCAGCCTCCCAAGTTGTTGGGATTACAGGCGTGTGCCACCATACCTGGATTCTCCATATTTTTGAATTTCCTCTTTGGTGCAATGCTCTAGATGACCACAGGAGTTATACCTACATTCTTCTAAAACCAGAAGAGTTATTGTCCTGGGTCTCAAAAATTACCCTTAACATAGGAGGAATTGCTCTAAAAGCAACAGTATTGCATGGATCAGGACACACTAAGAAAAAGCAGGAACCAGATCTCAAGTTCTTCTTCAACTGAAGACAGGACTAAAGATCTCACAGCATGGTTGTGGGTGGGGAGACTGGCCTTGCAGTTGGAGGATGCAGTTTGTCAGCCTGCTATGCTACCCACTTACCCTCCTGTTAGGTCACAATTTACATATCCTCTCAGGACCTTTCTGTTTCCACCTTAAAAAAGAGAAGGTTTGCCAGGCATGGTGGTGTATATCTGTAATCCCAGTGGCTTGGGATTTTGAAGTGGGGGATAGTGGAAGAAAGCTGTCTAGCTTATGCTAGAGAAAGAAACTGGGCGGTGGGGGGAATTCATTGGAAGGCTTCTAGTTTTGATATTTCATTATTCTCCTTTAGGGTTTCACATAAAATGGAACCCATTCTATAGTTACATACTATCTTCAGTCCTGGTCCAGTGTTTGGTTACCAGCAGAAACAGGCAAGAATATGTCTATGACAATCCTTACTATCAATCACCAAGTGCATATCTGCCCTACTAACAGAATCAGCAGTGTCAACTTTGTGTCTGGACAACAGCATATTCATATCATTGCTCTGTTTGAAGAAGAGCATCATTGACTACCTGACAGCCAAAAGGACATGAATCCCTCATGACTGCATATGTGCTTTCACTGTCAAGGAAATCGACTATCTGATCATGTGACTTGACAGATGTGGAGGGACTATGTAAAACATAAAGTATGGTAGAAGTAAGCGCTGTTATTAAAATACTAAAATATTTATCCAGTGTACTGATGAAACACTGTGGTCAGTTTCTTGCCAAGTTTGTTGAAATAGATAAGTCATCATAGCGTCCGTGTAACCACAGAAAGATTACCCAGCATGTTTTATTTATAACTCCTCCCTAACTGAAAGAAAAAAAAAACTAGTTATCTAGCCTTTTTGTCGTGGGGCACTTAATTTGATTTCCAAGTTTTAGACCTTCCTTAATAAGAAAATGCCAGCTTTTCTAACCTATAATCTAGTTACCTAATACCTTGCTAAAGTGATTAAAATTGATTAAAATAAGAAGGGAATGCTCTTTTAAAAACACAAAGAAAAAGGAAAATGATTGGATTTCTATGCTTTAGGTTATACTTAAGTGGAAATTGAATTAACTTGATTTTGATTGAATAAAGGACACTCTAAATAATTCTAAACTTATTCCAAGTCTAAACATTATTTTCTAGGATGCCTCAGCACAAAGTATGGCTGTCACTTTTGTTTTATAAGCACAGATACATTTTAATGCATAGATAATGTACTTTATAGGGGCTTTTAAAGCATAGACACTTGCATAGATATTTATTTACAACTGTTTTTACTAAACCAAAATAGAAAAGGCTTAGTTGACTTTTAAGCACTTGCATTTTCCAATTTGAATACAGAGAATTATGACTCTGGAGTTCCTCATTTACATAACCAAGAGGTGGCAGTATTACATCTATTATGTATTCACTGTACCATGTATCATTTAACAATAAAAAGTAAAATGTGCATATAGAAATATGTAACAAATACTTCTGTCCTTTCTAAATGGTTGCATTAGTGATAGCCACTAAAAAGCAGTCATAAAAGTGTGATGTTTCCTTGTAAACAACAATCACAGCCCCCAAAATTCAAAGGTGGGAGACTTAATTTATCTCCACTAGTGAGTTTATTGCAGCTGTGGGAATCCATACACATCTACTTTAGTAATCAATTCTTTTCTGGTAAAGCATTCACATCCTTCCCAAATATATGTAAATTAGTTTTTAAACAAATAGTCACAAGATGCCTCAAGGTAGGAACCCCTGTTTCTCTATAAAAACAATTTCGAAATAAAAGCCAAAGATTAAAATATAGAGAAACATCATCTTATTAACTGTTATTACTATTTAAATCTGCTTGAAATTAAACTCTTTTGATTACCACCCAGATTTTTTTTTTAACATCACCTAAGCTATGACATGTGATTTTTGACTTGGGCCATGATCCAATTAAATTTTACCTAAGCTACTTGAATCAGTTCTATTTTTGGTATTCTATTTCTAACCAGTCCTGGAGATCAAAAACCAATAATAGCAGAAGCAAAACCACTTAAAAAGTTGAATCTGTTGGATCACCCACTTCCAATAAAAGTACTCTTAGTAAAAATCAATACCATAAATGCATTTGAGCAGTCAGGAACTGGTATTTGGAATGGAAATTTTAAAAAAATAATTTAAATAGAATTAAGCAGTCCACATTTGACCTAATAGAAAGTTAGGTAGATCAAACTTTCTGTCACGAACAGGGAAATGTTATTTTAAACCATGAACTGCATTATGCAAGATTTCTAAAGACCAACCATCCCCAAAACTGCTACTGATTAAAATCAGTGCTCAATTTAACTCTATAGAGTGTTTGTCATATGGGTTCTGAGGGTTTTCAAAACATTTGTAAAGCACATAGATTGTTAATATCTGACCCAAACCAAAATATTTCCATCTCCAAATTTCCAAAAAAAAAAAAAAACCCCATTATATCGATTAATCATGAGACTGGCAGTCCTGACTGTGAGCAATGGAGTATTTTAGACCTGACCTTTTTATTTCTTGTTCCATATTTCATTTTGAGTCATTTTGATTATGATGGAGAATACTGAATATTTCTTTCACATATGGCGTAAATAGCGAACACTCTTTCAACGTCTTTAGTCTGAGTACTTAATTGAGGAGAATTTCATTTATAGACAGGATTCAAAGAGTGAATGTGAAGATTATGTAGTAGGACAATAGAGAAGAGTGGAGTGCCAGTAGCCATGTGAGTATATCAAATATTCCTTTCCAATAGCTTCAAAGTGGGCAAGGAATTTAATTCCTGAAAAGGGCGTAAGGATTAATTTAATTATTGTAATCCCCCTTAAGAAATGTTCCAGTTTCATCACTTTGTGGAATAATTTTAAGTTTAGAATTCATTCTGAAGCAAATTTGATGTATTTTGTTGTCATTTTCTACAATGTCAAAATTATATCTGAATGTTTCAATTGATTATCCCATGTGATTTTCACAATTTCAGATAGGAACTGTTATTATCCCTATGTGATGAATAAGGAAACCAAGATTTAGAGATATGAATGGACTTGCCCAAAGTGACATGGCTGTAAGTGATAGATACATGATTCCACACACAGGCGGCAACACCACCAACAGCCCCCATTTGCTGATTTGCATTATGTGCTAAGTACCGGATAAGCACTGTACAAGTATCAGTTCATTTAATCCAAAAACAACCCTATGAAGCAGAGCAAATCTAATCTCAATTTTGCAGGTACACAAATGGAGACACAGAAGTTATGTAAGGACACATAGCTGCTAACCTGAGATTCAAATCCAGGTCTGTTATATTTTGAATCTGGAATGTTCCCCCAAAGGACTTAGTTCCCAGCTTGGCACTATAGGGAGGTGGTAAAAACTTCAAGAGTTGGGTCCCAGTGGAAGGAAATTAGGTCAATAGGGACATGTCCTTGAAGGTGATATTGAGACCCCAGTTCTTTCTTCTTCCTCTCTTTGCTTCCCCACTACCATGAGGTGAGAGCATCAAGGAACCATGAATAGAACGGATCCATTTGGATCTTACAGATTCTTTAAAGAGCAATGCTGGCAGGAAACCCTGGCCCTGGGTATTTGTACTCAAAGGCACAAATCATTAAAGGCCAAGATCTCAGATCCAAAGAAATGAATCAGAAATAGTAGAATTTCATACCAGTGGAGGGCTAGAGAAATTATTTGCAAATGCTTTTCATTTTGTGGACTATAGTACAGATGGAGGACCACATAGTAGTTTTTTTTTTTTCAACAATAAAAGCTTTTTGGTACTAATGCACTGTGAAACAGAGTTACCCACAAAAGACCCCAATTAAAGCAAACTTACTTTTACTTTGTACCAAAGATATGATTTATATCCTAGTCTCCAAAGATTAAAAAGCCCATGCAAAGATAGAGACATCTATGACTTGAATTATTAAAGTTGTCAGTCCCTATTTTTAAAAAGTCAACTTGACATGCAGTCCTGGATGTCTGAGCCTCATTTTCATTTGTAGAAGGCAGCAGTAAGGATGCCGACTTCATTTCTCTATTTCTTTGTTAAGTAATGAACAATTTGAAGAGATGAGTTATTTGTGATCAACCCATCTATTAGAAAAGAAAAGATGTCTTTAAGAGGAAATGCAATCATCAGTTGAAGTTTGGGTTTAGTAGCAGGCCTGTCTTTGGAAAACTAAGTACTAAATCTCATCTATTAGCACATGCATTTGAAATTGATTACAAGTTAGTCTGCAGGGCTTTGCAGGGTGTTGCTGGTATAGATAATGAAAGAACTTGGTGATTTTACCTCAGAGATTTCTGTTCAAGCATTATGCAAGAGTATGAGTAATTTAAGCTTGAGTAAATGCAGTGGAGATGCCACTTCAATCGTAACTCTGTCTCTGTGATCTTGGACAAGTTACTTAACCTTTCATGCCTCAGTTTTCACTTGATTAGAATAGGATGTTTGATTCATTTATCCTGCAGATATTGGAGGGGGGCCTATCATATGCTAAACACTGAAGTTATGACAGTAGATGAGAAAAAACACTTGCCTTCATGGGGTTATACTCCATATGGAGTGAGTCAATAAGCATGTAAATAAAATAATAGAATGTATGATTTCATAGTTGCATGTTTTATGGAAAAACCAATGAAAGGGAATAGAAGGAACAAAAAGGATAAATGAAGTAACTTTTAAAAAAAAATTTTTTTTAGTTGATGGACCTTTATTTATTTATTTGTTTATATGTGGTGCTGAGAATCGAACCCAGTGCCTCACACATGCCAGGCAAGCTCTCTACCACTGAGCCACAACCCTAGCTCTGGAGTAACTTATTAATAAATGTTTCAGGGGGACTTTTTTGAGGAGAAGTCTTTTGAGTATAGACCCTAAGGAGATATGGAATCCAGCCCTACAAAAATTTTGAGGATGATTGTTCCAGACAGAGGGAGACAGAAAGTACAAAGACTCTAAAGTGAACATACTTGTGTTGGAGGTTCAGAGAGTAGAGCAGACTGAGGAAAATTAAGAACAGTAAGAGATGTGGCAAGATCATGGAGAGCCTTCTAGGCTCTGGTAAGAAGTTTCAGTTTTATTCTAACTATGATGGGGAACTATTAGGATTTAAACAAGATAGTGATTGCTTTACATATATAAAAAGATAACTTTGTCATCTATGCAGAGTTTACTGTCAGGAGGTGAGGGTGGAAACAACAGTTAAAATCATGTTAGTTTGGACCCAAATTGCCCTCACAGAGGTGGTAAGAAGTGATCAGATTGGCACATATTTCAGAGGTATAGCCAACTCAGTTTCTTCATATGGATATGGTATGTGAGGGTAAAAGAGGTTCCAGGGATGATTCTGAGTTCTTAGGCTGAGCAAGTGAAAGATATGACTTGACAGCTGAGATAAGGAAGACTATTAGAGAACAGTTTGGGAGAAGTATCCTAAGTTGTTAAAGACATGTGGAGGTTGAGATTCTTATTACATATTTAAGTGGAAATGTTGAAGCAGCAGTTAAATATATGAATCTAGAAATTAAAGAATGCATGCTTAGATACAGTTAGATGGATTTGGGTTTGGGAACTTCTTATGTATCAATGGTTTTTGAAACCATGAAGATTATAATACCAACTTTAAAAGGAGGAAGTATAGATGGAGAAAACATGTCCAAAGATTAAACTTGGGTCAATACTACATTAAGATGCTAAAAGATTAGGAAGAAAACTGAGAAGGATCAGCTAGTGAGAGAGGAGGGAAGAGAATAGGCAAAATAAAATTGTGTTTCAGGAGGAAGTGTTTTAGATGTGGTGTGGAAAGTGACAAAACATATCAAACATGAGAATTGGCTAGCAGACCTAGCTCCAAAGTGCTTCTTGAGAAACCTTATAAGGATGGTTGCTGAAAAATGCATGTTGAAGCCTGTTTGAGAAGGCAATGGAAGGTGAAAGAAGAAGAGACAGTGAGTATACACAACTATTTCTTAGGAGTTTTACTATGAATAGGAGTAGATAAATTACATAGTAACGAGGCTGAGTTTCCTAGATTATAATAGAAGTGGTTTGCAAATTGTTAGGCAATGATAAAGCTCTTCACTTTCTAATGTCCATAACTGGAAAGCTCACTTCATGTGCTTCTACATATGCATACACTATAAAGTTTTATTGACAATTTTGTTGACCACATTTATCTGCACTTAAGCACATGACAGTTTTGAAAATCAAGGACCCACATTTTGCCACATGCTTTTGTTACCAATAACCAGAATAGAAGAGATTGTATTTTCAGATTAGCCTCTATTCCCTGATACATATACTAACTAGAGGGATAATACTTTCTCTCCAGTCTTTGATAGAAGCATAAGATCTATGGGGAATATAAAACAGGATGAGTCACAGTTCTAGAGAGTGACTCGAGGTCAGTTTCATAGTAATGAAAAGAGGTGCAGTAGATTAGAGAACAAATATATTTTGATTTCTTTTTTAATGAGACAATCATAGAAAAGGGAAGGAAATCAAACTTGCATTATATTGCAACTTTCAAAGAGACATTGACATGTACACATGTATTTATTTTCATTCTAAGGTGTCTAAGGAGTTCTTTGAAACCTGACCCCATTCATTTAAAAAATGAGAGTGGTAGAAGAGTTTATACCAAAAGTGCCTGACGGCATTAACTAATTCTAGAGGCTGTAGTTATCATCAATATTCTCTGTATTCCCCAATGATACTTAGAGTAAAAGAAAAACAGAATTTGATCCAAGGCAAAGTAAATATTGACCGTCTTCTCTAGGGTTTACCTGGTAGGCTTGGTAAAAGCAAAGGACCTTCAGTATGTGCATGTGTGAGCGAGATGGTGGTGGGGAGAGAGAATGAATCAATCCTGTGTCCAAGTACAAACCCTATTCACCCCAGCTCTCATCTTGGAAAACTGTAAAAGCTTACAATATGTATTTCAGCCATATATGTTTGCACACATATGTGCACACGCGTGTGTGTGTGTGCACGCACACACACACACACACCCTTTGTGCTACCTAATACCTAAAGACTAACACTAAATAATCTTATTCATGGGGAAAAGTAGTCAACAGATGTATAAACTCCATTGACATATTTTCTCAGAGCTGATTGTTTTGTGCTAATTTCCCACAACTCTTGCCTTGATGGGAACTGGTGAGAGGAAAAAGAAAAAATAAACAAACTATGGCATTGTATAGTTATATTCATGTTTAAAATTTCTTTTTGTTTCTCATCAATATGCAACACTTATCGTATATCACTGTGTTCTGACAGCTCTAATATAAGAAAAATAAAGCAAACAATTAGCCTTGGGGGAAAAGATATAAACTAATGCACAATTCATGAATTTGCTACTCATTCATACTTGCTGTGATTCTAACAGAGTTGATGAGATACAACAGTGAGTGATTTTGAGCAATTTTGATTTAATCTTCTGAAAAAAATATTTGATGTCAAGATTACTTAAAATACGGCTTTTTCTTATGGTATATATTCAAGACAGGCTTTCTTTGAGAAATTAAATTCAATGATATACTTTGGTACAACCTTCCTAGGTAGGATTGGAATGACAGTCAGGGAAGCTTCATTATAGCTACAAAAGCACTCTGCCATTTACTGAATATTTGTCTCTCTCCCCAAATTCATGTGTTCAAGCCTGCATTTCCAATGTGAGTGTATTTCAAGGTGGGGCTTTTGGGCTGTGTTTAGGTCATAAGGGTGGAGTCCTTATGAGAGCAAATATATTGAATAGATAATTTATCTCCAGACTGGGAAGTGAGTCCTTACCAGACACCAAAGTATAAGAAATAAATTTCTGTTGTTTAAGCCACTCGGTCAATAGCATCCTATTAGAGCAATCTGTAGCCTTGATGTGTCTGTCTTGATGGGATTCAGTTTTGCAGATGCAGGTGTGGTCTGCAATAGTCAGAGCTCTGAGTTGACTCCAACTCAAGCTAGTTTATGGACAAATAAAAATATATTGATTTAGGTTATCAAATATAAAAGAAAGAAGGTTATACCAGGTGGTCAGCAATGACTGGAAAAGGATCTTATCTTCTGGATATATCTCTTTTCCTCTATTGCTGGTCTGCTTCCCAATGTCTACCAGTTTCATTCTCCTAGATTATCTTTTAAAATGCTAGGGAGATGATTTTTTTTTTTTGGCCCAACTGGAGTCAGGCTCCCACTTTTATACCAATGAATGGTCCCTTGAGCATTACTTCTGGCAAATATGAGGCTACCCATACTCCCATGAAACTTTCAAATGCCCTGGAAAAGTTATTTCTAGGTGTAGTTTGGCCACATAGTATTACCTGGATTAAGGCCAGGAGAAGTAGTTACTGCCAGCCTAGGATTTGGAACTGTTCACATCTCAAACAAGATTAATAAAAAGCTAAATGAAATAAAGGGAAAAAACTCATATATCCTCAATAAAATCAATATTTTATTTTGTTGGATTTCCTTACAGACCCACAGACACCTGTGTTGGACCCGGCAGGAGCTCATTATTCAGTCTTTTTCATTTTTCTGAAAGCAATTGAGAAATAGACACAGGAGCCATATGAAATTAAATGTTTGTTTATAGTCAGTAATAGTGGATTGGAAGAAGTGATTTGGACTGGTTTCCAAAGGGAGGGTTCCATATCACTTCCTCAAAATTCTTTATCTGGTGACCTATGGGTGATAAGTGTCAGTTCTAAAGACCAGCCATTTACTCAGATTGTCACATGGAATACCCTTAATGAGCAGGAATCAGAGGGACAAAAAGGAGAGAGACTTCTAGTCTTGCCTGTAGAAGGTAGGCCCTGGTCCAGCTGGGCTTTCCATATATAGAAGCAAGTGGAGAGAGAAGAACAAGTGCCCTTGAAGACAGAGCAAGCAAGAAACAGATGTATCCATGTACCCAGTGACACTTTTCCCTACCTTGCAATCATATAAATCATCTTCCTTCCCTAAGAGAAGGAAAAGCAAGAAATAAAAAGAAGGTCTTAAAATGTCTTTCTGATACTATTCCCTCCTGGGAATGAAGCAAAAACTCTCTCATGGGAACATGAGGACAGAAGAGTAAGATCTGCTCCCCTATAAAATATTATTTTTTCATGACCATTATTATACCACAGTGTTTTTCACTTTTTTATGTCATGAATACTTTGTGTCATTTACATTGTCTTCCAAATCATAATCATAATGGCTGCATAATATCTCATTTAGGTGATTACTGCTTTGCTAGATAATTTACCTTTATTAAATATTTAAATGATTTGTTTGTCTAACCTAGATAATACTTAATTGGAAATTTTATGACTAGAGTTTATTTTTCTTATTCTTTGGGGGATTCTGAGAATGAATTCTCAGAAGTAGGATTACTATACCAAGGCTACATATAACTGAATCCAAAATGTTTATTACAATCTACTCTGCCACCAGTGATAGGGGCATGTGCCAATTTTGCTACAGCTTTGTAAGGATTACGGGTGATTAATAACATTTTAGTTTTGACTGATTTAATGGCTAGAAAAGCCACCTCATTAGTGTTCTCTTTTTTATTTCTTTGTTTGCTACAGGGTGTAAATATTTTCCTTTATCCTTTTATATGTTGATCATCTCCATTACCTATTTATCTATTGAATGTCTTTTTTCTTCTCATCAATCTGTAGGAGATTTTTGATTATATACACATCATCTTTTGTCATTTTTCCTGTTAACTATGTCAGTTGTTTGCCTTAATATTTTTAACCTTTTTGGTGTATATAGAGGTTTAATTTTTAGGGAGTCTTCATCATCCTTTGTTCCCTTGTAAATTCTGAAACAGTGTCAAAGCAAAGAATGTTATCAACCCCTTATTCTGATTTTTTTTGGTGGATATTTATTTTAAAAATAGTCATGTCACATATCCAAAAAAGTTTCATGAGAATCAAAGCAACCTTGAACTAGAACACAGTTTGTAAATGAATTAGTTAAGCTTCAGGTTGATTTTTTTCCTTATTCATGCTGAAAAAGGTTTTTTTCTCTTTAAGCAAGCAAATATGGATCACAGCGGGAAGTATTAACTTCTAACACTTTCCAAAGAGCACAAACCTTCTGTTATTCCATTCACATAAAATATCAGTTGACAGATGGTACTTGCCAGAAAATAGGGGAGAAAAGCATTTGAACAGAGATTTATAAATTGAAAATTCTCTCAAGAGAAGTACCTGCCTATTTGCTTGGATATGTAAGAGATAATAAGACTAGGGCCAGTGTAAGAAAATGGAAAGAAAGCAGGGAGAAAAGGAATTTTGTTCCTAAGCCAGGTTCAATTTTTAACTAGCTATATGATTTTCATCATCTATCTACTCTCTTGGGTCCCAAGTTTTCTCATAGTTTTAACAAGGGAATTGATTAGGGTATTTTATTAAATCCTGTTTAGTGCTAGCATTCTGATTTCACATTCATCCAATCATTTATTCAATAAACATATCTTATGCCCATAATATGTTACAGATATTATGCTAGTTGCTAGGAATATAATGGTAAATAAGATAGTCTCTGGCTGGGGTTGTGGCTCAATGGTAGAGCACTTGCCTAGCATGTGTGAAGTACTGGGTTCCATCCTCAGCACCACATAAAATATAAATAAATAAAATAAAGCACAAGCTCTTAAAAGAGAAAGAGTCCCTTTATTCACTCTTCTTTAGTAGAGTAGGGAAAGACACATGCAGGACACTGAAATTAGATGAAATCAGTTGTATAGTGACAGTGGAGAGAGAGGGCTATGTACTGAGGGCTAAGGGAGCACAGAAGAGAAGCATCTTCCCTTCCACCCTCCCCCATGCTCATTTTCATGCCTTCTACCACACAGGCTGGGTTGCCAAGGGGAAGATTTCTGGAGGAGGTGACACCAAACTGAACCTTAAAGAGGAATAAGATTTAGCTAAGGGTAGAAGAGCTGTGGGTAGATGAAGAAGTCTATGCAGAGGAATCAGTAGGATCAACGGCTGAGAAGCATAAAACAGCAGGAAGCATGTGGAAAACTACAAGTTTGAATGGTACTGGAGCTTGGAGTGTGAAGCCAAATAATCCAGAGAGAAGGCTAGAAAATAGAGCTTAGTTTATAGGGGACCCCTTGATTTAGGCTAAGGAATATGGCACTAATTCTGTTAAAAAATGGGGAGCTACCACAGGGTTCAAGCAGTAGCATACCGTAGCCAGATGTGTATTTTGGCAAGAGAATTCAAGGTGGATTGGAAAAGAGAAGAGACAGGATCAGGTAATATGCTGAAAAGCTATAATCACCAACTCCATGTGATCCCAAAGGCTTAAATGGGGACGGTAAGGATAGTTGCATATGGTTGTTCAGGTCATTCACTGCAGAATGGGTCCTTTTGCCCCTGGCTGAGGGCACAAAATGGAAGCTGAAATCCAGTTTGCACTACAGTTGCCAAGTCTATGCCCTTGGGAGAGGCTTTACCCTTCTGGAGAAAGAGACACTTTGTTATAATCCATGCAAAGAAGTCACCAGGGCAACACTGGCCCTGGGGGAGGCACATACATATGGACACAGATTTGAGGCAAGATGAAGCTCAGACATTTTTTAAATATTTTTTTTAGTTGTAGTTGGACACAATACTTTTATTTTAATTTATTTATTTTTATATGGTGCTGAGCATCGAACTCGGTGCCTCTCATGTGCTAGGTGAGTCCTCTACCACTGAGACAAAACCCCAGTCTAAGGTCAGACATTTAAAAAGTTACTTTCAGTATTGAAAATGTATTTGGTATTTTCACAATATCTATACCAGGTGACACTGGTCTTTCCCTTTATCGAATTTGCATGCATAGTTCTAACTTTATCAAAATTAACTTATTTAAATAAAACCCATTATAATTATCAGCAATTGTTACTTTAAAGATTCCCAACACTATATTTGGCACACCTCCTGTGATCATGGTGCTTCAGAGTCTAGGCATGTTTACTTTTTGTCACTTTTAATTTTCATACAAACCACCTAAGGAAGGCAAAGCAAGTGGTCTCATTTCCCTTCTGTAAACAAAGAAACATAGGATCAGAAAGCTGAAGGAACTTGGTATGTTCACAAACATAGATACAAGATGAGAACCCAGGTTCTTTGGCTCCTAGTCCAGCAATTATTGCTTTACAACAAGTAGCTTCCATGACTACTCATGGAATCTCACTGCATAAACTAGTGTGAAAGATACCATAACTGAACATTCCTATATTAATTTTCAGTATTCATGGCGACAATCGTGGCATAGAAAGCATACTGATACTTAGAGTTCATTAGTAAAAACAGTTTATTC
This sequence comes from Urocitellus parryii, assembly GCF_045843805.1. Classification (NCBI taxonomy): domain Eukaryota; kingdom Metazoa; phylum Chordata; class Mammalia; order Rodentia; family Sciuridae; genus Urocitellus; species Urocitellus parryii. The sequence continues at coordinate 14,738,320 of NC_135547.1, read as the reverse complement.
AACTAGGAAAAAAAACCCACTAAGCGTTAGTACCATTAGATTAATGAAGCTATCAGAATGGGGAGAGGCTCCACTTCTCTGACATTCATTCTAGCATCTGTGCCTTTGGTTCCCATATTAGTTGTCAAGTGCTGCGTAACAAATTACCCCAAACCTTAGTGAAATTGATGAATAGATTGTACACAAAGCCCTAAATATCTACCAAGTGCCAAACTCTATACTAGGTGGTAGGAATATTATAAGACACATTCCCTGCCCTCACAGATCTTAGGGTTTTGTGGTAAAGCAAACACACAAGAGCAATGAACTCTGATGAGGGCTTTGTTGAGGGTAAGCCCAGGGTGCTTTATAAGTACAAAGAAAGTAAGCTCTTGCCTCAAATACTGTGACAAGAGAAGAACAAAGGAAATCATCATAGCAGACATATATGTGGTTGACTAGAAGTGAGTATGCTAATGGGACCAGGGGCAGGAAGTAACATTCCTGGTAGGCAGAAAAGAAAGGGTAAAGGCCCAGGGACCAAATGTATTTGGTTTGCTCTACTAAGATAGGGTTTTCTAGAGAAACAGACCCACTATGATATTAAGATGTGCATGTATATATAGTCAGCTCTCCATATCTGCAGTTTCCACCTTGGAAGAGTCAACAAACTGCTGATGGAAATTGCTTTTTTAATTCTAGAAAGTTCCAAAAAGCAAAACATGAATTTGTGTGCACCAGGTAATACATTGAATTGAGGCCAATAAAGTGATGTGAGGCATGGCCTGCTGTAGATTCCTGTCCTTATTCAGACCCTTCTCTGAATCATACAGTATAAAAACTATTTACATAAAATTTACATTGTATCTGGTATTAAAAGTAGCCTAGAGATGATTTAAAGTATACATAATAGAAAGTGTATATTTTGGCACCATATTCTTATCCATGAGGATGTGACAGGTTCTATGCAAGCATTACATTATTATATATATGGGACTTGAGCACTCATAGAGTTTAGTTTCTGGGGCAGTCACCTATGCATACCAAGGAAGGACTACATAGGTAGTGTGTGTTTGTGTGTAAATAGAAAGGAGGAGTGATAAAGAGACAGAAAAAGAAGAGAAACTTTAATAAATTGACATAGGCAGTTACAGACTGAGAAGTCCCAATCTGCAGGATGGGCCACCAGACCAGAGACCCTGGGAAGAGTTGGTGTTGCAGTTTGAGTCTGAAGACAGTGTGCTGACAGAATTTCTTCTTTCTCAGAAAGGATCATTCCTTCTATTAAAGTCTTAGATGAGGCCCATTCACCTTCTGAAGGATGATCTATTTACTCAAAGTCCACTGACCCGAATATTTATTCAACCTGAAGATTACCTTCACAGAAAAATCTACAATGTTTGACCAAACACCTGAGTACTGGGGCCTAGTGAGGTTGATCAGCAAAATTAACCATCATGTTTGATAAACATGTCTGCATATGCCTAGGGAGAACATATGTGAGAGTGGTTTTGCAAGAGATGAAATGACAGAGTTAAATAGAGCTCCAGTCCCTAAAGATCTTGCAGTTCAAACAAGGAACTAGACAGAGTCTTGAGTACAATGAAGAACTATGTAAGACTTAAATTTTTATTTTAGAACAACTCTTGTGAATGCAAGGAAGAAACTTAATTGGGGAGGGGAGGGCATGAAGAGCTGGGACCAGGAAGAATATAAAACAAAAAAATTGGGGTGGTTCAAGGAAGAAATGATTGTAACCTGGACTAGGGAGATGGAGATAAATGGTTGGAATCCAGAGATCATTTGGTGGTTGCAGTCCCAGAATTGATCATGGATTTGATGTGTTAGGGCAGAAGAAATTGCATATGATGATACCCAGGTTGCTGGTTGGACACTGGGTAGATAGAGATTGCATTTATTGAAATAAAGAAGAGGAAGAAGGAGAGGCATGAAGGAAAGTATATAAAGGGTTCTTTGGTACATTTTGAGTTTGAAATACTGTGAGATTCTAGCTAGAGTAGTGATGAAATACAGAGAAATATATAGCCCTATCCTATCTAAAGCAGTGAAAAGTGACTTTATCCTGCTGTGTGATTCATCTGCCTTTATCTCTTCATGAGACAAATACATTTATTGTAAAGGCCTCCTAATATTTCTATAAACTAATGACTATCTACCATCCTCCCTGGATTCACTTTGAATGCAACATAGAATGATACAATTGAGCTGTACATAGTAGTATCAAAAATTTCCTGGACCTCTTTGAGATTTTTATATCAAAATAATAGAATGTGGATATTTTGGCACTAGATTCTTATCCATCTTCATAGTCTCTGGAATCCTGTGAACTATCTAACTTAGGTGATGTCAAATGGACTCCTAAAACACAATACTAAGTTGTCATCCTACTTTTTTTAAAAAAATTGTAATTGTAGATACAGCATGCTTTATTTTATTTATTTATTTTTATGTGGTGCTGAGGATCAAACCCAGTGCCTCACATATGTAAGGCAAGTGCTCTGCCACTGAGTTATAGCCCCAGCCCTGTCATTCTACTTTTGTATCCACACAGAAACCAGTAAGATCCATTACAATGTAAATAAGTAAACTCTTGCTTTGGTTCTGTGTATAAGCCAAAACCTTCAGAATGACTTTCATCCTACAAGATCAGTTCTCTGGCTATTTCTTCCATCTATTCCATTTTCCCCTTACTCCTATCACTCTAGCCCTTGTGGTCTCCTTGCTGTTTCACAAAATGCACAAGGTACATCTCATTCTTAGAATATTTGTATTTGTTTCCCTTTTGCCTGGAATATTCTTTTGCCAAGTATCAACATAAACACAGTCAGCCTTTATTCCAGTATCACCTCTTGTAAAAGGTCTTCCCTGATCCCTCTAAATAAACCTTGGATGACTATACCAAATTTGGTGTCTGTCCCTTTGCTCATGCAAGCAGATTTAGGCATTTCTCTCCACAAAAATGAGTTCCTTGGCAGAAACAAATGTTCTTTTACAAAAGATCTCCTTGGCTAAGATTGTGGTATAATCCTCCTTGGTCAGCCTCTATCTCAGTAGTTTATGTTTCAGTTCCCATTTTTAATCTCTGGAGCAAATATTCCCTCAACTCATAGAGAATGTGATTATATTTTATTATTTTTATTATCAACAACTCATGCCATATGCTCAAGAAAGAAAAAGGAGGTTGGGTGTGGGTGGGGGGTTGAGGAGAGTAGGCCAAAGGGACAATAATTCATGGAACACATCATTTACTCTAGGCTCTTATGACAAGAATTTATCATGTTTCCTTCTACAGTATAGCCACAACCCTGTGACTGTCCCTGCAACATCAGTATAACAAACACACCATTATAATTGAGAAGCTTTTTAACGTTGTTTGAAGGCATTAGGAGTTAGCTTAATAACTTGACTATTATATTCAACAGAGTCTATTCAAATTATAAATGAAGCTTCATCATTAGCTTTTTCCATTTTAATTTTGCACACATGTACAGTATCTCTGCTTCACAGAATGACAGCTCACTATCAGTGAGCAAACACAGGTAGAGGAAGAAAAATATCCAGCAGAGAAATTGAAACTAGCTAAGAAGTTCAACATATATCCCTTTATGCTGAATCTGACCTTGGAAAGAGGAAGCCCATTGTTAGTTAAGGTTGGAAATCCAGGACAATGTGTCCAACATATACAAATCCCAAATCCTACAATTGGTTGTTGCTGCACACTTTATGACTATTTTATACCTCTGCAGCTTTTCCAAGGGGCTCACTGTACCTGGAAGGTCCTCTCTGGAGGTACCTCCCTCTCCTTGACTACCTTGCCAACATCAGCTTTGTTTTCAGGATTCAATTCAAGTTCCACCTTTTTTGACAATTAATAGTCAATGGCATCTATTAGAGTACAGGAAGGAGAACAGGGGAAGGGAGAGCAGAAAAGGGGAAAACATGAACTGAAATTGAAATTTGTGCATATGTGAGTATGTTGAGATGAACCCAACTACTATGTATAACTTAATAGCCACATGTGGTGCACATCTGTAATGTTTGGGAGGCTGTGGCAGGAGGATCACAAGTTCAAAGTTAATCTTAGCAACTTATCAAGGCCTGTCTCAAAATAACAAAAAATAAATAAATAATAGGGCTAAGAATGTGGCTCAGTGGTTAAGAACCCCTGAGTTCAATCCCTGGTACCAAAAATAAAATAATAAACATTAACCAAAAAATTAGCAAAATATTTTGAACTGTGGGAGCAATAATAAAATGATTTTTTAACCTCAAAGAATTAACAAAAATGTCAATGAGAGTTTGTTTTTATTTTCCATCCACCTGTAACATTTTAAATTTTTTTGTAGTTGTAGATGGACAGCATGCCTTTATTTTTGTATATAAAAATACACTTGCCTAGCATGTATGAGGCACTGGGTTTTGTCCTCAGTGATCGAACCCAGTACCTCACATCTTGCTAGGCAAGTGCTCTGCTACTGAACCCCAGCCCCAGAATGCAACTGTAACATTTTAAAACTTTTAATTTTGAAATAATTTCATATTTATAGAAGAGTTTCAAAGTATAGTTTTTATAAATTTGTCATTCTGCTTCCTTGAATGTTGATGTCTTATAAAATCACAGTAAATATATCAAAACTAAGAAATTAACATTGTTTTAGTATTACTAACTATATCCTTTATCTAGATTTCACCAGTTTTCCTACCAACATCCTTTTTATATTTCAGGATCTAATCCAGGATCCTACATTGCACTCAGCTGTCATATTTTCTTAGTCTCCTCCAATCTGTAATTGTTTTTTCTTTCTTTTGTTTTTTTTTTATAACCTTGGCACTTTGGAAGAGTCCTGGTCAGGTACTTTTCAGAATGTCATCTTTCTTCAGTGCAAAGTTATTATTTTTTCCCCTTTTCTACTCTATTTGTTAGAAGTGAGTCACTAAATTCAACCCACACAGAAGAGGAATGAAGTTCCACTTCCTAGATGGAGGAGTCTGAAAGAATTTGCAGATGTTTCTTAAAACCACCACAGTAATATTTATGTGAATACTTTGAAACTATGTAAATATCCCATTTCTTTTTAATAGCTTGCCTACATCATTGATCACTATTTGTCACCATTTATCACTCATTGCTTCTACATATTTTAATGAGAATTCTTCTGTGAGGAAGATTTGTCCCTTCTCCCCATTTATTCACTCAACCACTTACTTATATCAATATGAGATCACAGCTTTTTATACTCAGAATTATAATTTAATACTGCTATAATTTATTTTCTTGCTCATGTTTTCAAGTATAAGACAGGAGGCTATTTTACTTGGGTTATGACATACTTTTAACATCACCCATAACATTTTATTACACTTACCTGGGTATGTGTCCATGTTTTCCAATTAAATTGTGAGTCCCTGAAGACAGAAATATTATCTTATTTATCTTTGTGTCCCCCATCCTGAACACAGTGCCCTTCACATAGTAGGTTCTTGATAAATGCTTGAGACACAGAGAAATAAGAGTTAAAGTCTTATCTGTCTAATAAAAGAAGAAAGAATCTATCACTTTAGGCCCATACAAACCTACATAAGACCACAGGAAACACAGATACGGAGGGGGTTTTTTTGGGAAAGAATTCACCATTTTCATTGGAATACTATCTGAAACAGTTGTAGATCAATTTGTAAGCAGAATTACTATAATCAAAGAAGAAGGGCTGTAGTTGAATAGATGAGAATAAATAGGGTATGTGTTAGTCAGCTTTGCATCACTGTGACCAAAATACCTAACAAGAACAATGTAGGGGAGGAATAGTTTTATTTTGGCTCATGGTTTCAGAGGTTCAGTCCATGGTGTGCTGAGTCCATTGCTCTGGGCCCAAGATGAGGCAGAACATCATGGTTGAAGGATGTGGTAGAAGACCACTGCTCCATTCATTGCTAGCCAGGAAGCAGGGGTGAGGGTACAGGAAAATTATTCCTTTTAGAGCATGTCCCCCAGTGATCACCTCCTTCTGCCATGCTCCATCTGTTTACAGTTACTACTTACTCAGTCTATTCCAACTGGATGGACTGACTAGGTTATAGTTCAATCCAATCACATTACTTCGGAATATTCCTACATTAACATAAGAGTTTTGGAAGGATACTTCATACCCAAACAAGGTATCTAAAATAGCAAGAGTGTCCCCAAAATCAGGATCTTTCATGTTGGAAATGTGCTTTGTAAATAATACTAGTAAGCAGTTGAGGTAACTTTACTGATCAGACTCCTTACAAGGCTCCTTCTGAGTGGCAAGTTCTCACTGATAGCCCAAAAAGCCACACACACCCTATCCAGCATCACAAGAGTGGTATAAAGTTAGAGTAAGACTATTTAGCCAGTTCTACTTTTGGGATTGACAGTCTGATGATTTAAGATAATATATTCCATATCTCAGTGTTCTGACATTTATTTTCATTTTTGATTTGCATTGTTCAAAGAGTAAAAGTCAGCAAGTGGCATAATTTCATAATAGCTAATATTCTCATCCATTGTCGTCTTTGGTGAGGATCTTCTATCCCAGTTTCTTGATAGAAAGCTTATGGCTCCCAAAGGCAAAACTGACTGAATGTTGGCCAGGATATGTTTTGTCTCTATCCAAGTATTAAAGAGCTAGAAAAATACCCACTTAGGCTAACCCAAAGCTCCCATGGTCTCATTTTCAAAATATTCAGAAGAGGAAGATAATCAGTTATCTTTGAAGTATCTTTGAAACTTTTGAGAAACACTGTAGAATAGGCTGGGGAGTCCATCAGACTTGAATTAGAACCTTGTCTACCTCTTGAACAAATTATTTACCTCTCCAGGCCTGTTTTTACCTCTGTAAAATGGTGATTAAAGTGCCAATTTGATAGGTAGTTTTCATTTATTTATTTCAATCATAGATATAAAACCCCTAATGGAGAACTTGGTACATAGTAGGTGCTCAAGAAGAGTACCTGTTATAAAGGCTTCCAACCCTCACATTCCTCAAGCTCTTCCTCCTAGGATTTCAAATTCTAGTCTAATTTGCAGTAAATATCTGGTGCTGCCCTACTTCATCCTAGAAGTGAAAACAAGGCACTAGCTTTCTTGCATACAGTCCCCATGCCCCTTGACCTGCAATGTTTCCTTGTGGCTTTTAATCATGTTTATAACTCTCCTCAAAATGGTTCCAAAAATGTTTAAAAGTGTTACCAACTTCAGAAGCCTCCAAAATCAACTTCCTTCTTTTATTTTTTTTCTCTCTTCAAGCCATCCTGTGGTTCTCTTGACAATACATTGTGTTCCCACAGCATGCTCTAGTAAAATGGGATGAACTCTCTTGTGTTTTCTGATTGAGTATTACAAGCTTTTTTTTTAAAATAAAAGGAGAAGAAAATTCACTCTTTATCATGCAGAATCCAAAGAAGGAAAAAAAAAATCCCCACACATGGGAATTTATCATCACTGGGAAAAAACTGATTAGAATGCAGTGATTTGTTCCCATTGTTTCTTGACTTCTGAGTAGCCTGAATCTAAAAACACAGAGCTCTTGCAGGCATTTTGGCTTCTGATGCCTCCCATCCTATGCCCAGTCAGGCTGATGGAGATGAATCTGTTGAGTATAAGCCTTTAGGTCAGACTCTGGCTAGCACAGCATTGAACATCCTATGAGCTGACAATAAATAATAAAACCATATTACAAGCACCTATAAAAGTTACATGGCCTGACCTCATGCACTACAAGATAAAGGTTCTATAATCAGGACCTAATTGGCCACTTTTAGGATGCTGGTTCACTGCCATAAATGTGCCTCCAGGGCTACAATTTGATCTGTGCAGCTGAGAAGAAAGTTGGTAAGTAGGCAGGATATTTATTTCTAAATATCTGAGGAAAAACCATAAAAGGAAGAGCTGGAAATTGTGCAGCAGTCAGTGGGGCTAGAAAAAGGTTACAGAGCTTCATTTGTGTTTTTTGAGGCACCAGGCAAGTTGCATTGTTAAGGAAAACGGTATGTAACAAAAGGTGAACAGAGGGCACTCTCAAGATTCATTATTAAAATAATTTCATTACTTTTGATTTGTAGGTGAGAGAGTTAGGGATAGAAGGCTACAAGCTTCCTTACAGTGTGAGACTCCAGGATGGGGGGACAAGGTCAGACAGGGTCACTCTGATTGGGATAATAAGAATTGAAAATGAAATAGATGGGGTTAGCCATCTGTGGAAATCTTTTCAGAAGCAACCAACCCTAAGAGATGACTTGAAAATGTGTTGCTAATGAAATGAAGGCCAGTCCCTAAAATTTCCTCAGGAAGATGCCAATCAAAATGTCATGTGTTTAGGATCTGCTGGGATCTGAGAATTGTTAATTCGATTGGGAGTAAGAACTGAGATCCTATACTTATTTTCTGGGTGACCTTAGGGAAGTTCTTTGAGTTCCATGATACTCAGTTTTTCTATAGTAAATATAGTAAAGTCTTATAGCTACCTGATAGAATCACTGCATTATATGAAAACATACAATAGAAATTGCTTTGTAAATAAGAGCTTGAAAATATTAGTTTGATGATGATGAAGTGACAAAAATGCAAAATAAACTGTAGAAAATGCAGAATTATTGTGTATGTTCCTCTTTACAGTGATTGTGTCTAAGTCCCCCTGACTGGTTTAGGGATATCTTGGGGTGCTTCTGACCCCTGTCTACCTCCTTTAACCCACCCAGGCATAATTATCAATGATTTGTTATCCAAATCCCACTCATCTCAGTCATTCATTTTACCTGAAGATAAGTATCCCCCCTTCTTTGAGGAGCCCAACCCCTTCCTACTTTTTAGCACTTCTTACTTCTCCTATAGACAGTTGTATAATAGAAGGGGAAGAGATTTTTCTCTTTTTTTGCTACCATTTCTATTTTGCTTATTGCCCATATGCATGTAAAGTGCATCATGTCAAGAGAATGTGCCATTGAATAGTCAATTACCTCAGCCTCAGGTCTAAGCCCCCTTGGGGAAGGGACTATATTGGTTCATTTGTTTTGTTTTCGATCCCCCTAAAACCACACTGAGCATTCTTATATATTTTGGGACTGATGGTGCTGTAGTCCTAGGAGGCTGCCAGATCTCTATCCAATGTGATGTTTTATTTTGTGATTCTGCAATTTATTCCAAGCATATGCAACCATTTCTCCTCATGCTTCTACTCCTATCTGCTCTTTTGTAAATCCTGCTCTAGAACTATTGACTGCTCAAGATTGTGTTCCACATTGGCAATGAATCGTCAAGATAGTAATTCATTTTGATTGCTTTGGAAAACACTTTGGACAGTGTTTTACATTGGAAAAAAATTATAACAAAGAGTCAGAGGAATTGAGTTCAAGTTCTCAGGCTGTGAAAAGTTGGAAAATATTTTATTGGTTGAACTTCAGTTTTCTCATCTGTGTCTTTGGAATAATCATTGTAACTCTTCCTGTCCTGCAGAGCCTCTGCAAGGATTTCATAGCATCCTACCCTTTGGTCTCTCATAGCATATATTATATTGTGCTTTAATTGTTTGCTTTTTTATCTATCTCCCCCATAAGAGTATCAGTTTTCTGATGACAGGACCCTCTGTATCCTCAGAACCCAGCAGAAATCCAGGCACATTGTAGGTTGATCACATGAATGAATAAGATAATGATTAAGAAAATACTCTGCAAATATAAAAATTTATTCAGAAGTATTTTGAAATGCCTTGATTAAGTACATATTGTATACATTTGCATACCCATTTTACAGATGGAGTAACAGAAATAAGTACATTGTTCAATGTAGTACAATGTGTTGATTATGGAGAAAGGAGGCACCCTAAGTATTTTGATTCCTAATGCAGTTCATTCTCCACTGTTGTACACTGTGTCCAGTTTCCTTATCAGCACTGTTAATTTTATTGGTTGCAGTTTTCAGATATCTTATCCTGGACCATGTGGAAAAAAGTTGTGATAATGCTCAATTTGGCTTGGGTCTGGATTTTTTAGAAACATTGCAGATTCGAAAAAAAATGGTTGGTAGCACATAAGTCCCATTATTATCAGTAAAGTCAATGCAAAAGGACACAATCTTTTTCATCAATGAAATGTTTTTCTATTTTAATTAACATCTAATAAGGAAATGTCTAAATGAGGAGACTTTTACATTTTTAGTCCATTATATTATACACTTCACAACTCTGTAACTGGTTTTAAGACAAAACATTTAGTTTAAAAGTTATCAACTTGAAATTACACATATTAATTAAACTGTGTATAGGAATTTTACTAAAACAAAAGATATGATGGGTACTTTTCTTGATTCTGGATCACCTGTCTCAGGCAGGAATTTTTTAAAAATATTTTATTTCTTTTTAATTGGTGCATTGTGATTATGCATAATAGTGGGATTCATTATGCCACATTCATGCATGCACATTACATAATTTGATCATTCTCATTCCCCAATTCTTCTTCTCCTCCTGCCCCCAATCCACTTGCTCTAATCTACTGATCTCCCTTTTATCAATATCATCATCAGCATCATCATCATTATTTTATTAGTGTATTATAATTATACATATATAAGAGGAACTCATTGTAATATGTTGACACATGGACATAGCATAATTTGATACATTTTGCACACTTGTACTTCTCCATGCCCTATCTTTTCAATCCACTTCTTCTACTCTGTTGGTCTTCCTTCTATTTTCATGTGATCCCTTTTTATATTCAAAAGGACACAATTTCTGAGCAAGGTCCATCTAAGCAAGAAAGTGATACCAAAGAACAGAAGTAAAAATATTTGCAGAGCTACTATAATTTGCAGATAATCAGATAATTATCAGCAAGCCAGTCTCCTCTAAAGCACTCGAAACCACTTTCTTCTCAGGAAACTAAGTAACTTGCCTTTATTTTATTAGGTAATGGTTACCCTAGGAATCTTTATAGCTAGAACGGATGCTAAAGGAGCAATAATCACCTTTATGAAACAAGTATATGGCAGATTTCAGGAGCCCTGCAATTGTAATGTGGTGTCTCAATCAATTATTTCAAAATAGCAGCAGCTGCAGAGGCGTTGTTACCATAGAAACAGAATAAGCCCAATAAGCATAGCTTATAGAACTGGACAACAGGACCCAAGCACCCACGCACTTCTATGTGAAGATAGTTCAGAGCATAATTATGCCAACTCATGCCACACCAAATACCCATTTTTAGGGTACTATATTACACACGAATAGACTATATAACCAAACCTAGATGGGCTCCAAGAAAATCCTGTGTTGCATTCAATTCCATGCTGAATTAGTTAATCCTTTCTGTCCATTATTATATACCTGCCCTAAGCAGGACCTCATCCTTCCATATCTAGGGTACTGCAGCAACCTGTACCCTATTTTTGAACCCTCTATAATTCTTTCTTTGTTCCCAGGAGTATTCTTTCTAAAATTCAAATATTTGCTCATGTCACTAAACTACTCTATGAAAACCATTTCCAGTGATTCCCCATAATCTCAGCTGTAATTCCCAACATGTATTATTGGGTTCCATTTTCAAATAAGGTTTAGAAGGGCTCATATCACATTCATTTGCCTGCACATTCCCCCTGAGAAGAGTAACATAGGAAATCTGATTTGTTTAAGCCCAGTACTTTCATATTTATTTTACAACAGAACACTTTTTCCATACTGCTTCTATCAACATGTACAAGCCATTTTTACATCAATTTATCAGTCTCTTCAGTGTCTAAGCCATGTACTACCGTTTTTCTTTTTTTGTTTTCTTTTTTTTTTTTTCATTTTTGGTACGAGGAATTGAACTGATGGGTAGTTAACCAGTGAGCCACATCCCCAGCCCTTTTTGTTTTTTATATTGTCAAGGTCTTGCTAAATTGTTCAGAGTCTCCCTAAATTGCTGAGGCTAACCTTGAATTTAAGATCCTCTTGCTTCAGTCTCCCAAGTCACTGGGATTATAGGCATGTGCCACCACGCCTGGCCCATGTACGGCTTTCTAAAAAATGAATGTATAATATATCAGTAGCTTAACCATTTTGTAGACCCGTGTTCATTTTTATTTCCAAGTTGCCTAGAAAACCTGAAGATTTCTTCATTTTGTTTTCTTTTTTAGGTCATTGGCTTAAGCCTTTTTAAAATTAATTAAACTTTATTTTACAGAGCAGTTCTAGGGCTATAGTAAAATTGAGTGGAAAAATACCAAGTTCCCATGTAACCCTGTCACCACAGGATGTACACCCACAACCTCCCCTTCTATCTACATCACTGTGGTGTATTTGTTACAATTGATAAACCTACATTGACACATAATTATCACCCTAAATCCATAGTTTATATTGGGGTAAAAATAGGAGTTCATAACTCACTTGAAACTAATGTTTGAAATATGATATGTCAAGAGCTTTGTAAGGTTTTGAACAACCAATAAAAAAAATAGAATTCACTCTTGAGTAAAACCTTAGATTTTCAGTACAAAATAAAGTTCCTTGCAACTTTCCAATCTCTTAGGATGGCGTTTCTGTTTAAAATAGGGGCATCAACAATTTACTTTTAAGGATTAGCTTTTTAGTATTCAATAAAGGTCCTTGATAATGAACTTTGTTGTACAATGAACTTGTTAACACAGCAACACCTTAGGGAATTAGTTGTTCTCATTAGCAACATTTCCCACAAAACTGTCCTTTCCTACTGTCAAGGCATAATGACAGGGTACAGTACATAAAGACAAAAGATAAACACTGAGTTTTGAAGAGAGGGGATAGAAGTTTGCCAAATCAAGGAGTGGAAGAATGGCACTTTAAGGACTGAATTATATCCTCCCCCAAAATTCATGTGTTGAATCCTTAGCCCCCTTGTGACTATATTTGGAGAAGGGTCCTTTAAGGAAATTATTAAGGGTAACTGAAGTCTTAAGGATTGAACCCTGATCCAACAGAACCGGTGGCATGATAAGAAGAGAAAAGCTGGGCGTAGTGGTACATTTCTGTAATTTCAGCTGCTGGAGAAGCTGAGGTGGGAGGATTGAAAATTCAAGGCCAGCCTCAGCAACTTAGCAAGACTCTGTCTCAAAAATAAAATTTTATAAAGGACTGAGGATGTAACTCAGTGGTAAAGCACTTGCCTAACATGTTCAAGGACCTAGGTTCAGTTCCTAGTACCCACCCACCAAAACAGAAAATAATGAAATATCAGAGTTCTCCCTCCATTTGTGAGGACACAGAAGATAACTACCCTTTGACCTGGGACTTTCAGCCTCCAGAACTATTACAAAATAAATGCTTGTTGTTAATCCCCCCAGTTTATGGTGTTTTGTTATGGCAGCCTAAACTGTTTAATATGGTATCCAACCAGAGAGAACAGCCTATGTAAGGGAAAAGTGTCCTAAGAAGAATGTTTGCAAAGAGTAGCAGGTGATGAAGCCAGATTTCAAATGCCCTTTATGTCATCCTAATGGGTTTCAAAAACAGTAGGCCAAAAGCATTAAGTTCAATGTGTGTTTTTTTGTCTGTAGTAGTTGGACTATTTTATGAAAAATTTATAAGAAGGGAGAAACTAGTCAGAAAATAGGTATGGAGCCAGTGAAAGTTCCAGAAACTGCACAGAAAATTAGGTGATTGATAAAGGATTACCTGATTTTCAGCAGTGGAATCTTCAGAGCCCACATCATCTGTCAACTGAATTATTACATTCACTTCTTTTTTTTAATATTTATTTTTTTAGTTGTAGCTGAACACAAACCTTTATTTTATTTATTTGTTTTTATGTGGTGCTGAGGATCAAACCCAGGGCCTCATAGGTGCTAGGCAAGTGCTCTACCACTGAGCCACAACCCCAGCCCATTACATTAGCTTCTTGACTGATCCCAAGTCTAGTTCAGTCCACTTTGAACCTCATCAACCCATTTTTTTTTCATTTGTGTCCAGAGTCCTAGATCAGTGATTCTCAAATTTAGAGTATATCTGAATGGTTTAGAAGGCTTTATAAAACAGATTGCAAGGCCCTGCTCTTAGAGATTCTGAGTTAACAGATCTGGGGTGGGGCCTGTGAATTTGCATTTTTAACACCCACAAATGAAATATTTACTCCAGTTGTCGGATAATTATTTGACCACTGATATAAAGGCAAATTGAATCAGTCTCCTGCTAACTTTGGTAGGCCCCAAAGTGTGGAAGAATCTGCCACCTCTGATATTTCCAGTGCCTCAGGATAAAATCCTTAATATGGAAAATATGGTCTAAATTATCTGGCTCTTATTATTGCCTTAGACTTCATATCTCACCCCTTCCCTTGTTGAACTATTCTTTTTTAAAAATATTTTTAGATGTTGATGGACCTTTATTTTATTCATTTATTTATATGTAGTGCTTAGAATTGACTGCACAGCCTCGTATGTGCTAGGCAAGTACTCAACCACTGAGCCACAACCCCAACCCCCCTGATACTACCTATTCTTATTTTCTGTTTAATAACTTCATATGCATTTCTCCATCTGTCTGAAACCTTCAATAGATCTCTTATTGCATCAAATAATTTTCTATTAATCTTTAAAGGTTAAACATAGCTATAATTTACACAAATTTTCCTCTTAACTAATCTGAAAGAGATGCCCCTTATCTAGGTTGCTGAATCATCTTTTACAAACACTCATTGTTTTATGTATCATGTAGTATTGTCAGTATCTATTTGCATTTTGATTTTCATCTCTAAAACATGAGCATGTTGGAGAACAGGATATTGTATTGCATTTTAGTCATTTATTTGTTTTCTCGGTGCCTTGAATAATACCTGCACAGAGGGTAACACCATTAGAGTTGAATAAAGAAATAAATGAATGCATGGGCTCCAGCTTTGAAAGTAAGTACTATTAGAATACCCCTTTTACAGATGATGATATTGAGGCTCATAATTTAAGCAGCCTGCCCACCTTCACACATCTAGTGAATGATGAGCCAAGACTGGAATACATAAATTCTCACCTTGCTATTGAATTTTAGCCACCAAAGACATGAATGACCATGGACCAATGTGGTTTAGTTGAAACAGATGCAGAAGAGAAAGAACTGTTAGTGGAAAGTCGTCTAATCACTGCAATCCCATGCCTGGGCAATAAGACCTTCCTTGAAGGGACATTTAGGTTGAACATGTTTATGTCCACCATAGTCCACACCTTCTACTACTACAACCCACTTTATGACTTGAGAGCAGTTACCCCAACCTTTTGGTGCATTTCTTTTCCAGAGCTGAAACTGAGACAAGTTAGTGGAGTCAACTGGAGTCAACTAGAGCGCTGGCCACTACATTTAGTCTTGGAGCTACAATTGTCCTCTTTCTCTAATACCCATTGTAGATTCCCTTTGTCTTTAGCTACCATATCTGTTAATCTTGGTGGCTTTCCTGGGGTGTGACCTTGACTCTCATCCATAAGTGATATGAGTCCCTGGTCTACCCCTTTTTAAGCTGGACTATTGTACTTTTCTATTCAGAGTTATGATGATACAAGGAAGGTACCTAGAGAAGCCTAAGAAGATCATCTGAGTTCAAAAATTATTTGTGTAGCCTCCCTACCTTCCTGAAGAATGACTGTAGCCAAAATGGTGACATTTTCTCTGCTATGGTGTAAGGATACCATCTCAAGTTCTCTAGTGGTAACTGTAGTTTCTAATTCAGTGTTATCCTTCCTTTGGTGGCAAGGACAAGTACTCTAACTCTGTTAGGACCGCAGATCCAGGGACAGAAAGCATGAAGCTTCTCATTGGCTAATATGGGCTAAAAGTAAGTAGGACTACTCCTACTTTTATCCATCCATTATTGTTCATCCTTGAGAATTGTTTTTGATATTCTTTAATTTGTAAGGAAAATAAAGAAGTTGCCATATCATGATCACATGTCATGTAACCATATTAGTGTCCTCTAACATGAATATCATATACCATAGCTGTGGTGTAAGCTAGACACTATTTGGTATCTTTTCTACTTCTGTAGGGACCAGATTGGTGGGTTAAATGGAGATAGGAGAACTATCATCTCTGCATTCTTTAGATCCTTAAAGCTACTGACAATTTTTGCTACTCCCAGGTTATAATACTGGTTTGAATGTATTACCATCATCTGAGTCTTGGAGTGAGGGCAGCTGTTATCCTATAGGCCAAGGACCCAGAATGTGGGTTTTCCCAGGAAAGAACTCTGTAATAGGTTAAAGAACTTGTACCCCTGCTGCTCGAGCCACATGACAGCAGAGCATATGGTTTTGGAAAAGATGCTATATGAAGTTTGCAGAAAGCCTTAGTGGGAGAATTGTAATATGAAAAATGGATAAACATACATGTTTTCCAAATATTGCAATCCAAGTATACATTTGAGAGGAGAGAAATTACCTCTGAGTGGGTTCATGGATCCAGTAGACCACAGTAATCAAAATATTGGCCAGTTCTTTGTTTCTCTGGCCTCCAATGTGCCTCCATGCTGCAAGCAAGGCTAGGAAGGTAGTATATTAACAGTAAGGAAAGCCTGGCAAATTGCCAACTAAAACAATCTGAGTTCTATAGGGAAGGAATAGAAAATAGATGGTGAATAGGTAATTAGTTTTGTCTTCAGCAGCAATACCCATTGAATATGAGATGTTTCTTTTCTGTTTGATATGCCACCTTCTTTTATATTTGAGGTTTATATAATAACAAGTTGAGAAAAATTACAACAATGTTCATTATTATCCCATTTGAGGTACTGTTTACAAAATACAATGGTATCTTGGCATTAGTGAGTCTAAATCCTCAGAATCGGCTACCATTTGATGCTGAACATTATCTGTTTCCAGTTTTCTAAATTTCCAAAATCACATTTTCCCCAAATTAACATTAATTTTTAAGAACATTTTGTGTTTTGTGCTGTCTATAAGGGAGAGAGAAAGCCAAATATTCACTAGTTTAGGATGATGTCTTTTTTGCTGATAAAATTATCCATTTTATGAAGCGATAATGATAGTAACTTGCAATCACATCATAATTAATTATCTTAATAACTTTAGTTGGAAAAACATTTTTTCCAGATACATGTGACACCTGAACTTAACCCTTAATAATAAAGGGATGTGGATGCAGACCTTAATCAGATTGCTTTGTTAAGTAATACACAAACTCCCAACTCCAAAAGAATGTAGTAAAGTGTTCTTTACTTTCAAAGTAAATATATGCTCTAAATAATTTGAAGTATATGGAAACAGAGACCATCTCTTTATATCATTCAACTCATCCCAAGTTTACTAATAGACACATAGCCTTCATTCAATTCTTTCTAGTTAGTCCATTAAACCAAACTTTTTCAACTGCAGAGATGTCTCTCCACCCTAATTTCATTTTTCTCTCATGTGGCCATTTAGATCCACTGATTCATCCTCTTGACTTACGGAAAGGACTGTCAAATGGTCTAATCCTTGGACGCCTGATAGATTGCTTGGTGTATTCATACAAGGGGAGTTTAGATTCTGAGGAATAAACAAGGAAAGTCCAATATAATATGTTACCTTTGTCTGCCTTCAGGAAGGAGTATATAAAAAGAGTCAGATATTTTTTCACCACTCAGATCAAACTGGTTTTAACAACATCATTCTGCATTATTAAGGTAAAACAATCTCTAGTTCTTTGTTATCATGGGGTTGTGGGAACAGAGAACAGTTTGAGTTATTCTGTCCCAGGTGTGCTTTTTACCTCAAAAACAAAAGCAGGAGCAAAGAAAAATATGCATTCCATTGCACTTAACAGCATCCCAACTTCAAATTGATATATGACATATGATAATTAGATTATAGCAGACTTGTACCATGTAGTTACATTAATCTTTTACATCTTAATACCACTTTCAAATTATTGAAGACCTGCCATTGTTATCCAGTACCTTCTTTGATTTTTCCATAGTCTCCTGTGAAAATACTTGAAGGAGGTAGTTGTTAATTATGATCACAAATGTTTAAACTATGTCTCCTGTTGGCACATGAGAAGATTGCACTTCTCTGCCCACTTGAAGTTAGGCGTTGTCATATAACCTGCTTTGGCCAATAAAATATGAGCATATGTATCATTTCCCAGTGGAAGCATTATAGCCATCCCTTTTACTACCCTTTATTTTCCTTATTTACTTTATTTGGAAAAACTTTTGGAAAAATAGAGTAATCAGTGATATCTAAGTCTCAGTATGAGAGCAAACATTACAATTCAGAGCCAAGTCCTCCAGACCCAGAATGAACATGCAATATGAGTGAAAAATAGCATTTGTTGTTTTATGTCACTGATTTTTGAAGTTTTTATTAAACCACATAACCTAGCTTATCATGACTAATATAAACAGGCATGGCATAATTGAATCATAGCAAGAGATCAAAGAAATCCATTCAAGCTATTTTGAGAAAAGTAGGCTATGAAGATAACATACAAAACCTAAGTGTAAGGGATGGGATGTACCTCAGTGGTAGAGTACTTGCCTAGCATGTGTGACATCCTGGGTTCCATCCCCAACACTGCAAAAGTAAGCAAACAAACAAAAATACAAGTGTAGGGAGATATAGTCAAGACTTGTGCAACCAGACATATTAGACATCTCCTTATTTCTCCTCTATCCTTTCTCTCTCTCCATGCCCCTTCTCTTTCTTTCTCTTATATACACACACTATATATGTCTCTTTCAACACCTCTGCTTCATGCTTTTCTGCTCATCTACCCATTTACATATGCTTTGGCATGCCTTCCCCCAGCAAATGACAACCTTGGGCCCCAAGTCTACACAATCAAATTTCTAAAAAAGAAAAATTGATTGCCCATGGTAAAGGGCATTCAGTCATGACCAAGAACACAGAGTCCTGTGGGAAGTAGGTTGTCCAATTTGTACTATAGGCAACACATACTCTCCTAACAAGAGAGAATACACAGAGGCATTTTTATCCAGTCGTCAAAACTAGTAGGCTTCAGAAACAGAAGCAGAACTCAGGTGTTCTGACTTCTAGGTCAGGACTTTTTGTACCTTACCACCTGCTGTAGTTTCAAGCTCTTCTGTTTGGAAGAAATGGTTGTATCCAAACTCTATCTAAACCAACATAACAAGAACTCTTTTTGTAACAAGATACTATTATACGTTCAAAATCGTCTTATATAGCAACACAAAAGGAAACGGGTGTGTCTCTAAAGACATTCATATTTAATTGGACAAGTCAAAATCTCCTTGTATTTATAACTGTAGTTTACTTATTATAGTTGCCTCCTTCCCTTACCCTTTTCCCAATGTTTCTGATCTGAATGATCTGTCTTTGTCTAAATCCACCTAAAATTTTTTTAAAAAAACTGTTTTATATTCCTTCCTCCAAATTTCAGAGTCAGATGTATTTTTTCCATCCAGATATCTTTGGCTCCATATATTTTACATACGTTAGTATTAAATCTTTAACTCTAATGTTCCTTAAAGTACTTAAAGCAAATTGAAGGTCAACTTAGTAACTTGTATTTCTCCCAAATTAATAAATATAGTATGTGTCCTATAATGTTACTCCACTACATGCATAATATTCCTGTGGTCAACATACAAAACTCAATATTTTCTGAAGAATTTTTGCACAATTCGGGCAAGCTTCCTATATTAAATGAGTGGTGGCAACTTTTTTCATGGTTCTGTGAATAGAATAGGTATCCTCTAGGGTTATTTCAACAGTAAGAGAGATGACAATTATTTTATCCTCTGTACAAAAAAGATATTCATATTCTTTTCATTCTTTTCCACCTTATCTATCATCCACATTTCTGTACTTGATTAGGGTGTAAAATATTTTTATGTTCTCCTTAGCAACCAGTATGTATGCTATGTTTCTAGAGATCAAAGCTATCCAGACAACTGCTTACCATAAAGCTTCTTTTGGAGGCAGGATGGTGTAATAGAAAGAGCTCAATCTGGTATTGATTAACCTAGCTTCTATCCCTAGTTTTATTATTTATTAAGAGTTCTATTCTTTATTACAGGTATGTGTCTTTATTAAAGTTCTATTCTTTATTACAGGTATGTGTCACCATGCCCAAGAGCTGGGTGTGGTGACACATACCTGTAATCCCAATAGCTTGGGAGGCTGACACAGGAGGATTGCAAGTTCAAAGCCTCAGCAATATAGTGAGACCCTTTCTCTAAAAAGAGCTAGAGATATGGCTCAGTGGTTACACATCCCTGGGCTCAATCCCCAGTACCAAAATTGAGAGAGAGAAAGAGAGAGATGAACCTTCTCAAAGACAGGAAACTATGAGCTTCCATTTCCTCATCTGGAAAAGACATGTTATAGTGCTGTTTTATCCATCTCTCAGGCTCACTAGAGGCTCAAATGAGATACTCAGAATAATTTTTAAAACTGTGAAACAATATACAAATGTAATATACCATGAATATTTTCTACAAGAGTCTTTCTCTTAAACTTCAAAAATCAACACTGAAAAAAAAATTGAGGGCTCAGGTTGTGGCTCAAGTGGTAGAGTGCTCACCCAGCATGTGTGAGGCACTGGGTTCAATTTTCAGCACCACATAAAAATACAATAAAGATATTGTGTCTACTTAAAACTAAAAAAAGTATTTTTTTAAAAAAAGTTTGAGCATAATCTTTGGACTAAGAATATAGCTCAGTTGTAGAGTGCTTGTCTAGCATGTGTGCAACCCTGAGTTCAATACCCAGTACAGAGAGAGAGAGGAGGGAGAGAAAAAGAGAAGAGAGCAAATAATCTTAAAAAGAAGATAAGCAATCCCTGACTTAGCAGCATCTAAATCATAGATGATTTAATATGCAATTTGCCATAGTTAGCCCAACTGTTGCTTATCAATGTTAAAACAACTGGAACTTTCAGAGAAGCTGTAGGTTCATAAATGGAAGGAGGGAAAAAAAACTAATAAATAAAACCACTTTAAGAACAGATCTGAGGACAGATCCAAGGACAGATACATAGTCACACTCTGTAGTGGATACCCAAATCCTAAATTTCAAATGCCCCTCTGAATTTTTCACTGCATGAAGTCCTATCAATTACAGAATCCATAGAATTAATATGCATCTTCTTTGAAGATGGAAAAACCTCCTCTTAAATCTCTGCCTTATAAGGATAGTGGTTTGGGGTTGAGGCAAGGAGGTATTTATTTTTATGGGAATAAACCTTATAGCATGGAAGAGCAGAAAATGTATTTTCTGAGGGAAAATTGCCTTCCAAAAAGAGATACAAGGAACTTGAGGACATGAGTCATTAGATATCCTGTAATGAACAATGACAATAACAACAAATTCATGTGAACATGATACTAAAATAAGAGAACACAACCTTAGATGATTTCAGAACCCCCCAAAAGGAAAAGCACAGAAAAGTACAACTAGAAAAGACAAAGAGTCAAGTTGGTATGAGACTGCTCACCAATAAGTTGTGTCTTTATGCATCTCCTCCATAACTTTTATTCTTGAGTGTCCTATTATATAAAAAACGAAAATCTTTGCCAGCTACTCATGACAGGAGATCAATACCCAGAATACATAAAGAACTCAAAACACTCAACATCAAAAATGTATATAACCCAATAGATAAATGAGCAAAAGAACTAAACATAAACTTCTCAAAAGAAGAAGCACAAATAGCCAACACATATTGGAAAAAATATTCAACATCTCTAGCAATCAGGGAAAGGCAAATCAAAATTTCACAAAGATTTCATTCATGGCAATGATCACAAATACAAACAGTAATAAATGCTGGTGAGGACTTGGGGGAACATGCACTTGTGCATTGTTGGTGGGATTACAAATTAGTACAATCACTCTGGAAAGCAGTATGAAGATTGCTCAAAAAACTAGGAATGAAATCACAAAGGACCAGGTATCCCTGGTATTTTCCCCGAAGAACTAAAATCAGCATACAATAGTGATACATCCACCTCAATGTTCATAGCAGCTCAATTCACATTAGCTAAACTATGAAACCAACCTAGGTGCCCTTCAACAGATGAATGGATTAAGAAATTGTGAGATACACACACACACACACACACACACACACACACAATGCAGTTCTACTCAGCTATAAAGAAGAATTAAATTAAAGCATTTGCTGGTAATGGAGAATATTATGCTAAATGAAATAAACCAGACTCAAAGTCAAAGGTCAAATGTTTTCTCTCTTATGTGGAAGCTAGTAAAACAAAGGAGGAGGAAAGGATAGGATCATAAAGATATAGGGACTATCAGTACCAAGAAAGGAGGAGATCAAAGGCAGAGTGGAGGGATGGAAAAGGGGAGGTAAGGCAGAAAGGATTCTTTAAAAATCATGTTATGAGCATATATAGATATATCACAGGGAATTTTACCTTTATGCATAAGTAAAAAGAACCAATTGAATATAAATGGATGAGCAAAATGAAGTCTAGAAGAGTAAAAGGAGAACAGGGAAGGGAAGGGAGGATGGAAATAAAATGGGGGGTGACGGGTGGAATCATGAACTGAAATCGAATTCCATGCATGTATCATTTTGTTTATAGGACTCCTTCTGAATAATGCGTACAATGTATGTTAATGGGTACCAAATAGTTCAGTTATATTGTTATCAATCAGTGAAAAAAAGTTCCTTTATTATGTTTAAATACATATTAGTGGCTATACAGAAACAACCAAGAATATACCTAGGAATATATCTAATAAAAATGTGCATGACCTTTAAGTATTAAGTCACAAAACTTTATATTAAAGAATATTAAGGGGCTGAGGATGTGGCTCAAGCGGTAGCGCGCTCGCCTGGCATGCGTGTGGCCTGGGTTCTATCCTCAGCATCACATACAAAGATGCTGTGTCTGCCGAGAACTAAAAAATAAATATTAAAAAATTCTTTCTCTCTCACTCTCTTTAAAAAAAGAATATTAAATAATATCTAGATATACCTTGTTTATGGGTATGAGTCAATATCACCAAAACATGAATTCTTTCAAACTCATCTATAGATTCTATGTGAAGTCAAGAAAAAGAGGTTTATACTGCATGATAGATTTTTTTTTGTAAAACTATAGTTACACAGTGAATTATTGGTACAGGGATACACAAATGAGACCTTGAAACAAAATTGAAGATATTTCCATATCTATATATATGAAAACTTGATATATGATGGAGATGGCATAATATACTAGTGTGAACAAAGCATTTAATAAACATTGCAGTATAATTGGTTTTCCATGTAGAGAAATAAAATTGAGTCCTAACCTTATGCCACACACAAAATCAATTTCAGTTCATTTAAGGAGGTAAATGTAAAAAGCAAGACATTAAAAAAAAACCTCAGGAGCCAAGCACAGTGGTACATGCATATAATCCCAGAGACTCTGGAGGCTGAGGCAGGATGATCTCAAGTTTGAGTCCAGCCTGGGCAACTTATCAAGACCCTAAACAACTTTGTGAGACTGTGTCTCAAAATTTAAAAAAAAAAAAAAAAAGTGAAAGGGGTTGTGAATGTGGCTCAATGGTTAAGTGCCCCTAGGTTCAATCCTTTGTAGAAAAAAAATCCTCAGAAGAAAACATCTTGACCTGGTGTTAGGTAAGAATTTAATAATCAAGACATAAAAATTTAAAACCACAAGGGTATTAGTCCATTTATATTAAGGTAAAAAAAAACCCTTACAACTATATACTATACTGTTGTAATAAACTATAAGAAAAACAAGAGAGCAACTTAAATAAAATTAAGAAAAACAAATCTTCTAGAGAGATGAAGCTAGATGCCATGGAGGAGAAGCACAGTGGGGCCATTTAAGATACTAGTGATGTTCTTTATTCAGTTTAATAATAGTCTTTGTTTCTTTTATTTTTAATTGACAAAGAATAATTATATACATTATGGGTTTAGATGTAATGTTTTGATACATGTATACATTGGGCAATGATCAAAAACTCTTATTATATAACCTTTTTGTGTATATGATATATTTCATACTTTTAAAATGCAAAACAATAAATTTATTACTTTAGCAAATCTGCAGTGAGTACCTCCTAGGTGATGGGCACTGAAGATAGCACAGTGGACAAAACAAAACAAAACAAACAAAACACAAAACACTGTTTTCATGGTGCTTGCAATTTAGAGGAAGAGGAAAGACAATAAACAAGACTAATCAGTACCACAGTTTATACTTTAGACAGTGACAAGTGCTAAGGATAAAACAAAAAATCAGGTTAGAGCTATGGCTGTGGCTCAGTGGCAGAGCACTTGCCTAGCATGTGTGAGGCACTGGGTTCTATCTTCAGCACCACATAAAAAAAAGGTATTGTGTCAACCTACAACTACAAAATAAATATTTAAAATCAGGATGGGAGTTATGAAGTGTTGCGGAGGATGGATGGAAGGGAAGCCCTTAGCAAAATACTAGGGTGTAGAAGATGATGTCTCAGAACTGATGAGATTGGATCTAAGTAAGAAGGGAAGCCATTGAAAGGTGTTGCACACACAAGTGGATATGATCATAACAAGACCACTGTTAATGAATGTCATATCATTTGGAAAAAAATGAGTGCCATAATTGCTCTCCTGCACAGTTACCATGAGGTTCAGAAGTGAAGTATTAAATATATCAAAGCCAAACCCCCCCAAAACCATAACTTTTATTATTTTAAAAGCACTTTGAAGACAACAATAGTATAAGAGAATCAATTAGATATTTAAGGAAGACATACTGGGGAGGGGCTGAAATGAAAAGTCCCAGATTGGCAGCTATTATAATATAGTGCACTTGTGCTGCTACTGGACCTTCTGATCCATATCATAGCAAGACTTCAGGGCATTTGCATCTGAGACTCTCTTCATGTATCTATAAGATTTTGTAGTCTCCCTATCCGTAAAGCTTTCTTTTCACCTTGAAATGATTCCAAAGAGAAATGATTGTCAGGAATCCAGGTAGGAGCTACATATTGTCATGTAGAGATCATAGTTTCTAAAGTGATGTTATCTGACACAGCTACTCATTACTCAGAACCTAGGAATCCATTCTGTTGCTGAGAAGCTAAAAAAAGAAATGTACCTGAAATGTACATGCCAACAAAGATGTCCTTGCAGAGAATTTTGAAAAATAAGTGCAAAAATAATGGTACAGTTGTTTGCTTCATATTTCAGTCATTGTGTCTTGTTACTTCCACAGGCACATTAAGGGAGCGAGTCCACTAGCAGATACTGAGATTTACATGCAGAACTACTTGGTAACCTCCAGTTTAGAAGGTAGGTGTATGTGAAATGTTATATGTGAGAGATTTGGGAAAAATTAAAATGTTAAAATTGTGAATTCATAACATATAATAAATCATATTAATAAGTACACTTTGCTAGGCATAATACCAGTCACCCAATTTATTTTCACTTGGAAAGTTTTATAAACTAGATCTTTAGACATAGACAACACAATGAATTAGCATTTTTAAAGTCTAGTCTGATTCAGATAAATGATAAGAGGCTAAGAAATGACACATGGGAAATGTCAGATATGTGGAGGGAAATTTAAAGAGTCATTTCATTGATTTATGTTATTCATACCTAAAATCAGCTACTGGACATAGAAAGCATGAAAAAAGATACTGATATTAATTTGACACTGAGATGTTAGGACAAAACAAATACAAATGAGACATTTATTCTTGTCACAGGAATTGCTACTGACACAAAGGGACCTTTTGTCTCTGGGCCATTGGATAAAAAGAAGCTGGTACTGGTCAATGCTGTTACAATAACCTCTAAGAAACCGGCCACATTCTCTTCTTTTTTCTTTTATAGTTGTAAACGGACAGAATGCCTTTATTTTTATGTGGTGCTGAGGATTGAACCCAGTGCCTCACACATGCTAGGCAAGTGCTCTACCTCTGAGCCCCAGCCCCATATTCTCCTCTTGTACAAGAATTTGATTGCATCAAATACTCCTTAGAGTACATGAAGTGGAATCTCAGTTTGGCAATCATCATTACACACATTATACACAGACTCTTAATGGTGTATATGTGGGAGGTAAAGAGTGAAAACTATTCTATGTCTAATTTGAGATATAGATTAATTGGTTTGAATATATACGTATTCTATGTATATATAGAGAGACAGAAACAGAGAGACTGGTTTCAGTTTTCAAAAAAGGATAATTAACTCAAAAGTCAGAAGCACCATCAATATATAAAAGAAACAGAAGAAGCCAGGAAAAAAAATGGACTTGTGTGAGGGCTCTTCAAGAGCCAATGTTCCTCCATAAAAGGACTGCAACAGCTAGTGGCCTGAAGCCATAGTTCTCCTAATGATAAGAAAGTATCAAGCAAGAGAAATTCAGCAAAAAGAGCCTCTTTGTAATTGAATGAGTAATGAAATAAAGTATGCCTGACAGTGAACCCTGCTGAGATCTAGAGTGTTTAAATTGACCTAGGAATCTGATGAAGGAGGGGGTCAAAGCCACCCACCATCTGCCAAGTAAGTTAGAAAAGAAATCACCATTCTTTTATTTTGTATTTGTTTGTTCTTGTATTGGCTGCTTTATTATTGTCAACACATAGAACTGTGATGAGAATTTAACTTGCTCATTTCATAAATATTTATTAACCAATTCTAATAGTGTAAGATACTTTGTTTAGTGCACATATAAGGTGATGAACAAAACCGATATGGTCTCTGTACTCATCAGTCTAACTCTGGTAAGATAGGTAAATATTAAGCAAATTGATCTATAAATATATGAATGAATATATACACACAAATCAAGATAAGTGCTCTAAAAGAAAATTATAATTTTTGTGCAATAACAAAAAGTAGCAGGAGCACTTACAGTTGATTGTGTATTATGAACGGCTTCCCAGAGAACATTGTTTTATTTAAAACTCAAAATAATTGGGCTGGGGGTGTATCTCAGTCATAGAGCACTTGCCTAGCATGCATAAGAACCATGTTTGATCCCCAGCATTGTAAAAAATAATAAAAAAATGCAACTCAAAATAACTGTAAGTGAAATATGCTATTATTACCCCATTTCACAAACAATAAAAAGGAGATTTAAAATGATTAAGTGCCAACAGTTAACTCAGCTAGTAATGAGAAGAAAGTGGAATCAAACCAGGCCTGCCTGATACTATATACCATCCTTTTAGCTACTGAGCATCAGGTTGAGGAGCAGATACTGTAAATTTCCTTGAACTAACTTATTCATGTTCATCTGTATTCTGAGCCATGACACTGTCTATGCCTGCCTAACATCTAGCAGTACTTTACCTTTAGACAATGAATAGGGAACGTGGTATGGCTCCAAGCAATGAAGAGATAACAAAACCTAACCAGAACAGAATTTGATTGGTGTGAAAAGAAATGCTTCATATTTTGGCTTAAGTTGGATTTTTTTATAAATATAAATCAGCTTTAAAATTGAAGTTTAGCTATAGTTGTTAAACACTTTTTCCAGAAATGTTTAAACTATAGTGTTAGGCTAGGCAATTTTCAGAACCATCCTTATTAAGTCACTCATTTGTATATAGATGAAATATTTGATCCAAATAGTTAAAGGAACAAGAGAATACAATTAGAAAAAATAATACAAGGATAAGAGCAAAAATTATTAAACTGGCAGAAAGACTTTAGACAATATTAAAAGTAAAATCTGATTCTTTGGAGAAAATAGAGAAACAAGAAGTAGTGTTACATCCAGGAAACATTTTTTATATTCTTTACTGTCACATGTTCTTTCTTTAAATAGTTTCATTTCTCTATCACATATAAAAAAGTAACACCACCAGCTGAATGTGGTAGGGCACATCTGTAATCCTGTGGCCCAGGAGGCCAAGGCAGGAGGATTGCAAGTCCAGAGCCAGCCCAAATCAACCAGTAGAAATTCTCCAGAATTCTCTCTTCCTCTATCTTCATTACTTGATCAAACTGTAAAATCTTAGGATCACCAGAATTTTATAAGTTCTGAGAAAAAAAGATGGATGCTGTCAATGTTAGAAATGTTTGGTTTAAGAAATTAACCAGAGGGAAAAAAATCCAATTCACAAATATATTTTGAGCAATAAAGGAAGGTGGTACAGAGAACAGATATATAGCTATTTTTCTTATGTTGGTGACAATTTAGTTTTGGAGACGAGATATATATGCACATGGGGGAGGTCATGATTAATAATATTCCATAGTATATAAGTGGTGAGTGTGTAGAATGGAGAATATATAGTGAAGTGGAAAAAGCAAGACCCCTAGAACATAATCTTACAATTCCTGAAAAATCTATCTGACATTGAACAAGTCTCTTCAACTTTCTAATTGGCAAAGTTCTCCTGTTAAAAGGGGGGGGGGTACATCTTGGGATATTTTCAAAATCCTAATACCTCTTTCCCAGAGATTATGTTTAATTGCTCAGAAGTGGGTCCTGGGTTTTGATACTTTGAAATTGGTCTTCTAATCTTGAGAATCTTCAGACCAGATGATCTTTGAGGTTCTTTCAGCTTGAATAGTCCAATCATTGAACTGTAGGATTATCCAGAAGACAAAGAGGTCACTTTCATCTAGGGGTGATGAGAAAGTCAAGACTTGTGTAATTTTAATAGATAACCGTAATCTTAATAGCTGAAAATGAAGAAAAATAGACATCAGAATATATATACAGGAAGAAATATGCAACATGCGTTCAGGTAATAGTTTATAGATAATGTTTTTCTTGAATAGCGTAATAATGTTTGGAAAAGTAAATTAAAGATCAATCTAAGAATTTTTGCCCCTTATCCTATAAGTAAGGGAAGCAGGGGAGATACATGATCTGTTGATTTTGTTTTTTGAAGAAAAGTATGGCAGGCCAAGCCAAGTATATAATTTGTAGATCTCCTTGTTCAAAATGAAAGAAAATTCATGATTAAAGGTACATGTAAAAACTTTATTTTCTTCTGCAGTCTGTCTTTCAACTTGTCCTGGTATATTTTTACTTTATGCAACTCTAAGTAAGACAAATTAAAATTTTAAATTATTAGCAGGAATTTTATGATTCACCTTTATATTGTGCAATGCCAGTTTTGAATGTGAATATCAGACCCTTTAACTTGTACACAAAATCACTAAAGTGACACAATTGGTACTCTGTGGCTTATCTATGGAGGCTGCCTAGAGCTGGCCAAAAGTAAAAAACACAAGGCAGACTCAGGAAGATTGGAAAGAAAAAGAGAATAACCCAGGCCTGGAACTGGCAGGGGAGTGCTCCTGGGCACCAGTATACTAGCAAGATAGTTGTGTACTCAAAGGACTTGTATCATAGCCTTCTCAAGCCTGACTACCGCTATCCCTCCTCCAGCCAATGGGCCTTTGCACTGCTCCCTGAAGAAGGAGGGGTCTGAGGATGTCCACTTAGGCATCTTATAAAACCAGGGCAAACAAATGATTCCTAAAGATATTTAAGATTCTACATTGAGATGTACTTGATACTTGGATAGAGAGTATGTGAGCAAAAGATTTGCCTCCACCAAGATGTAGAGCCAGGGCTGGCCACCTACTCTTCTGTGGTGCTATTAGCCTTGGGTGGGGCTGGCTGCCACCATGTCCAGCCCTGACTTGTGCATGCACACCCAACGTCAACTTGTCTCACACTTGAAATTTTCTTTAGAAGGTGGCAGAAAGTGAGAGTGCACATGAGCCAAGGTTCCAAACTTCCAGTGCAGACACAATTGTCCTGATGGCTTAACTTAAAAAGCAAAACTATAATGATCAAATCAGTTCAAAAATTTAAGACAGCACTGCATAACATCGATCATGAAGTGTATGGTCTTCATGTCTGATCTTCTGTGACTGCACTGACCATGTGGCTGTGAGGCTGATCTTCCTAGCAGGATGAGGGAAAGTAGATGCAAAGAGCAGGTGGGATTAAGAAATGAATCCAGTTATGTAACTATTGAGGTAGCTGGGACTAGAGCAATGTTGATGTGGACAGAAGGGGAGAGAGCCATTGGTGGGCTGTGTATGGAAATAAGTTTGGAGACACAAAAATGAATATGTGCTAGTAAGCATGAGGGGCAAAAGGAAATAAATTGGAAGGCAAATGGCTCAGGAAGGTCAAAGGCAGTATTTTCTTAGGTAGGGAAATGTGACCTGGGAGCTTGTTCTTGATAACACATTGACAAAGTTCCTCAACGTAATACCACAAGGCCAAAATGAAGTAGAAATGAGGGTAGAACATAGAAGCACAAAGGGAATCTTTTCCCATGATGTTCAGTCTCTCATCTCATAGCTTATCTTCTAGGCTTCCTTCTCAATCACTATAGTTAAAATCTCTATATGCACATTGCCAGGAGTTTTCAGGTGGCTCAATGTTTTGGTCTATCATTTTGTACTGATCCAGGGAAGATAGCCAAGCTGACTATTTCTTCTTGTATATCATCCTTGGACTGTTTGCATACATGTCCAAACAGCTATTATCTATATTGAACTCTTTCAAGGACTCACTTTATAGGAAAGTCTTTCCTTCATCTTTTCCTTACTCTTTTGTCTTTCTTCCTTTATCAATGTGTCCAAGTTTCAGTTTTGTATTCCCTTTCTGTGACCCTAAATGTAGTAAAAAGAGAAATCAAAGCAGGATTACCAAAGTTCTTTTCATATTCCCTTTCCTCCCCTACAATCACATCTCAGCTGTTCAGAAACTTTTCTGTGAAAGTTGTTGATATGTAGTTTATATGTAATCATAAATGTATGGTTTGATGAGTTTAGACAAATATATGTATACCATTTAACATCACAAAAATCTCGATACAAGGCATTTCCATTAAACAGAAATTTCCATCACGCACTTTGTTGTCAACCCCCCCCCCTTTTTGTGCAATCATGAATCTCTATTACTTGTACGTTGCCAGTTTTCAATTTCATAAAAATAGAACTACGTAGTACATACCATTATGCCTGCCTTTTTTTCACTTAAGTATTTTAAGATTCATGTTGCTTCTTACCACCAAAAAGTATTTCATTGTAAGAATATACAACTAATTTATTCATTCAGTCACTGATGGGCATTTTGGTTGTCTCCAAATTTTTAACTCTGATGCATAAAGTTGCCATGAACATTCATTTAAAGTATTTGTGTGAAAATACATATATACATATGTATCATTGTAATCTTATATAGGTGTATATAAGATAATATTATATGTACATACATATATACATATGTATATATAATATTTATTTGGGGTATATACCTAGGAGTATAGTAGCTATATCTTTAGGTAAGTGTATGTTTAAATTCATATGGAAATTTCAAGCTGTTTTCTAAGGTAATTGTACCAGTTTATATTCTAATCAGAATGTACAAGTAATCCAATTGTTTCACATCATTGGAAAAATTTGGTGATGTCAGTGCTCTCCATTTTAGCCAATTTACTGGGTAAGAAGTGTTATCTCATAAAGTATTTTATAAAATATGTTTCATCTGAATAATTGATAGTGTTGAGAATATTTTCATGTGGTAATTGGCCCTTAATCTGCTCAAATATTTTGTCCATTACCAATTGAATTATTTATCTTACTTTAGAGTTATAAAAGTTTATATGTTGCAGATAAAAGTCTATCATCAGACATATATCTTCTAAATGTTTTCTCCTCATATGTGACTTGCCTGTTAATTTACTTAATTGTATTTGGAGAAGCAGACATTCTAAATTTTCCTGAAGGCAAATTTATTATTTTTTATGATTGCTCTAAGAATAATAAAATGTATCCTTAACTTAAGAAAGTTCACTTGTAGTTGATAAAGTACCTATTTATATCTGACCCTTCATAGTCCTACTTCTCATTTAACATGTGACACTTCTCATTTGCCTCTTCACACATCACAGATATAATATTTTCACAATGTTTAGTTCCATTTACTCATCTCTTATCATTTGTGTTATTAACATATTTGTTAATATATACACATTGTAAATCCCATCTTATAATGCTATTATTTTATTTTAATCGGATGTCTTTTAATTACATTTGGATAAATAAAACCCAGTGTTTATTTACCCACTTACTTATTCTTTCTGAAATTCTTTTTTTTTAATAGATCATGTTATCTGTGTGGTATCATTTCTCTCTAGCTTGATGAGATTCTTTTTTTAAAAAATTTATTTTTTAGTTGTAGCTGGGCACATACCTTTAATTAATTAATTTATTGTTATGCAGTGCTGAGGATTGAACCCAAGGCCTTGCATGTGCTAGGAGAGTGCTCTACTGCGGAGCCACAACCCCAGCCCTTGATGAGATTCTTTTAGCATGTATTTTGTTGCATGTCTGCTGATGACAAAGTATATCATTTTTATTTATTTGAAAAAGTATTTCACCTTCATTCATGAAAAATATCTTTTGTTGTGTATGGATAGGTTCACAGGTTCTCTTTTTTTTTACCTTACTGTACTTTAAAGATGCTGCTTCACAGTCTCTGGTCTACACTGTAATGGAAATCCAGCATCCACTCTTTAACAACTATTCCCTGTGTGTAATGGTGTTTTATAGTACAGCTGCCTTCAAGATTTTCTCTTTATTTTTGGTTCAGTAATTTGTGATGTGACCCATTTTGATTTATTTATAGTTGTTTGCTTATTTTTTTGTTGTTGTTTTTGTTTTTTAGTCAATTGGATCCATAAGACAATATTTTCTATTATTTGGGGGAACTTTTTGATCATAACTTTACAAATTTATTCTGCCCTTACTGCCAGCCTCTTCTGTTTCTGGGACTCCAATTACAAATATGGTGTATCTTTCAATATTATCTCACAGGTCTCTGAGGTTCTGCTCCCTTTTATCAAACCTTTATCTCTATCTTTCAGATTAGATGACATTTGGCTGGGAGTGTGGCTCAGTGGGAGAGTACCTGCCCAGTGTGCACAAGACCATGTTTGTGATCCCTAGCACTGCAAAAAATAAAACACCTCCCCCCCTTAAAAAAAAAGATAGCATCTATTGTTCTTTCAGATCACTGACTCATTATTCTGTCATCTTCAATTCACAATTTTATGCTAAATCTAAGTAGTGAATTATTTATTTTAGTTATTGTACATTTCACTTTGAGATATTTCATTTTTATATTGTCACTTTCTCTGCTAAGATTCCTTATCTGTTCACTCACTAAAATCATGTTTTTCATTTGATTATCTTAACACATTTCTTTTATTTTTTTTTTATTGGTCGTTCATAACATTACATAGTTCTTAATACATCATATTACACGGTTTGATTCAAGTGGATTATGAACTCCCGCTTTTACCCCGTATACAAATTGCTGTATCACATCTGTTACCCTTCCATTGATTGACATATTGCCTTTCTAGTGTCTGATGTATTCTGCTGTCTGTCCTATTGTCTACTATCCTCCCTCCCCTCCCCTCCCCTCCCCTCCCCTTTTCTCTCTCTACCCCTTCTACTGTAAATCATGTCTTCCATTTGTATTCTCTTGACTTACCCCTCCTTACCTCTTATATGACATTTAACACATTTCTTTTAGTTCTTTATACATTTTTATAAAAGTTGCTTTAAAGTCTTTATTTGCTAAATCCAAAATCTGCATCATCAGACGAGCAATTTCTGTTGACTTTTTTTCCCATTGACTAATTTGTCATATTTTCTTTTTCCTTGTATGTTTATTAACTTTTTTATTTGTACTTGGTATTGTTGATGACACATTTTAAACACTTAAGATTCTGTTATATCTGGAAAGTGTGTATTTTTAATTACCCAGACAATCATCTTATGTTAGCTCAAGTTTACACTTTCATATGTAAGATCTATGAAACTTCCACGGTATTTCCAAAGCTTCTACTTAGTAGAACTCAATGTCCAAACTTTTTCTGCCAAACATTTTGTCAGAGATTGGTTTTCTTCTTCATGAAGGTAGATCTAGAGTCAGCCATAGTGTAGTTCTTAATCTTGAGGCCCAGTCTTTCTGATGTCTCAGCTGCATGCTCAGGATGTTCTTGAAGTGTTAAAGAAGACTTTATACTCTGTTTAGGTCAGACTTCCAATGGTTCCCAGTGCTGAATGACCGCCATACCTGTGTTCCTCTGTCAAGCACATAGCAGCTACTCTCTAGTGAGAATCATGCAGGGGCTTTCAGGGGCCAGTCAAGAAATCATGCAGCACCCTTTATTAGATTCCTGGGTGCCCACCCTCTGTGCAGGTCCTTTCTCTTCAGTACTGTACTCTGCACATTATAGCCATTTCAGCTTCACTGAACTTTTATTTCAGTTCAATAAGATTTCTATCCTCTACTTAGATTCCTGTCCTCTGCATTGTGAAGATTATTGCACAGTAACTTGAGTATTCCTTAATGTTTTATATATTTATAGGTCCATGCTCACACTTTGGTCTCATTCAAAAACCATCCCTGCTGTTTGTTTACTATCTACAAAGTTACTCCCTTCAATTTTTTAAAATACTTTTTTTTAGTTGTTGATAGGCCTTTATTTTATTCATTTATATGTGGTGCTGAGAGTGAAACCCAGTGCCTCACACATGGCAGGCAAGTGTGCTACCACTGAGCCCCAGCCCCACTCCCTTCAGTTTTTACTACATTTAGTAATAACAATAAAATTTTTCAGATGTAGTGGTTTAGTCACAAACATAAGTTAACTGAGTTTTCAGTAGGTGATTTGATCTCACCTTATGGACATGTGGGTAGGTCCTCAAGTAAACAGTTCTCCATTGTCTGATAACTCTTGCATTATGTATTTTGTCCAGTTTTATGATTACTTATGATATGGAGGCAAGTATGGTACCAGTTACTCTATCATGAGCAGAAAATATTATTTTTTCCAAGTCCTCTCTTACTGGTGGTTCTTTGCAATCACTGTTCCTCTGACTAGAGGCATGGGGTGTAATTCTGGACCTTTAATTCATCTTCTTTTAAGATAGTCACTGCCATTTAAAAAAAATTGAATTTACAAGTCCAGAATGAGTACATTGATAGAAAGAGACAATGTTAGTTATACTAAATGCAGCACTTTAAAAGGGTTCATCATTTGCATTAGTGTCTAATATTTATTTAATAGTAATTTTGAAGATTGGTTATTTGTTTTTTAGTATGCCTATCATTTCTCTTCAGTATACCTCCTATTTCTCTTTATATTAATGAGCTTTCTAGTTTTTAATATAATTGATATTTATTAAGCTTTTAGTATAATACACACAAACATACTATACTGTATATTGTGGATACAGAGATCAAATATAGTCCCTCATTGTCTAGTGAGGGAAGCAAATGTATAAACAGATTATTTGCACAATGCCAAAGCTGTCGAATTATTTAGTGCAATATATGGGAAACTGACAAATAGGAAAATATTGTTACCTTTTTATTTTACTGATCTATTGCAAATTACATATTAACTTGATTATTCCTTGATGTTTTATTTCTTGCCCACTGTTCAAAATCAATCCATGCTCACACTTTAGTCTCATTCAAAACCCATCCCTGCTATTTGTTTATCATCTATAAAGTTACTCACTTTAATTTTTACTACATTGAGTAACAAACTATAAACTTTTTTAGATGCAGTGATTTAGACACAAATATAAATTAACTGAGTTTCCAGTAGGTGTTTTGATCACACATTATCAATATGCAATCACTCGAGTGGGGAAAATAAAATGCATTTTTATTGTTTCTTTGCCTATATTTGGGAAACAAGAATCATTCACTTATTGGATAGACTGTATTAGGGATGATTAATCCACAATTGAGTATGCTATAGTTGGCTTCTTGAAACTGTATTATGAGACAGAAGGGATGGGAGAGAAGCACTTAACACACCTAGCCCCTCTTCCTTGAAAGGCTAAGGGTTGGAATAATTCTATTTGATGGGTTAAGTATTGACCTATAAAAGTAGAGAAAATAGGCCAGGGAAGAACAGGTAAGCTTGGTGGAAAGAAGTTGAAGTGTGGTTGCTTCAGAGTTATAAAACTCCTAGACCTGATCAAAGAGAGGAAGGCCAAAGGGGTCCTTTCATGTGCCAGAAAAGGAAGTTTCAGAGCATTCTCGTGAAATATAAGCAATGATCTTGCTTAACTGTTAACTGGGTTTCCTGGAGGCTTTTTCTGTCCTTTTATTCCAACATCAGCAGTTTAATCAGTTTCATGAAAAGAAAGAAGGGCTTGTTAAAACTCCTGCTTGGACTTTTCTCTTTTTTTTCCTCTTTCTTGCACACTGTTCAAAATCAACCAATAAATGAAAAACGTACATGACAATGTTTCAACTCGTTAATGTGAAGGGAAATGGGAGGCCTACTGAATAACAAATAAGTAACCAATCTTTAATATAACTGCTAATTGATGACATTAAACAGCAGTTCAAATGATGGGCCTTTCATGGTGCTATATTTAGTAGAATTGAGATTCATCCATAAAAACTTTATGTATTAGAGGAGATGGAAAAATTGGGCTTTAGATGAATGAAAACCAGGTTTTTAAAATGAAGAGAAAATACATGCAAATGCTTAGGAAAATGATACGGCTAAAGTCTCAGCTATAATCTTTCTATTTCCCTTGTTTCTCTGAGTTTTCAGTTTAGAGTATCTAACACTCAATATATTGAACAGAATTACATTAGATTAGTAGACAAAAATGACTGATGATGTGTTGGTCTTCATGGCATGGGGTAATAGAAGAGGGAAGAAAATGAATCTCCTCTCTATTTTGGTTGCTAAATTTCACTGTAAGCAAGACTAGTAAGCATGTTTAAGGGCAGTATTTTTAGAAATACTCTGAATGACTCCTTTGTCAAAAGACCAAACACTTTTTAAGATATGAATCTCTGCATGGCCTTTTGTTTTGAGATGGATTCCATGTGAAAAATGTGATCTGTGGAGACAAACTTCTTGGGTTCATATCACAAGTCTGATTTCTCAACTTGATCTCTCACTGCCCCAGTTTGTTCATTTTTTTCTTCTTTTTACTGTTGTAAGGATTTAATGGTCAGTTAGGTTATTCACAAAAATGGAAACTCCATGAGGACATAAACTGTGCATTATTCATAATTGCATGTCTGGTTGTACCTAGTGCCAGACACATCATAAAAACATGATAAATAAATGTGAATGAATGAGCCCCATTCCACCCCCATTTTAAATTACATGGAATAATTCACATCAAAGATGGTACAGGCTGTTAATGAATTCTTACAGAGAGCAACCAATATAGTCAAACAACAAAATCCCATGTAGGGAAAGACTCCTTCTGTCTCTGTGCCTCTGTAATACAAATACTTGAATGACAACACCTAACCACTAGAGGGCAGAGATAGCAACCTGGCTCTGTGACAGCATACCAGTTGGGAGAAATGGAGGACATATGGTTTTGGTTTTAATCTTTTGATGTTCTTTCTTTAAATTATTCTGTCATATCAGTGATACACAGTAACATCTCCAAAAGGTAACAAGTCTCTAGAAAGATTCTTTCAAGATACCAAGAGTTAATCTATGTTTGTTTAAGATTACTGGATATAGCAGAAGTATTCACTGACAGTATTTAATTTACTCTTTTAAAAAAATTAATGCAATAGCAGTAACTTTGGTCCTCATTGATTTGATTAAAATATACCCATAAATGTATTTATACCAGTCCAGACCCTTGTACTTTTGGATCTCTTTCTTGGAGATACTCTGAATGACTTCCAAAATGAATCCTCTGGAGGAATACAAATATAAATAAAAGATTCATAGTTTATCAGTACTCAAAGAAACAACAAATTAAAAGGAGAAAGGGTAAGTGTGAGATGGCAGTGAATTCTGATTGTATAAAACTATAGCAAACTCCTTATCTGAAAGGGAGCTGAGATAAGCAGTATCCTACAGCTTCTGCACACTGGATGGGCAAGAGAACTCTCCCCTGTGTAGTTATCACACCCAGTCAGCTCTTTGCCTTTGAAGATTACTATGGTGATAACGTGGATTTTTCTCTCTTCTAAGCAGAGGTCTAGAAGGGTTTCCTTTTACAGTATGCTTTCAATCTCTGTGACAAAATATTTTAGTCTTTATATTATATTGATCTTTCTATAATTTATTAACAAAGAGTGATTAATTTTCTTATTATGAAATTAACCCCACTTAGTTGAGAAACTAAAAATTGCAGTGGATGAAAAGGTGTTAGAGTCGGGAAGATGTAGAAACAGAATCTATGTTGGTCACATAGGACCTTTGACAAATTCCTGTGTCATTGTGTACCTCAGTTTCTTCAGCCAAAAACTAAGAAATGATGATACAACTTTAAAGTGTTTTTTTTTAAGGGTCAAATCCTCCTCCTCATTTATTTCCAACTTATATAAAGAAGAGTCAGAGATGAAGATTTCAGATCACTTTGAGCTTTAGAAATGTGGATGTTTAGATTCTTTTATTACTTGCTAGTCAATACAATTAATCATATTTCACTACATACTTGAGACTTTTACAAAATAATAAAGAAATAACTGAGTATTGTTATTTCATTTCAGAAAAAGAGAAATACTCTTACCATAAAAAGACATTTGCCAAGATGATGAAATGTTCTTTTTGAGTGCAATATAAGTAATATGCTCAAGTAGCTTTCAGTGAGTAGAAAATCGAGCTGTGTCACTTGGTTTAAAGAATTATAGCTATTTTATTTTAGATTAGAAGTGTGGTGGCTAGAACTTTTTTCCTGTCTTTCAAAGCTATGAAGTCTAAGGGAATAGGAATGACTAAGCTCATTTAGATAGGCCCACAGATGCCTGTCAATCAGTGACCCAAGCCTTCCTGCAGAACCAATAAAATTGGAGAAACTGACCTCTTTCACTTTAGGCTGCCTCAAGTACCAGAGGCAAATACGAAACTATTAAATGTTCAAGTGAGATTAGGCCAAATTCGGAAAAAGACGAAAGCTGAAGCTTAAAAAAAATGACTAGAACCACCATCCCCATATCAAAGCATGGCTAATGTAAATAAATTAATTTTAGTGGTTTTATTGAGAGATAATTCTCATATCAAAAATTCAATATAAAGCAGGGAATTCAATGGGCTTAGAATTCAATGTCCAAGTATAATCACAGTGTTATGTAACCATCACCATTATCTAGTCTTAGAAATTTTTCCCATCCCAAAGAGAAACCCTGTACTCATTAAGCCAGTCCCTAGACATCACTTATCTGCTTTCTGTCTCTATGGATGGGCCAATTCTGGATATTCCATATACATAGAACCATACAATATGTTGCCTTTTGTGTATAGTTCCATCTAATTAGTGCAATATTTTCAGGTTTCATCCATTTCAAAACATCAGTGCATTACTCCAAGTAATATTCCAAGTAATATTCAATTGGACAGATACATTGTTTTATTTATTAATTTGTATCATTATGGACATATGTATTATTTGTAGTTTTAAATATTTTTTCCTAATTGTCAATGGACCTTGATTTATTTGTATGTGGTGGTGAGAATTGAACCCAGTGCCTCACATATGCTAGGCAAGTACTCTACCACTGAGCCATAATCCCAGCCCACTGTTTCTACTTTTAAGGTATTAAGAATACTGCTGCTATAATAATTCATGTACAGATTTTTGTGTGGCTATATGTTTTCATTTCCCTCTGATATTTACCCAGAAGTGAAATTTCTGGGTTATAAAATAATTATTGAATTGTGGGAGTCTTTAATACAGTCTGAAACTAAGTATTTTACAAATTATATGATATGCAAATATTTTAACCCATTCTGTGAGTTATTTTTTCACTTTCTAGGAGATATGTTTTGAAACATTATTTAAAATATTTTGATGAAGTCCAATTATCTTTTTTTATGGCCTGTGCTTTGGTGTCACATCCTAGGTGAGGTGGTTGCCTATGATGTACTCCTATGTTTTTCTATTTTTTTCTTTCTTTTTCTGGTATCAGGAGTTAAACACACTGAGCACATCCTGAGCCATTTTGAAAAATATTTTATTTAGAGACAGGGTCTTTCTAAGTTGCTTATGGCCTCACTAAGGTGCTAAGGCTAGTTATATTTCATTTTATTTTTTAAATTTGTTCTAATTAGTTATATAAGACAGCAGAATGCATTTTGACACATTGTATACAAATGGAGCACAACTGTCTCATTCCTCCGGCTGTACATGGTGCAGAGTCACAACAGGTTGTGTAATCATTCATGTATATAGAGTAATAATGTCCATCTCATTCCACCACCTTTCCCACCCCCACATCCCCTCCCTTCCCCTCACTCCTCTCTGCCAATCCAAAGTTCCTCCATTCTTCCCTACCCCTCCCCATTATGAATCAACATCTACTTGTCACAGAAAACATTAGGCCATTGGTATGGGGGGGGGTTGGCTTATTTTGCTTACTATGATACTCTCCAGCTCCATCCATTTACCAGCAAATGCCATAATTCCATTCTTCTTTAAGGCTGAGTAATATTCCATTGTGTATATATACCACATTTTCTTCATCCATTCATCTGTTGAAGGGCATCTAAGTTGGTTGCATAGTTTAGCTATTGTGAATTGAGCTGCTATAAACATTGAAGTGGCTGTGTCAATGTAAGTCCCTTGTGTATAAATTGAGGAGTAGGATATCTGGGTCAAATAGTTGTTTCATTTCAAGTTTTCTGAGGAGTCTCCATATTGCTTCCCATAGTGGTTGCACCAATTTGCAGTGCCACCAGCAATGCATGAGTGTACCTTTATCCCTGCATCTTGGACAACACGTATTGCTTGTATTCTTGATGATTGCCATTCTGAATGGAGTAAGATGAAATCTTAGAATAGTTTTGATTTGTATTTCTCTAATTGCTAGAGATTTTGAGTATTTTTCCATATATTTGTTGGCCAATCATATTTCTTCTTCTGTGAAGTATCTATTCAATTCCTTAGCCCATTTATTGATTGGGTTATTTGGGGTTTTTTGGTGTTAAGAGTTTTGAGTTCTTTATATATCCTGGAGATTAATGCTCTAAGGTGTGTGTGGTAAATTTTATCCTATTCTGTAGGTTCACTCTTCACATTGTTGATTGTTTCCTTTGCTAAGAAGAAGCTTTTCAGTTTGAATCCATCTCATTTATTGATTCTTGATTTCACTTCTTGCACTTTAGGAGTCTTATTAAGGAAATCAGGTCCTAAGTTGACATGATGTAGATTTGGGCCTGCTTTTAAAAGAAATAGGTGCAGAGTCTCTAGACTAATTCCTAGGTCCTTGATCCACTTTGAGTTGAGTTTTGGGCAGGCTGTGAAATAGGGGTTTA
Source organism: Urocitellus parryii (assembly GCF_045843805.1). NCBI lineage: Eukaryota > Metazoa > Chordata > Mammalia > Rodentia > Sciuridae > Urocitellus > Urocitellus parryii. Next base: position 14,697,069 of record NC_135547.1, on the reverse strand, counting down.
ATTTCATTTTGCTGCATATGGATTTCCAGTTTTCCCAGCACCATTTGTTGAAGAGGCTATCTTTTCTCCAATGTATGTTTTTGGTACCTTTGTGTAGTATGAAATAACTGTATTTTATTGGTTTTGTCTCTGTGCTGAGGCTGATTTTGAACTCATGATCCTCCTGCCTCAGCCTCCCAAGTCACTGGGATTACAGGTGTGCATGACCACACCAGGCCTGTTTTTTTTCCTAATAACTATACAATTTTAGTTCTTGTTATGGTTTGGATATATGAAGTGTCCCCTGAGGACTCATGTGTTGAGACTTGATCAACAATGCAGCGATGTTCAGAAGGGAACTTTTGGTAAATAATTGTATCATGAGTGCTCTGACCTCATCAGTAGATTAATTTACTTATAGGTTAATAATTTGAATGGACTACTGGGAGGTTCTGGAAACCATAGGCAGTAGACATGTTTGGAGGAAGTAGGTCATTGGGGGACATACCCCTAGGGATTATATCTTTTCATCAATCCCTTTCTCTCTATGTCCTTGCTTCTTAAGTGCCAAGGCTGAGAAACTTTCCTTCACCACACCCTTTCACCATGATGGTGTACCTTATCTCAGGCCCAAAGTAATGGAGCCCACTAACCATGAACTGAAACCTCTGAAATTTTGAGCTAAAATAATTATCTCCTCCTTTAAGTTGTTTATGTCAGGTATTTAGGTCATAGTGATTAAAAGTTGATTCATACACTATTGTGTTTAGGTAATCTATTTTGAATTAATTTTTGTATATGGTGTAATGTAGGTGTCCAGCTTCATGCTTCTACATGTGGGTATCCAGCACAAATTGTTGAAAAGACTATTTTTTCCCATTGCCTTGTGTTGGGACCTTTATTAGTCCAATTTGTTATAAATAAGTGGATTTATGTCTAGACCATCAATTCTATTGTCTTGATGTATATGTCTGACACTAGGCAAATACAACACTATCCTTAATTACTAAGACTCTCTGATTTTTCAAGATTACTTTGCCTATTCTGGGTATCTTGAATTTCGACGGGAATTTTAGGTTCAATTTGTTCATCTTGCAAAAAACAAAAACAAAACAAAGCCCCAGCAGAGATGGCACTGAATTTGAAGATAAATTTTTGCAGTATTGCTATCTTAATAATATTAAGATTTCTAATCCATTAGTACAAACTGTCTTTTATTTGCTTATCTCTCTTTAAGTTCTTTCAATAAATAATTTTGTGGAAGAAAAATTTTGTGGGATGTTTTCTGGTACTCATCCATCTCCTTTAATACTGTAACACCTCTTCCAGGCATCCTTAATGGCCTCATTCCTTGGACTTTTCATGGATAATATAATAGACTGGTGTTCAAACAGATCTGAGTTTAATACTAACTGTTTTGTTTAAGGTCTGTGGGATCATTTGAAAATCAATTCATTTTTCTGTGCCCCAATGCCCTCTTCTTTAAAATGGACAAAATGTCTGCTTCAGGATTACGGTAAGGAATCAATAAGTACTGGAAAGTGTCTGCCTGGTTTCTGGTATATGGCCGTCATTCAATAATAACTACTCACCTTCTCACCCTTTGTTCATATCAAAATAAATCTTTCCTTAAGATGAGTGTCAGTAGCTCATGGGAAAAGCACACTATATTGTATATTACCTTTCTATAATAATAGTCATTTCAAGAATAACTTAGGGGAGATTTTTAAGTCATGTGCTTTTCAAATTACACACTACAGGCCACTCCCATACAATTATATTAAACATTTACTACATGTATGATCATGTGAGAAGCTACAGTTTATGTAAGGTATAAAGAACTCTTTGCCTAGAGATTCATATTGTAGGTAGGGAAAAAAATAGAAAGAAAATAATGAAAAATTGTCATAAAATGTCATAAAAAATTGTGGCTATTCCTGGCACATGCTGTGGGTTTGTCAGACTTTAAATACGGTTATTCTACACTCAACAATAGCCCCCTTTCATTATTTTCTCAAAAGGATTATATGAAATAACTGGCATGAAGTTACAGAGGTAGAAAAGGTCAAATGTGGATTGGTTTGATACAAGCTGTTTTAGTCAGCTTTTTCATCATTGTGACCAAAATACCTGACAAGAACAATGTAGAGGAGGAAACATTTATTTGTTGCTCATGGTTTCAGAGGAGTCAGTTCATGGATGACTGCCTTACTCTGCGCCCAAGGTGAGGCAGAACACCATGGCAGAAAGATGTGGAGGATGAAAGCAGCTCCGGACATAGCAAACAGGAAGCAGTGAGAACTCCTCTCTCCAGGATCAAAGCATAAACACAAAGGCACATCCCCAGTGACCTGCCTCCTTTATCTGTAACACAGTGTTTGCATATTCTTACTATATATTGAATATCTGATTTAAAATTTTAAATATCTGTAGATCAAGACTTGCTTGGTAGCCTTATTTTCATAAAAAATATAAAAACTTCATGTTTTTCTTTATTTTTTTTTGAGATTCACTGTGGTGTATGCATCTAGGTACATAGGAAAGTTATGTTTACCCCACTGTCTTTTCTTTTCTCATTCTCCCTTCTCTCCACTCTCCCTCTTGCTCCCTTCTCAGTTTTAAATAGTTCCTCATCTACTCTCATCATTTTTTCAAGTTTCCACATATGAGACAAAACACGTGATTCTTGTCTTTTTGTGTCTGATTTATTTCACTCAGCATGATGTCCTCCAGTTTCATCCGCTTTCCTACAAATGGAAAGATTTCAGTTTTCTTTATAGCTGAATAACACTCCATTGAATACATATACCATATTTTCTCTATTTCTCTGTTGACAGACACCTGGGCTGTTTCCATATCTTAGCTGTTGTGAATAGTGCTACAATAAATGTAGGTATGCAAGTGTCTCTTTTGTATGCTGACTTTCTTTGGGGTAAGCACCCAGGAGTGGTATAGCTAGATCATAGGCAATTCTAATTTTAGGTTATTGAAGAGCCTCCATATGGTTTTCTAAGATGGCTGAACTATTTACATTCCCACCAACAGTGTATAAGTGTTTGCTTTCTCCACATCCTCACCAGCTTTTGTTATTTTTATAATAGCTTTTCTAAATGTGGTGAGATGGAATCTCAATGTAGTTTTGATTTGCTTTTCCATGATGGTTAAAAATATTGAGCATTTTTCATATATTTTTTGTACTTCTTTTTAGAAGTGTCCATTTTTAGATTGGATTACTTGTTTTTGCTAAGTTTTTTAGTTTTTATATATTCTGGATATTAATACTATGTCAGAAAATTGGCTGGCAAAGATTTTCTCCAGTTTCGTAGGTTATATCTTCACTCTATTGATTATTTCCTTTGTTGTGCAGAAATGTTTTAACTTGATACAAACCCATTTATCAATTCTTTTTTCCTTGAACATTTTTACTTGTTCTTTTTAGATATACATAAAAGGAGAGTATTTTGGCATATTATACATACATAGAGTATAACTTATTCTAATTAGGATCCCAGTCTTGTAGTTGTACATGATGTAGAGTTTCATTGGTCATGTACTCATATATGAACATAGGAGAGTTTTGTCTGATTCATTCTAATGTCTTTCCTATTCCCAGCCCCTCTATTCCCTTCATTCCCCTTTCTCTGATTCACTGAACTTCTGTTCTTACCTCCTCCCCACCTGTTGTGTGTTAGCATCCACATATCAGAAAGAACATTTGCCCTTTGGTTTTGAGGATTGGCTTATTTCTCTTAGCATGATACTCTCCAGATCCCTCCATTTATCAGCAAAAGTCATAATTTTTTATGGCTGAGTAATGTTCCATTGTATATACATACCACATTCAGCTACTGAAGGGCATTTAAATTGGTTTCATAGTTTAGCTATTGTGAATTGACCTGCTATAAACACTGATGTGGCTGCATCACTGTAGTATGCTGATTTTAACTTGTTTGGGTATATACCAAGGAGTGGGATAACTGGGTCAAATGGTGGCTTCATTCCAAGTTTTCCAAAGAATCTCCATACTGCTTTCCAGATTGGTTGCAACAATTTGCAGTCCCACCAGCAATGTATGAGTGTGCCTTTTACTCTACATCCTTGCCAACATTTATTGTTACTTGTATTCTTGGTTTTATTTATTTATTTACTTATTTATTTGGTACCTGAGATTGAACCCAGCGGTGCTTAACCACTGAACCATGTCCCCATGTTATTTTTATAATAGCTTTTCTAAATGGTTATTTAGGGTCTTGCTGAATTGCTAAGTGTCTTGATAAGTTACTGAGGCTGACTTTGAACTTGTGATCGTTCTGTGTCAGTCTCCCAAGCTGCTGGGATTACAAGCATAAGCCATGGTACCTGGCTATTACTTGTATTCTTGGTTTTTTCCCCACTCTGACTGGTGTGAGATAAAATCTCAGTGTAGTTTTAATTTGCATTTCTCTAATTGCCACAGATATTGAACATTGTTTTCATGTATTTATTGACCATTCATATTTCTTCTGTGAAGTGCCTGTTCAGTTCCTTTTCCCATTTATTAATTGGGTTATTATTATTTTTTTGGTGTTAAACTTTTGAGTTCTTTGTATATCCTGGAGATTAATGCTCTATCTAAGGTGCAGGTTCCAAAGATTTTCTCCCATTCTGTAGGCTCTCTCTTCACGGTCTTGATTGTTTCCTTTGGTGTGCAAAAACTTTTAAATTTGAAGCCATCCAATTTATCAATTCTTGTTTTTGTTTCCTGACTTATTGGAGGCCTTATTCAGGAAAAATTTTCTTTGCTAATATCTTGAACTTTTCTCCTAAGTTTTCTTCTATTATTGTAAAAATTTCAGGTCTTATATTAAGGTCCTTGATCAAGTTTTAGTTGCAATTTGTACAAAGTGAGAGATAGCATTCGAATTTTAATCTTCTACATATAGATATCCAGTTTTGCCAGCACCATTTGTTGAAGAGGCTGTCCTTTTACCAATGTGTGTTTTGGGCAACTTTGTAGAAAATCAAGTGGCTCAAGATGCATAAGTTTATTTTGAATCCTCTATACTGTTTCATTGGCCTTTGTGTCTATTTTTATGCCAATACCATGCTTGTTTTGTTATTATGGCTCTGTAGCATGTTTTGAAATCAAGTATTGTGAAGCCTGAAGTCTTTATTCTTAAGTCTCTTAATCTGAGGCCTTGGGCAGAGGTATTCTTCAGGTCCCTCTGCCATGGCTTTACCATTGGTAAATATGGGAAAAAGTGTGTGTGTGTGTGTGTGTGGTGCTGGGGATTGAACCCAGGGCCTTGTGCATGTGAGACACCCACTCTACCAACTGAGCTATTTCCCCAGCCCCAAGGGGAAAATCTTAATGAAAAAATTTTCCCCTCTGTCTTGGTCCATAATCACTACTTTTCTATTCTGACCCATCCTTGACCACCTTCTTAAATCTTAGGGTCCATAAAACCGTAGGAGCCTTTTGTTGTGGCTGAGATGACTCCTAATTCTGCCCAATAAACCTATCCCTTGACTGGTGCACCATTCTGTGGGGGAAAGTAGAACAAGGTGAGTTAGTGCTTTCTTGGGATTTAGCCTCTTAATTATACGATTGCAGTGAGTGAGTGAGTAAAAGCTTAACTCTTTAACTTTGGGTTTGTTGCTTTAATCAACGATTGTAATACCTGGCAGTTCAGCAATCTCTCCAAGCTCAGTTGAGCTTCTGACAGTATGCACGAATGAATAACTTGCTCTGGCTAAATATACAAAAGAGAAACTTTCTTGGAAAGATAAAAGAAAATGTAGAGAATTGATGGGAAAGTTAAAGAACCAAACATCAGAAAAGACAGAGTACAGAGAATTCTACAGAGTCCAATATAGTTAATATTTCAGAGATAATTTTCTGGATGAATCAGGTCCAACTCTTATGTTTAGTACTTATTTACCCTGATTCTGAATGAAAATTCCAGACAAAGGGAGTTTGGTTCAATTAAAACTATATTTTCCTGTTGGGTACTTTATTGGATGGCCCACAAAGATGTATGCAATGGGAGTTGGGTGGGTTCCCCCAAACAATATTTGCTACTTGAAGAGCATGGATGAATTTTGGTGGGGAAAAAGAACAGGTATATTTTAGGGAACCTAAAATTGTATATCAGAACCAGTATAGATTCCAGTTTCCCAGGACTATGGGGTTCATCCAAAACATTAGGGAGTAGAAAGGAAATACTAGAGGCTGACTCTATGGACATCTTAAAACTCAGACTAAGGAGTTTGTTCTTTATCTTGTAACCATAGGAAGTCACTAAAATATCTTGTCAATGAGGCAACATGATAAAGGTATAATTTTAGAAAGATTGACCTGATAACATAAGGAGGAGTTGGGGGAAAAGGGCGAGAAAGGTAGGAGGTTACTGTAAGAGTATAAGCATGAGACCCTAGAGGAGAAGATGGTGGGCCAGAGGGAGGCAGCATTCTGTGTTGCTCCATGACCCAAATCTCACCTAGTCAGAATACTGCATCTCAGAGAGTGTAAGAGGACCCCTACACAGTTGATTTCTGCAGCCATGCACAGCTTGTGAGCACCTTAGCAGAACCACCTATCAGCACCTCTGCAGAACTCCAGACTGCATTCCACTCCCACACAGATCACTCAGCTGCTACTACCCACAGCACAACACCATCACCCGGCTCCCCTGACCTCACCAGACACCCTGGCGCTGGAAGTAGACTCTCTCCATCTTCGACTACCTTTCTCGCCATATTCAGTGGGGGCAGCTCCCAGATCGGATCTCCATCTGTCCAGGTACAGGTTTTCAACTCCCTCTCTCCCAAGTGGCAATAACTCAATATAGTAACCACCCAACACAAAAACAGCTCTCAGTTGGACAGGTGTGCAGTGCGACCAGGGCACCACAGAGAAGTAATTAACAAAGTAATTAACAAAAGTTAAATAACAAAAATAATCAAATATGGCTGGGAATACAAACCATGTCTCAATAATAACCCTGAATGTTAATGGCTTAAACTCACCAATAAAGACATAGGATAGCAGATTGGATTATAAAAAGACCCATCAATATGCTGCCTCCAGGACACTCACCTGATAGGAAAAGACGTATACAGACTGAAGGTGAAAGGTTGGGAAAAATCATACCACTCACACGGACTTCGGAAGCAAGCAGGGGTCTCCATACTCATATCAAACAAAGTAGACTTCAAGCCAAAATTAATCAAAAGGGATAAAGATGGACATTACACACTGCTCAAGGAAACCATACACCAACAAGACATAACAATCATAAATATATATGCCCCAAACCATGGTGCACCTATGTTCATCAAACAAATTCTTCTCAAGTTCAAGAGTCAAATTGACCACAACACAATAGTCTTGGGTGACTTTAACACACCTCTCTCACCACTGGATAGATCTTCCAAACAAAAGTTTAATAAAGAAACTATAGAACTCAATAATACAATCAATAACAGACTTAACTGACATATATAGAATATTTCAACCTGCATTAAGTGGATACACTTTCTTCTCAGCAGCACATGGATTCTTCTCTAAAATAGACCATATACTATGCTACAAAGCATCTCTTAGCAAATACAAAAAAGTAGAGATACTACCATGCATTTTATAAGATCAAAATGGATTGAAATTGGAAATCACTGACAAAAATAAAGAATAAAAATTACTCCATCACCTGGAGACTAAACAACATGCTATTGAGTGAACGGTCACAGAAGACATCAAGGAGGAGTTTAAAAAATTCTTAGAGGTAAATGAGAACATAGACACAATATATTGAAATCTCTGGGACACCATGAAAGTAGTACTAAGAGGAAAGTTCATTGCATGAAATTCATTCCTTAAAACAAGAAAAGTCAACAAATAAATGACCTCACATTACATCTCAAAGCCCTAGAAAAAGAAGAACAAATCAACAGTAAAAGCAGTAGAAGGCAAGAAATAATTAAAATCAGAGCTGGAATCAATGAAATTGAAACAAAAGAGACAATTGAAAAAATTGACAAAACAAAAAGTGGGTTCTTTGAAAAAATAAATAAAATTGACAGACCCTAAGCCATGCTAATGAAGAGAAGGAAGAGAGAACTCAGATTACCAGCATACATGATGAAAAAGGCAATATCACAACAGACACTACAGAAATACAGAGGATAATTAGAAATTTTGAAGCCATATACTCCAATAAAATAGAAGACATTGAAGGCATTGATAAATTCCTTAAGTCATATGATGTACCCAGATTGAACCAGGAAGATATACACAATTTAAACAGACCAATATCAAATGATTAAATACAAGATGCCATCAGAATCTTACCAACCAAGAAAAGCCCATGTCTGTATGAATACAAAGTCAAGTTCTATAAGACCTTTAAAGAAGAACTAATACCAATACTCTTCAATTTATTTCAGGAAATAGAAAAAGAGGCAGCACTTCCAAACTCATTCTATGAGGCCAATATCACCCTAATTCCAAAACCAGGCAAAGATACATCAAAGAAAGAAAACTTTAGACCAAAATCTCTAATGAACATAGATGCAAAAATTCTCAATAAAATTCTGGCAAATTAAATACAAATCATATCAAAAACATTGTGCACCATAATCAAGTGGGATTCATCCCAGGGATGCAAGGTTGGTTCAACATACGGAAATCAATGAATGTAATTCATCACATCAATAGACTTAAAGATAAAATTCCTATGATCATCTCAATAGATGTATAAAAAAACATTTGACAGAATACATCACCCTTTATGTCCAAAACACTAGAAAAACTAGGGATAACAGGAATGTATCTCAACATCATGAAGGCAACCTATGCTAAGCCCCAGGCCAACATCATGCTAAATGGAGAAAAATTGAAGGCATTCTTTCTAAAAGCTGGAACAAGACAGGGATGCCCTCTTTCACCACTTCTATTTAATAAAATCATGGCATCTGCAGGTAAATGGATGGCTTTGGAGAAGATAATGCTAAGTGAAGTTAGCCAATCCCCCCTCCAATACAAATGCTGAATGTTTTCTCTGATATAAGGAGGCTGACTCATAGTGGGGTAGGGTGAGGGAGCATGGGAGGAATAGACGGACTCTAGATAGGGCAGAGGGGTAGATCAAGGAGGGGAAGGGAGGGGCCAGGGGGTAGAAAGGGTGATAGAATGTGATGTACATCATTATCCAAAGTACATGTATGAAGATACAAATTGGTGTGAACATACTTTATATACAACAAGAAATATGAAATATTGTGCTGTATATGTGTAATAAGAATTGTAATGCATTCCACTGTCATTTATTTTTTTAAAAATCAATTAAAAATAAAAAACAAAAATCACCTTATTTTCTTTTTGGATACTGGGGATTGAACTCACGGGCACTTGACCCCCAAGCCACCTCCCCAGCCCTATTTTGTATTTTATTTAGAGACAGGTTCTCACTGAGTTGCTTAGTGCCTCGCTTTTATTGTTGTTGTTGAGGCTGACTTTGAACTCTTCATCCTCCTGCCTCAGCTTCCAAAGCCACTGGGATTACAGATGTGTGCCACTGTGCTCAGCTAAATATCACCCCATTTTCTTATAAGCAAATAATAATGAAGCTTCAATAGCAAAATTTATTTGTTTTTAAATGCATTTACTTAAATAAGCTACAACCTTTTTTGTTGTTGTTGTTCATCCCTTTCTGGGCAGATGAGTTTGAGGAAAAAAATCAAGCAAAGCAAGTATGAGAAAAAGGAGAAAAGTAGGCAAATAAAAGAAGAATGGCATAAAGAAGGTCAAAGGCCAAATACTTATAATACATTAGCATCAGTGATATTGTATGAGATGAGTCTGTCAGGCCTTGGGACCTGCTTAAGGATTTTATTGTTCCTTTTTCTCCAAAATTTTCTGATGAAGAAACTAAAACATTGCCAAGTCAGGGTAAAAACCACACCAATATGAGAAGCTCTCCCATATCTGCTTGGGGTTTCAGCTACATCTTCTCAGTTCTTTCAAAGTTAGCCCACGGAAACCTCCAACTGTTAGTTGGAACATCTATTCAGTTTATAATGTATTTAGTTGAATTTGTTATGGGGTAATTCTGCATGTGAAAGAAGAGCCTTGGAAATAATTTTTAAATTATTATTGCAAAAAGTTTATTTCAGAGTATCTAATATCTTTAAATAAATAAAATAATAAGAAAACATTTTAAAAAGAGTATAAGCATGAGATTAGCTACCTGAAAGATTTCAAATGGAAAGATATTGCTAGATATTACAAGGTTAGATTTGCATTGCTGAATGGTTAGATAAGTGGTGGGGGAGGCAAAGATGAAGCCTGACCAAGAGACAGATTGGAAAGTGAATTGGAACATGCTGCTTTTGGAGAGAAGAGGGAATTAATTCCTCTATCATAAAATGAAGACGTTAGATTAGATTTCTAAGGTGATTTCTAGCTCTCATTTCCCTTGATTATGGGAGGGAGTTATGTGGTTCTCTTTTTAATTATTTTAAATTGTTGATTGACACATAACATTTGTATGTGTGTGTATACACACACACATGTATACATGCAAGTTAAAATGTGATCTTTTGATTCATGCACATATTGAGTAGTGATCATCTCAGGGTAACGAGCATATAACTCTATCAGGAATAATTGAGATACATAAAATAACAATTAATAGATAAAATTGGATGAATATAGATTTATGCATAAACCTATGAATCCATCACTGCAATTAAGGTAAATAAAACCCATTGCCTCCCCCCAAATCCTCATTTTACAAATTTATTTTTTTAGTTAAATTTTTCTTATTAAATTTTTGTTCCAAAAACATGTACTATGAGACCTAAAAATCTCTTAACAATTTTTAAATACTTAAAACTGTATTGTTGGGGCTGGGGCTGTAGCTCAGTGGCAGAGTGCTTGCCTAGCACATGTGAGGCCATGGGTTAGATCCTTAACACTGCATAAAAATAAACAAGATAAAGGCATACTATCCATCTATAAAAAAAATTAAAAAAACAAAAACAAAAATTGTATTGTTAACCACAGGCACTGTATTGTTCTGTAGATCTATTGAAGTTACCCATTATGCATACTGATATTCCATACTCTTTGAGCAAAAACTCCCAATTTTCCCAGGCCCTGGAAACCATCTATTCTCTCTGATTCTGAGTTGAACTGTTTGGATACTTCATATATGTGAAATCATGCAGCATTTGTCCTTTAGTGACTGTTTCATTTAGTGAAAATTATTCCTAAGTTTCACCCAAGTTGTTATATATGGCAAGATTAATTTTAAGATTGAATAATATTGTCCATGGTGAGAATACACCATTGTTTCTATGGATGTTTGGATTGTTTCCATATCTTAGTATTGTGAATAGTGCTACAATGACTATGGATGAAGATATGTATTTGAGATCCTGATTTCAGTCTTTTTGATATGTGCTTAGATATGGAATTTCTAGATCACAAAATAATGATCTTTTTGAGAAACCTTCATACTATTTTACACAGTAGCCATACTATTTTAAACTCACACAAATATTGCACATGGGTTGCAATTTCTCCATATCCTTGCCAACAGTTTTTGTTATTTTGATAATAGTTATTCTAATAGGTGTGAGGTGCTATCTCAGGGTGGTTTTGATTTGCATTTTGGATGATGAATAAGGTTAACCACGTTTTGGCCCCTTCCATTTTTCTCCTATAAATGTCTATTCATGCCCTTTGCATTTTGAATTGAGTTACTTGCTTTTGATATTGAGTTGTATCTTATACCTTATAGTTCTACCTTACATATTTTAGATGTTAACTCCTTATCTGATATGTAGTTTGCAAGTATTTTCTACCTTTTTGTAAGTGGCCTTTTCAATTTGTTGATTATTTCCTTTGTGTTGCAGAAGCTATTTAGTTGAAGTCGGTCTCACTCACCTGTTTTTCCTTTGGTTGCCTGTTCTTTTGATATTATATCCATGTATTCTGGTTTACTGCTGTTGGCACAGCTTTAAGAAATTTGTATAAGTTACATAACTCTGAGAATTCTCTCAGGAGGGAAGAATAGTAGTGGAGCATGGATTCACCTTTCTGGCCTTTGGTGTATTGTCCTAAAGAAAATGTCTGGATGGCTCGTTGCAGCCAGCATGGCTCTGAAGATTGTGAGAATGTGCATAACTCTCTCAGAAGGGAGAGAGAGGAGTGGAATGTGCATACTACATAAAAGATACAAAAATCTCCCAGAATGTATAACAGGCTGATTGGTGCATGTCTTCCCTTGTCAAAGTCAGTATATAAAGACTGGCAAAGGTGATATCAAATATGCAGATACCAAAGTGTGTGTGTGTGTTGTATAATGATTTGGGGGAGCTACTTCCAATGATTTACTCTTTCACTTCTCCCTTAGACAAAACTGAGCATTTTTTAAAAATGAGCTTATTGATTGGAAGAATCAATTTAAAAATGTAAACATTTGGAACTGGAATCGTAGCTCAGTGGTAGAGTGCTTGCCTAGCATGTGTGAGGCACTGGGTTCGATTGTCAGCACCACATAAAAATAAATTAAATAAAGGTCCATTGACAAATAAAAAATATTTTAAAAATATAAAGATAGAAATGGGATCAGTCACACATTATTTCTACCTCTCATCCCTATTACTTGGCTGTAATATTGAACACTGTCATGGGTTAAGCAGGAAGGTTGCTTATGGTAGACAATGTTAATGCCCCTATTAGACCACTGGATTATATTCAACGAGTACCCTGATAGCCCCCCCTCCTTTTTATTCGTCCCTGGGGAACCTGGAGGAGAGAGTTGGATTTCAAGACATCATCCACCCATTAGCATTGAACCAAATTCCTGTGGGTCCTTCTCTGCTAAGCCTGAAACATCAGAAGTAGAGGGAGAGACTTATGATTTATTGCTGCCTAAAATACAAATAAAAGAGATGGAAGTCAACTACATCATCTTCTTTTAGGAGAAAAAAACTAAATATTAAAACATCCCTCTGACTTGGTCATGCTGACAGGTGTAAAGTTATTTTTTGAATCCTGTGTATTTTGAATGGAAAAAAATAATTTAAAAATAATAGTTAAAATGTGAATATAAATTTGGTTTTGGGCTTTGTTACAAAAGCAAAAAAAAAAAACTCAGTTTAAAATCTGTTCCACCATTCTTTAGACCAACCCCTAAGATCCATAATCACAAGTAGCACTTTCAGAAACATACTCTACTGTCCATCATTCATCTATCACATGGAAGCAGAGGTATAGCAATCATCCTTTTAAAGTACTGCTTTAATCAAACTGCACCAATTCTAAGAAAAGGGCCATTATAACAAAACAATTTTCATGGACTATTGATCATACATGTGTTTAACATGGAAATGTATAATGTTTGTTTTATGGGTAGAGTGGGATTGACAATAGATGTAATTTTTTTCATTTTAATTATTTCCTCATAAATATGTTCTTAAACAAATGACATTAGTCACAACATGACTACTAGTGAGTATTCTTAGATAACAGAAATAATCAGCAAAATGGGAACAGATACTCATAGGATAGGAAAAAAGCTAGTAAAAATCGTATCCACACCTACCAATTTAGAGCAGCTTTACAATATTTGGGGAAAATATTCAAGTTCATTGTTCAGGCATGATTTTCCTCAATATATATATTTATAATCATTTTTCATGAACTCTTTTGAAGAATCTTTTCATCTAAATCAGTGTGTATCTTCTGCTGAAGCTCTCCCTGAAAGTAGTATCTGTCCCAAATATTAGCAGTTTGAATTCAATGAACACTGTCAAGAGTAGGAAGGACACTTTAGTAATATTAAGATTCAGCATTTTCTTTTTGCATGACATACCCAGAATTTGAATTCAAATTAACTTACCCATACAAAGTGTGGGACACTTTGCTAATTGGTAGAGTGTAGAAACCCAGATAAAGGCCTTCATGAGCTAGGTCTCCACATGCTTATGAGCACATGCTTATGAGCCCAGTGATTCTGGAGACTGAGGAAGAAGGATCACACATTCTAGGCCAGCCTCTACAATTTGGTGAGATCCTGTCTCAAAAATAATAAAGGACTGGGATATAGGTCAGTGGAAGAGCCCTTAGCTAGCATGTGTGAGATACTGGGTTCAATTCTCAGTACTGAAAAAAAAAATAGAAAGAAAAAAGAAAAGGCCCTTATACTCAAGACCTGTGGAGTCTAGTTGGAGATACAGAAATAGAAGCAAATAATTCTAATACAATGTGGTATGATAACTGCTGCAATAGAGATAGGTTCTAAATACTGTGTGTACCAGAGGGAGTGCAAATCTCCTTAGGTAAGGGAAAGAAGAGGCTTTCCTGAGGTGGGGATATTTACTTTGGGTCTTGAAATATACTTAGGAGTGCTTCAGACAAAGGGAGATGAGAAGGGAAATCTGAGAAGAGTAAAAACTGATATAAAACTAAGATGACTGCTATATCCAAATATATGGGACAAAGTAAAAAATTCAAAAAAGCCCAACGGCTTTTTCTATTGATTTACAGCTTAATCATATGAGCACAATGAATATTTAGAGACTGTATGATATAAAAAGAACAATCAGAATAAGCTATTATGTCTTCCTGAATCTCATTTAAAACCTAATTAGGTCTGGTTGGAAGCTGGCAGAGTCTTGTCTGGGTGGAAGGAGATAGATCTGTCACTGAAAAAAAAAAAAAAATTCCGAAAAGTCAGCTTATTTCTTCACAAGCCTAGCATTTATCTTTTAACTCCACTTCACAATGCTGGGAGAGTAGATACTTGCATTTAAAAAGACATTTTGATTTATAAAGTGTTTTTCAGATATGTTTTTTTTTCATTTGATCTTTAAATCACCCTTTGAGGTATGGACAAATAAGACCTGTATTACCGTCTTTACTCATATGTAAAAAAAAAAAAAAAAAAAAAATTCAGAGAAGTAATGTAACTTGTTCTAAGTCACAAAGCATGACAGTTTGCAAATCTAAGACCTAAACTATACCTTCTGATAACTAAATTCCTTATTCTCTACTGTACCACACACTATTTACCAAATCTAAAACACATTTACAAAGTAAAATATGCCATGAAATTATAATTGTTTTTAAATTGTTCTATAGTAATCTTCACTGCAATTGAATTAAATCACTTCTTCAAAATAAATTCTACTTCTGTAATCACATCCACTTGGAGACACATGTAGGCATGTGATCACTTTTTTCCAGAAATCCTTACAATAGAAATCTCTGCATTCTTCACCCTTCTCATTGCCCCAGGATGCTGACTCCTGTAGGCTTACATCATCAGGCACCCTACCCTTCAGCTTTCGGTCCAATGGGAGTGCTACCGGGTGGGAAAAAAAGAACAAAGTGAAGTTGGTATGTGTATTTCGCTAACTCCCTTCCTGAGGCCCTATGGTGGGATGACAATGTTCCTCTGTTGAAGGTTGTGGTCCCTTACCATATAATTGGCTTGTCTGGGTTCTAATAATCATTTCCTCTTTTGTCCCTTCAAACCAAGAGATAGTTACAGAATCCTATGTTGTTAGCCTTGGGATCCTTCACCATTCTTTATGGCTTTTCCTAAATCCTATCCACGCTTTTCCATGTGTTAAATTGTCTTCAAATTATGGAATATGAGTGTGGCATCTGTTTCTTACATGGACCTGACTAATAAAGCCCTTGATCTTCCTCTTTTTCCCTGCATACATTTCCTGATGATAATAATCTCATGTAAACACTTTATTTTCTAATGGCCATTATATGTCGATTGGAACACTCTCATTCTCACTGTCCATTTTATCATGTTCCAGTGCTATGATTTTTTTTTTTATTTTGTGTGTTGTGTTTTTTTCCCTTCTTGTTTTTCTTTTTAGTACTGAGAATTGAATTCAGGGGGGCTCTAATATTGAACTGCATCCCCAGAATTTTTTTTTTTTTTTTTTTACTTTTCAAGATGAGACAGGATCCTATTAAGTTGCCTGAGCTGGACTCCTGAACTTGACTCAAATTGCCATCCTCCTGTCTCAGCCTCCCAGGTTGCTGGGATTACTTGTGTGCACCACTGTGCTTGGCCCCAGTGCTAGTTCTTGGTCATGAAACCCTTTATATGATTGTCTTTGTTACACATGTTTAGTGGTTAGGGATGTAATCCTGTAGACTCTGAGGAGCTATGGAGTTTTGGGTGCTTAACATGTAATTTATTAATTTAATGGCAAGGCTTATCCCATAATTCACAAATATTGGATATATACACACACACATACACAGCACAACTTAATGACATAGGCATCAATTTGTTTAAAATTTTCAGGTCTGTGCAGTCATTGCTGCGTTAGTAAATATAAACTATATGCTGAAATTATGATGACCAACAATTTTAGAAACTGATTTTGTCATTTTGATGCAGTGCCTTTCTCAACACAGCTTATTTTGCTGAAAGCAGAAAAAGAAAACCAACCTAGAATTCTTATGCAGAGAGCATTTTTTTGGTAGTGGCAATTGAATTTTGGGGCACTCAACCACTGAGACACATACCCAGCCCAATTTTGATTTTATTTAGAGACAGGGTCTCGATGAGTTGCTTAGCACCTCCCAGTTGCTGAGGCTGGCTTTAAACTTGTGATCCTCCTGCCTCAGCCTCCTGAGCCACTGGGATTATAGGTGTGTACTACAGTGCAGGGCAAAGAGTATTTTTAGAAGCTGTCTGGTGGAATTTTTTGGATCTTGTAGATATAGAATCATGTCATCAGCAAATAGTGATAGTTTGAGTTCTTCTTTACCTATTTGTATCCCTTTAATTTCTATCTTTTGTCTAATTTCTCCGGCTAGAGTTTCAAGGATGATGTTAAATAGAAATGGTGAAAGAGGACATCCTTGTCTTGTCCCAGTTTTTAGCGGGAATGCTTTCAATTTTTCTCTATTTACTGGCCTTGGGTTCAGTGTATATAGCTTTTACAATGTTGATGTATGTTCTTACTACCCCTTTTTTTTTCTAGTATTTTGAACATGAAGGTGTGTTGTAATTTGTCAAATGCTTTTTCTGTATCTATTGAGATGATCATATGATTCTTGTTTTTAAGTCTATTAATATGATGAATTACATTTATTGATTTCTATATGTTGAACTAACCCTGCATCCCTGGGATGAACCCCACTTGACTGTGGTGCACTATCTTTTCAATATGATTTGTATGAGACTTGCCTGAATTTTATTAAGAATTTTTGCATCTATGTTCATCAGGGATATTGATCTGAAGTCTTCTTTCCTTGATGTGTCTTTGTCTGGTTTTGGTATCTGGATGTTATTAGGCTCATAGAATGAGTTTTGAGGTTTCCCTCCTTTTCTATTTCATGGAATACTTTGAGGAGTATTGGTGTTAATTCTTCTTTGAAGGTCTTATAGAACTTGGCTGAGAATCCATCTGGTCCTGGGCTTTTCTTGATTGGTAGGCTTTTGATGTGTTTTCTATTTGATCTATTGAATGATGAATGGATAGTAGAAGAAATCAAGGACAAAATAAAAAATTCATAGAGGTAAATGAGAACACTGATACAACATATCAATTTCTCTGGGACACTATAAAGGGAGTACTAAAAACAAAGTATATTGCATTGAGCTCATTCATTAAAAGAATAAAAAGTCAACAAATAAATGACCTAACACTACATCTAAAAGCCCTAGAAAAAGAAGAACAGATCAACACCCCAAGTAGTAGAATACAGGAAATAATTGAAATCAGATCTGAAATCAATGAAATTGAAAGGAAACAATTGAAAAAATTGACAAAACAAAAAAGGTGATCCTTTGAAAAAATAAATAAAATAGATAAACCTCTGGCCATGCTAATGAGAAAAAGAGAGAAAACTCGAATTACTAAAATACAAGATGAAGAAAGAAATATCACAATGGACATATCGGAAATACAGAAGATAATTAGAAACTATCTTGAAAATTTATATTCCAATAAAATAGAAAATATCGAAGACATTGACAAATTTCTAGAGACATGAAACTATGGCATTTGCCAGTAAATGGATGGATTTGGAGAATGTCATGCTAAGTGAAAAAAGCCAGTCCCACAAAACCAAAGGCTGAATGTTTTCTCTAATATGCGGATGCTAATTCACAATAAGTTGGGGTGCACTAGGGAAGAATAACATTACCTTAGATTAGGTAGAGGGAAGTGATGGGAGGGGAGAGGAGGGGACAGGAAAGATAATAGAATGAAGCAGACATTATACTGTATGTATATATGTGACTGCATGAATAATATGAATATGAACAACATGTACACTCAGAAAAATGAAAAATTATATTCCATCTATGTATGATATATCAAAGTGCATAAATGCATTCTACTGTCATGTATAACTAACTAAAACAAATTTTAAAGTAAAAAGTATTTTTTCATGTCCTAAGAGCTATTAGTTTATGTACTAACATTGCCATAAGTTGTCATCATGTATCAACTTCTCCACAACTATGTATTTTTGTACATTTAAAAGAGGAATTCTTTGAGAATGAGTCACTGTGTTGCAGGTTAGTTACTACAGCTCAGGCAAAAAAAAAAAATTGTCCCTACAAAAACCAGACAGCTACTGGAAGCAACAATCTATATGTTAAAGCAAAACCTATATGAGTACACACCCATCAAATAACTCAAATGAGCACAATGATTTAAAGAGCAACATTTTGTCACCTTATACTAAGAATTTTCCAATTAGCTATACATGACTGTTGAATGCATTTTTTTGCGAGAGAGAAAGAGAAAGAGAGAGAGAGAGAGAGAGAATATTTCTTTTTTGTAGATGGACACAACACAATGCCTTTATTTCTATGTGGTGCTGAGAATCTAACCTGGGTACACTGATTGTGTAATCACACATGCACACAGGGTAATAATATCTGATTAATTCTACTGTCCTTCCCACCTTTGTATCCTATCCCCTTCCTTCACTCCCCTCTGTCTAATCCAAAGTACCTCTGTTCTTCCTTAGCCACTTCCTTATTGTGATTAGCATCTGCAAATCAGAAAATATTGGCCCTTGGTTCTTTGGGATTGGCTTATTTCTCTTAGCATGATACTCTCCAGCTCCATCCATTTACCGGCAAATGCCATAAATTTCATTTTTCTTTAAGGCTGGTTAATGTTTCATTGTGTATATAGACCACATTTTCTTTATCCATTCATCTGTTGAAGGACATCTAGTTGGTTCCATAATTTAGCTATTGTGAGTTGAGCTGCAATAAACATTGATGTGGCTATGTCATTGTAGTATGCTGATTTTAAGTCCTTTGGGTAGAAACTGAGGAGTGGGATGACTGGGCCAAATGGTAGTTCCATTCCAAATTTTCTGAGGAATCCCCATACAGCTTTCCATAATAGTTTCACCAATTCACAGCCCCACCAGCAGTGTGTAAGTGTACCTTTTCCCCACATTCTCGCCAACATTTATTGTTGCTTATATTCTTGATAATTACCATTCTAATTGGAGTGAGATGGAATATCAGTGTAGTTTTTTTTAAACAGAGAGAGAGATAATTTTAATTTTTTATTTTTCAGTTTTTGGTGGACACAACATCTTTATTTTATTTGTATGTGGTGCTGGGGATTGAACCCAGCATCTCGCGCATGCCAGGCGAGCACACTACCGCTTGAGCCACATCCCCAGCCCCTCAGTGTAGTTTTAATTTGCATTTCTCTAATTGCTAGAGATTTTGAACATTTTTTCACATATTTGTTGATTGATTATATCTCTTTTAAAAAATTTTTTAAAATTTAATTAGTTACACATGACAGTACAATGATCTTGACGTATCATACATTTGAATCAGATGGGATATAATTTCTCATTTTTCTGAGTGTACAGGTTGCAGAATCACATTGGTCATGCAGTCACGTATATACCCACAGCAATAATAATGTGTTTATTTTGTCCTACTTCAAAATTCTGTAATGCAGAGAAAGTATGAATAAATAAGTAAACAACAAACATGCTTATTTGGTATTAGCAAATAGCATTTACTCTCTTTGACCCATCTGCCAATCAGTTCAAAGAAGCAAACTCTCAGCTGATTTAATTGACTCATGTATTTTGCTGTTATTGCCCACTGAATGGATGCATTTGACCAAATTACTTATTGCAGTGGTTTTCTGTATCAGAGGGTAACTTCTGACAAACTCTAGCAAATTGATGAAAGCAAGGTAGTTAACTTTCTCAAATGATCATCAGGAAAAAAAAATCTAGTATGCTATGTCAAAAAGATTCTTAAATCATCACCACAACTTGATACTTTGAAACTTGCACAACAATGCAAGCAATTTGGTGGTAATGTCTAAAATTATACAAGAACTGGGACAACTTCCACAAACAGCAACAAGGAGAAGAATCTATTGCCAGGGTGTTTTTAGTGTCTGTGGGTTTTTAAAATAAGGCCCAGTTTTTCTCCTGATCTGGAACACCTCATTATCATCATCAAAAGGAATATTTCATTCTGATGTCTTACATATTTACTATCTTTAAAATATAGCCAGGGAATTGCAGTCCTTGACATTTACATTTATCTAATTTATTGTCCACAGGCTTTGAATTGCTTATTTAATTTAAATTAATGGGCCGTGTTCAAATCAAAGGAAGCTAAACTAATTAAGGCAGAAAAGTCTAATCTGGCACTTTAAACTCTAAGATTTATTGCAGACATTCAAGATTTGAATTTGATTGCATTTATTGAATTAAGCCAGGAAGCTATTTTACTCTAATGTTTAGACTAGATTGATCTATAATAAAGTCCAACCTAAGATTAAAGGTAGGGGTTCAATTCAGTTCAACGTTTCAGTGCCATGTGTTATATAAATAGATGCTAGATACTGGGCAAAGAGTAATGAGTAGGCCTATGATCTTAAAAGAGGTCCTGTCTTCTGAGTAAAGGAAAAGAAGATGTTAATAACTGAACAGATGCATCTTCCTATTTTCTGTCCTACCTCTATCTACTCTGAGCAGGATATAAGTTTCAAATATCTACACAGTTCAAAAATCTTTTACTGAGCACTGACTACTATGTGACGAGAACTAGTACTCATTCTGTGGACTGGGAATGCATAGATTCATCTGTTGTTGAGTTTTATCTGAAGGAGACAGGAAAAAGAAAGAAATGTTCACAACAGAGTGGAAAGAACAAAATATATGAGCACTGTAAAGAGAAACACAACTTGTTCTGGAGGAGTGAGAGATGATGAGATGTTGTCAACTCATACATTAAGTAAACATTTAATAAGTGCCCACTGTGCAACAAAGTCACCAGGTTAAAAAAAAGATGAACAAGATATGATACCTTCCCTAGAGGAGCTCACAATTCAGTGGAGCTATGTATTGCAAAGTGATAAAAGTGTTAGCACCAGATGGGTGTTTTTATAGCAAAAAGTAAAAAATGTTTTAAGTACTCAATCTTTTGAAAGATACATCAATGACTTAAAGGTAAACACCAAACAAAAAATTCCAAGGACAGAAATAACAAATGTTGTTCACTTAAATACTCAGAACTGTTAGTTAGATGAGGGTTAATAAATTATTTATTTTACTTAGTTGTGTTTAAAAAATAATTTAAATACTAAATGCTGAAATTCAATATAATTAGGGTTTCCATAAATTAAATGATGTGCCTCAAATATTTTTCTCAGATTAAATTCTAATCTATAATATTAGACTCTGTTTATACAGTATCAAAATTGCTGATGGAACAGTACAAGATTTGGTGAATTAGTTTTGATCTACTTTATGTTAAATGATTTGAATAGAGCAATAATAATTTCTATAAATATAACAATGCTCAAACATGATTCACAAAATTGTTACCATAGTACATTTCTGTACAATCGAGAGTTATTGAATTGGTTAGGAACAGAAACTCTTACATTTTCATAGAACAGTTTGTTTGCATTTAAACAGGACATATTCTTTTCCAAATTCTGAAACTCAAAAAATATTAATGTATATGATTATGTACCTAAAACTCTAGTCTATGTTTAAGAACCATGACTTTTTTATTTTGAATGTTCTACCTGCATTACCAGTAGTTGACTTCATCATGAGGGCTCTTCTTCCCTACAAAATTCTTTATCACTTAGAATTATGTGAGGTTGACAGGAGAATAATCCTGCCACTTACAGAGGCAAAAGCATTCTAGTCTGCTGGCCTCACCTATTGGCTTCATCCAAACAAGTACTGAATGTTGCTATTGGTATGAGAAGGAAGCAAATCATAACATCATTACCCAAAGCACCATGTGAAAGTAATTTAAACTTTCAACATGAAATCCAAGATTTCTCTTCTGTACTATAACCATAGTTTTATAATATTTTCACATATATGCCTGGCAACATCTCGAATCCCCTGACAATCAATATGAGAATCTTAGAAATAATTCCAATCACCCCTCCCATCTTCTATGTTTTTTGTGCCTAGTATTATAGTCCCACCTTCTTCATGATCACATCATGCCCAATTGGTCATTAATATGATTGTTTATGCCAGAGGTTAGCAAACTTGTTCTATGAAATAGTAGATATTTTTGGCTTTGCAGGTCATATGATATCTGTCACAGCTAAACTCTGCTAAGGTGGTGGGAACGTGGTCATAGACAATAGATAAATGAAATGAATGGAAGTGGCTGTGTCCCAATAAAATTGTACTTATGAAAACAAGGCATAGGCTGCAATTGATCTGCAGGCCATAGTTTGACAGCTCCTGGTTTGTATAGTCAGAGCTTTGTTTAGCTTTACATAAAACATAAGCCCACTTCTGCCTTTTTCTTAAATTTTTGTACCCTACTCCTTGATTGCAGTTTTCTCTTTCCCGAAATGCATCCTTTTATAGAACTTTCTGTTTCTAAAGCATACATTTTTTTTTTTGGCTGTAAGGCAGTCCAGAAGCCCTTTAGTCTACAGCTTCTAATCTAATTTGGTAATAAGTCCAAGCTTTACATAAAAACTTTACATAAAAATTTACATAAAAAGTTCTGATTATTTTCTTCAAAAAGCCCTATTATAATACATATCCTCTATTTAAATCTACTTAATCATGGTATAAATATGGACAACAGCTGGGAAAGAATGTATAGGAAAAAAAGAGTTGATTTGTTCAAATGGTAGGATTGAAAGTGATTCTTTTTTTCTATTTATATTTGTTCAATAAATAAAACTTTAAAGGTCTTCTTAAAACTGATCCAACTTTCTTTTCCATAGAGAAAAAGATATCTCCATCTTTCAAGTAAATTGGTATATTATCAATATCTAGATAAAATGACATTGTTTCCCCTTTGTAAGATTCCAGTTTATCAAAGAATACCTTAGGGACAGATCTTGACAATTCTCTGTAGTTATGGTGTCTGGTCGACACAAATGTGTCAAATAATAATTCCCAGAAGTATACACTGATTTCTTCCCAAGGGGCCTATATGCCTATCTCATATGCTGAAAATTGGTGGCCTCTTGGCACAGGAGCTCTACTATATAGTCTCTGCTCATGTTCCATCAGTATAATTTGTGCTACTGACTTAATCTCAGACTTACTTTTTAAAATTTTTAAATTGTTTTATTAGAAATAAATGACAGTAAAATGCATTACAATTCTTATTACACATATACAGCACAAGTTTATAAATGCCAAATGTTTCCTCTGATATAAGGAGGCTGATTCATAGTGGGATAGAGAGAGGGAGCATGGGAGGAATAGATGAACTTGAGATAGGGCAGAGGGGTGGGAGGGGAAGAGAGCAGGCAGGTGGTTAGAAAGGATGGTGGAATGTGATAGACATCATTATCCAAAGTACATGTATGAAGACACTTATGTTGATTTTAATGCCCTTGGCAATGGCTATTTGGAAAAAAAAAAAACTTTGTTACTAGACTATCACTAGAAAAACCTAGGTCTTACAGTCTTGACATGTTATTCAGTGATGACTGTCATAATGGAATATTCTTCTTGAAAATGTAATATTATATCATGTATAACAAAGTGTCTTAAAACTTAATGGCTTAAACAAGCAACTGAATCCTATCTCTCCAAATTTTTTGAGTCTCCTAGGATCCATTTCTGATATACGCTGGTTTTATTGATGTCTTCTGTGATCACAGATGTGTCTCTGTTCAGGTAGTGGGTTGGATGGTACCTGGATGTTCCAAGATAGCCTCACTCAGGTGTCTGGCACTTGCCAGTCTAATTGAGTGGGATCTTTGTTCTCTGTAGGATGCTACTGAATGCAATTCATATCTTCCTCTTCAAGGCCAAAATATTTTTTTCCCTACAATACCTTGAACTATTTTCTGTGGACAACTTACTGATGAATTCCCACTCTGAAAATTGCTAAGTGTAGCAGCTCATACTCCCTCATTGTGGGCATCTCTACTCCAATGACTGACTGGTTGATGGGGAAATAAAAAGTTGCCTCTGCTTTCAGCAACTTTGAAGAACCATCTGAGCTCCATAGTTTTCCAAGGAATTACCTGAGATTTGTTTTAACTGTGTTGTAGCCTATGACAAATTCTATATTTAGTGCTGCCTTATTATGGTATTCCTCAAAACTTCCAGCTTGGAAATTTCCATCCCAGAAGCTATCAACTGAGGAATATGACCTAAGGCTATCCTCCATGTGGCCTCTCATCCTCCAGCAGACTTTCTTGTGTTCATTCACCCAACAGTAGTTACAGGCTTCCAAGTATATAAAAGTAAACCACATCTTCTTCTGAGACCTGCTCTCAGAACTTGAATAGTTTTTAGTCTGTCACATTATTTTGCTCAAACATATCAGATATTACTTTGTGTCAGGCATCATTCTAAGCACTATATGTACGTTAACTTCTTTAATACCACAGCTTTATGAGGTAAATTCTTGTTATTATTTTTTACCAATGAAGGCCATAGGGTTTCATCATATACTTTGCACAATAAGTTAAATCTACCACGTGAAAGACCTCGAGTCTTAAAATGG
Source organism: Urocitellus parryii (assembly GCF_045843805.1). Lineage (NCBI taxonomy): Eukaryota > Metazoa > Chordata > Mammalia > Rodentia > Sciuridae > Urocitellus > Urocitellus parryii. The sequence continues at coordinate 14,672,092 of NC_135547.1, read as the reverse complement.
AGATGAGTGACACAGTTCTGTGAAGTATAAGGAAATCAATTGGCTGATTTTAGTTTTGGAATTTCAATCATTGAAGACTGCTAAATGTAGTAAGAAATTTCATTGATTTGAGAATTTTGCAGGTTAATGAAACCTAGGTAAAGCACAGATAGTGACAGACCTCAGTTATTCTGGTCTTTATTTGGAGTCCTCCAATGTCATAGCCCTCGGTGTACTTATGGTCATGGACCTTTACCATATTCTATTTACTAAAATGCTGAAAGAATTTCAGCTGAAAGATTAGTCTAGTGTAGGCAAACCTCCTGTTGTGCGTCAGAGCAGACATTTGAAACATCAAGCCGGCTTATATTTGAATAGAGGTGGATTTAGTTCTGATCCCATGCATTTATGCTGTCTATCTTTTATTTTAATGATTGCTTTTCCCCAGCCTCCCTTGATAATCAGAAGCTATTTTTATGTCTACTCAAATACTACATAGTGAGCATAGATTTAGCATAAAACTTTGTTCATCTGAGAATTAACCATTCCTTCATTCCTCTAACATAAAAGTGCAGAGACCATTTTTAAGGGAATGTGAGAGCAATATTCTAACACTTTTATCCCCTGAGTGAGAGGATGGGTATTTGGTCTGTCTGGTTGGGTGAATTCTCTCTCTTCCTCACTGTTTGACCATATATTTGTCAAAGAGGCTGATATTCCCATATGGTAAAGAGTACTACTTTGTCCAGGGAATGCAGGATGTCCTTTCATGCTAGAGTTTTTAAACAAGCTTCTAGAAAACAAAAAAGGCATCTTAAATACCCTACAATTATAGAATATGCATTTTTTTTTACTATTAGGACATCTCAAGTGTCTTTGTAGATTCTCAACCCAGAGCTATACCACTTCCCTGTCACTTGTACTGGAGGGAGAACACTAAATATATGATTTTAATGTAAACCTTTTTCTCTTTCATAAGATCAAATAAAAAGTCATCATCCAAAATAGAGCAGTGTTCAGATATATTCTTTAAAAACTGGTATACAAGAGATTAATGGAAAAATTTGCCAGAGAAAAGAGGATGTATTCTAACCACTTCTTCTAAAATGCTGCCATTGACTTCAAAACAATCATAATCAAACTCCTGGGAGAGTTAGTGAAATCATTAATGAAAGGTGACTGAACACTAATAAGATTGGAAACGTTCTCCAGTGAATAACAGCCCAATCAGAATATTCATTTTGATTTTTTTGTATTTATCACTTACTGAGTTTATTAAATTAACAGAGCTCATGTTAGGCTTCCTGACCTCAGTGTTATTGATATTTCTCAGAGAGTATGATTTTCAACAAGGGAAATCATTTTGTTTAATTTCTCAGTGAACTAAGGAAAGATTCTATTTCATTTCCAATTCCCTAGAGTTTATCTCTATTCACTTCATTCAGTCTTCAGTGTTTATATTGGAGTTTGTCTAATTTCTTAAGTAGGACAGGAACAAAATGATGTCAGAGTACTAAGGTATCTGGATATTTCTCTTCATAGCCTACTAGGTGTTTTTTCTGCCTAACTCAAAGAAAGTTCTACCTCCCTAAATAGGGCCCAAATTTCCAAACTGAAAGAACATCACCATTTTTATCAGTGGAGCAATATGCTAAAAATGCCTTCAGCAAGTGATTTGTTATAACTGAGCTAAAATTCTACAGAACTCCCCATTGTTTTGAACTGGACCTCTATTTGTTTTTACCTTATGCAGCTAAGATGTCAAATTATAGATAGAGAAACTGAAGTGATTTTTTAATTCCTCAAAATAAAAGCAAATAAAAGCCTTTAAGCAGTTTGTTTTCTCTTAAAACCTCCAACTCCACAGATAATATCCTGTTCCAAGAGAATTAAAATCAAGTCATCAGATGATTATACCTATAGATAAAGTTATTTTCTTCACTATTCGGATCCCTTTGAAATTGTCTTCCCTCTAGCTCTTAATTTCTTATTAAGTGTATTTTAGTACAAGCTTGAAATCATTGAATTACCACTGATGGTTCTGCCTTGATCACATTTTTTCCCACTCAATGTTTCCCTTGATGTAGCTAGGAGCTATTTTCCACTTTGATTTGACTGAGATTTTGAAAACTAGAAATGCAAATATCATTTTACATCATAAACTGCACTAAATATTTTTCCTTCTCATCCTTGGAGGATCTTTGTTAATATTGGTTTAAGATGGCTATTCTTAGCCATGAGTCACATAAATTATTCTTCTGAACTGTATTTGAATTGATTTGGTTTTTACAATCAAATAAAGGCATTTATTGACATCATTAAAATAAACAAAAATTTTCAGATAGGGAGTTAATTTCTAGGATATATAAAGAACTCAAAAATCTTAACACTCCCCCCCCCCAAAAAAAGGAAAAGAAAAAACACAAATAACCTAATCAATAAATGAGAAAGAAATAGTCACTTCTCAAAAAAGAAGAAATATGATGGTCAACAAGTATATATAAAAAAGTTCAACATCTGTGACAACTAGAGAAATGGAAATTAAAACCACACTGAAATTTCATCTCATTCCAGTCAGAATGGCAATCACAAGAATACAGACAACAATAAATGTTGGTAATGATATGGGGAAAAGGTTCATACATTGCTGGTGACACTGCAAATTGGTGCAACTTACTCTGGAAATCAGTATGGAGATTCTTCAAAAAACTAGGAATAGAACCACCATTTGACCCAGTTACCCTACTCCTTGGTCTATACCCAAAGAATTTAAAATCAACATACTACAGGGACACAGCCACATCAATGTTTATAGAAGCTTAATTCACAATAGCTAAACTATGGAACGAACCTAGATTCCCTTCAATAGATGAATGGATAAGAAAATGTGGTATATATACACAATGGAATATTATTTGGCCATAAAGAAGAATGAAATTGTGACCTTTGCCAGTAAATGGAAGGATCTGGAGATGATCATGCTAAATAGAATAAGACAACCTCGTAAAACCAAAAGATGAATGTTTTTTTCTGATATGTAGATACTAACACACAATAAGGAGAGGGGAAGGGAAGAAAAGTTCAGTGGATTAGACAAAGGGAAATGAAGGCAAGACAGCAGGAATAGGAGTAGGAAAGACAGTGGAGTGATTACGACATCACTTTCCTATGTACATATACAAATACACCCCAGTGAATCTCATCATTGTATATATCCACAAGACTGGGATCCTAATTAGAATAAGATATATTCTATGATTGTATAATTTTATTTAAGAAATGGACCCTGCAATTGTGTATAACTAAAAAGAACCAATAAAATTTTTTTAATCCATTCATCCATCTAGATTTTCCAGATTGTTGTGTTTTAGGATTGACCTTTCAAGTCACTTTCCCCAACTTTTCATCCTGCTATGCCACTATAAACCTGAGTGGCAACAGTACCTACTAACAGTCATATGTGTGTGCACACATACCACAGAAAAAGAATTTTCAAATGCCAAAGATAAAGTTTGTGACTACCTTTTCCCAATTGGTGTGCAAAATTTTATGTGCTGGATACCTAGTGGAATTTCCTTCCAAATATCTGTAGACAGGGAGCTACCTCTTGATTTAAGCTGTGAATTTTAAAAATGGAAACCTCATTAACCTTGATTATGGACTCTTGAGATCCAGCTGAAAAACACACTGTGAAGAAACTGTTAATTAGGAATTAAGTTATGTAATTGATTAAAATTTAACATGTTTTATAAAATTATATTCAACCAAAAATATGTAGTAGGGTCATTAAAAAATGACCAACACTATAGAAGCCATATTGGGAGTACATAAGAATGCAAACAGTTTAGAAAAAAATGTGTCATAAGATTGTGGCCAATGAAAAATTTGGATTTCCAAAACCTATCATGGGCCCTTACTTCTTTCTTCTTTCTCTGGCAAATTATAATTCAAATAAAGAAAAGAAGCCCCACGGAAAGCAATGTTGTGCTTACTACTCTTCTTCATTTATTGTCCTTATTATTCTTGTTCCTTCTGTTTTTGACCTCATTAGTTGTAAGTACCTGCATTTGTGTATACAGGAAATAAATACTAGGCAACAGTATTGAACTCACAACTTAAAGCCACATGACTAGCTCAGTTTCTGTCCATCACTGTGATTCCAAAAAACTGCAGAAAAGGGATGGGCTTGGTTAGTCTTCCAGTTAAATCTCCTCCTGAATATCCAAGTATGAATGATAAAAAATAAAGAAGATACGTTATGCACATTAACTTTAATTATCTCATCTCTTTAGTAATTCATGTGAGTCTAGAAGTAATATCCAATGACAATACATATTTTTGTACCAGCCTTCCCTGAAAGCCACATCTGGGCCAGGATTGTAAAAACTGCCTTAACTGTAGTCTGGTGTCCCAGATGTATGCGCTCCTTTGCAACCTATTTGCTAAACTATTCATGGAATATTTAATCCATTTTGGAGAAATAGTATGGGATATTAGCAGCAGACTTCATTCTGCAAATGAGGAAACCAAGACCCACGGAGACAAAATGACTTCCCCAATATTACCCAGTTCGTTTGTTAAACTAAATGCAGATTGAATAGGTCATAATTCAGAACCTCAAAAATTGCTGTATACTACTTTTATCTGCATTAATTGACATGTAGCAGATAGACGGGAGCAGTAGGAACCTATAAGAAGATACCTACTGACCTCTGCCAACAGTGCTCCCTCCCACCACCTAAGCTCTCTTTGGAAAAAAAAAATAGCCTAAGACCACTCTGGCCCTACCCTGACTTGAGTAAATAGGACCTGTTACATTCCTCACCCAACAACCCCGTTTTCTGCAGAGCTATTGTCAGGGCCTCTCTGCTGATGAGAAGAATACAAGTTACCCTGAGGGGGGGACTTTTGTAATCTTTACACAGACCAAAGATTCCAGAACTCAGGATACAGGATAATTAAAAGCAAAGACCACGCACCATAAAATAACAGTAGGGATTTAAAAATCTGAAAAAATAAAATAAAAAAATAAAAATCTGAAACGACCCCACTGTCAGTCAAAAGTTGAGAAGGGACATCTGGACAGGACTCTCTAAAAAACTTCCTTAAGATTCCCAATAAAATTGGGAAACAAAGAGCACACATTCTCAAACTCCTTTCTGAGAGGACCCACTCTCCCTTGAGAGGGTCTTTCTTCTCTTTTTCTCCTTCTAATAAAATTTGCTATACTTTTACTAAGTTTTGTGTCTTGCCCAAAATTTTCTCATGCAAGATCACATAAGCTGAGAACACAACACAATCTCCTATAACATTAATATCGGTCCACAAGAACCATTTGTAATATGGGCTTTGATGAAATGAGTTTTGTTAGGACAGAGGGTAAAGGTAAACTTTACGTGGAGTGAATGACTTTAGCCACTTCTTAAATGTCATAAACCTATGTAGAATGACATAGCAAATATCATAAATACAGAAAGTACTTAGGTTATGATTTCAGTACCAGGAGAAAACAATAATTATTATAGCACCAATAGTAATATTTCCCCCCATGTATTTTTGCTTTTATTTTTCATTAGAAAGAAAAAGGAATTGGCTTCCGTGATTGTTGATGCTAAGAAGTCCCACAATCTAATGAATTCAAGCTGCAGATTAAGGAAAGTAAGTGGTATAAATCCCACTCTAAATCTGAAGGTCTGAGTATCAGGAGTGCTTATGATGTAACTCTCAGTCCAACAGCAGAAGATCCATGTCTCAAATTATACAATAAGGTAGAAAGAGAAAGGATTCTACCTTCATCTGTCTTTTTTGTTCTGTATAGGCAATCAATTGTTTACATAATGGCTTATATTGGAGAAGTCAATTTGTTTTACTCAATCCATCAATTTAATGCTAATGTTTTCTGGAAACACCCTCACAGACACAACAGAAATGTTTAACCAGGTATCTGGACATCACATTGCCCAATCAATTTGACACATATAATTAACCATCACATATAGATAGTGGTTTTAATGTCTGGTCTAATGAATCTTCACTTACCACTAAGATTGCAAATATATTATCCTATCTGTTCTTCTAGAAACTATATAATTTTAGCTTTGACATTTCTATGATCAATAATAAGTTAATTTTGTAAAACATATATTAGAGATTGTGTTTCATTTTTTTTTTAAATTTTACATTTATCAAATTCTTCTACCACTGCCAGTTAGAAATGTAATTTTCTCATTCAATTATTTTGTGGTGTTTTCCCAAGATTTCTTGTATCTTTTTAAATTCATTTCTGTACTCTGTTGCATTCCATATGTAAGTGTATCTACATGTTGATACTATACTCTTCTTTGATTATCATACTTTCAGAGTAAGAATTAAATTCAGATACTATGAGTTCTTCAAAATCCTTAATAAACACATGAAGAAGATGGTACATCATGATCAAGTGGGTGTGAGAAACAGAAGGTTCAGTGGTCCATTTTCAGTATATAGTATTTAGCCTTAATTGGGATGTAAGATCCAATGGTAGCCATTTTAACTCTAGACCTTTTCTTTGCCATCCTCAATTTTAATTAGCTGGCATAGATTGTAACCCTGGGCTCCTCCTATCAGGGCAAGGAGCAGTGCTGTGTTAGGGATAAAAGCAGGAAGGCTGCCCATGTGCTTGCTTGCTGGGTTTTCTTTGGTAGCACATCTGTCTGCAGAAGTGAAGTTTGCCTTGCCAATCTACTTTCAAGCATGCGTTTGATTCCTTGTGACACTCTGGTATTTCTAACATAGGTTTTATCCCAAGGATGCAAGATTGATTCAACACATGCAACTCAATAACTGAAACTCACATAAATAGAGTTAAAGACAGGAAGCACATGATCACCTCTACAGAAAAAAAAAAAGAAATATAGTCAAAAACAGTTGGAAAAAAAATCCAGCACCTTATTCCTGTTAAAAATACTGGAGAAACTATGGATAGAAGAGACTTTCCTCAGCATTGTGAAGGCTATATACTAGTTCTCTAAATTAATTCTTCTTTTGCAAAATTGTTTTTAATCTGTTATAGATATTCTCCATTTCCATAATAATTTTATGATTAACTTATAAATTATTCAGAAAGTTTCTTAAAATGGGGTTTTCTTTAGAATTATATTGAATCTCAAAATGAATTTGGAAAGAATGAATATCTTAAATTAAGTCTTTGGTTTCATTTATTTAGGCCTTCTTTAATGTACCTCAGCAATATTTTGTAGTTTCCAGTAGAAAACTTGTATATCTTTTAAAATATTTCAGTCCTAAGTATTTTTGATGCTGCAGCAAGTGGCATTATTTTAAAATTTTATTTTCTCAGTTTTTTGATACTATATACAAATGTAGTTGATTTTTATAAATTTAACCTCATATTCTTTAGCTTTACTAAATTTACTTGCTAGGGCAATACATTTTTGTAGATTCCGATTTTCACATAAACAATTGTGATCTGGTCTGTGAATAAGGTAATTTTACTTATTTTGTGGGGGGCAATGCCTTTATTTTTCTTAGTTTTTCACCTCACTGCATGGTCTAACTCCTCTAGAATACTGGTAAATATCCTTCCCTGGTTCTTGATCTTAAGGAGAAATCATTCTATACTTCATTACTAAGTATAGTGTTACTAATGCTGCTTTTTAAAAATGCATAATTTAGTGGCTAAAATCGCACTGATTTACTATTTTTAACCAATCAGTGGATTGGTTGATGGCTTATTTTTCTGAAATAACTCATGTGGCTCCAATCAGCATATGTACCTGGGAGATGTGTTCAACTGAGATGTTAGAGTAGCTAGGTGTCCCTACATAATCTCAGAACCTTTCTCTCCATGTGATCTCTCACTTTTCAATGGTCTAGGTGAGGTTATCTTACATGGCTACATGAGCCTTTCAAAGAAACACAAATGAATGCTGTAATGCCTTTTAAAGCCTATGGCCAAAGGCACACAAGAGCACTTCTGTCATAGTTTATTGGCCAGCAGTAGACACAGTGCAAGCTTAAATTCAAGGAGAGAGAAGGTAGATCCCTCCACTTTGGAAAAGAATGGCATATATTTCAATGGATGTGAAGAATTGTTGATTGCCGTCTTGGCAGAAAATCTACTACATTAAGTTTAGGTTTTTTAGGAGACATCATTTATCTGATTGGGAAATTCCCTTGGATTCTTGGTTTGCTTAGAACATTTTTGTTGTGCAAGAGTATTATGTTTTATCAAATTATTTTACTATATTATTGAGATAATCATACAATATCTCTTTTATTCTATACAAGTCCCAAATTACATGGTTTGATTTTCAAATGTTAAAGCAATCTCAATGTTGCCATTTATTAATGTCAAGAATTGTACATGGATCACTAAATTTTTAACTTTTTTTTTTCACTTTTAATTGATAAATGTATGTGTTAAGGAGTACAATGTGATGTTTCAATAGATTATATACAATGTGGAATAAGAAAATCAAGCTCTTAATTTTCTTAAATAGGTGTTTTCCCATCCTATGGAGAAAAAATTGATTTTCACTGTTTGAGTTGTTTATTTAGTGCTATGATTTGAATAATTTGTCCCCATCAAAATTCATATTGAGGATTGATTTCTCAATGTACTATTATGGAGAGGTGGTGGAATATTTACAAAGTAATTAGGTCATGGGAGCTTCAGGGCCATGAAGGAGTTGATAACTCACTCATTCCTATAAGAATTTTATCTTGATGCTGTGTTGTGTTTATTCCTCTCTTGTCATGTGATCTCATTATGAGTCTGCTTACTTCTGCATTTCATCATGTGGCCCTTTCCAGATACTGAGTATATACTGGTACCATGTTCCTGGACTTCCAGAACCATGAGTCAAAATAAGCTTATTTCTTTATAAATTATCCATGTTCAGGTATATTGTTCTAGAAATAGAAAATGGATTAAGATACTCAGGGTTATTTTCTAGTATGCAGTAAATCCAGAATTCAAATATAGGTTAACTAAACCAAAATCAGCACCTTTCTTCTGCATTCTGGTAGTGGGGTACTTAAAAGGAAATGGATAACCTCTGGAAGTCATTTTTTTTTTCTAGCTAATAACTTGCCACATGTTTACTTGTCATTTTAACCTTTGAAATGTTTAAAAATTTACATTATATATGAACCTGGTTCTGCTTACATTGGCATTTTCAGCCCACATTTTATCAAACATTCAAAAAATATTCAGAAAATTGGGCTAGGGTTGTGGCTCAGTGGTAGAGCGCTTGCCTAGCAAGTGTGAGGCACTGGGTTCCATAATCAACACCACATAAAAATAAATAAATAAGTAAAAATAAAGATATCGTGTTCATCTACAAGTGAAAGTATTTTTTATAAATATTAAGAAAATTGGGGGCTGGGGATGTGGCTCAAGTGGTAGCGCACTTGCCTGGCATGCGTGTAGCCTGGGTTCGATCCTCAGCACCACATAAAAACAAAGATGTTGTGTCTGCCGAAAACTAAAAAATAAATATTAAAAAAAACTCCCTCTCTTTAAAAAAATATTTTAAAAAAGAAAATTGGTAATGAATGATTCTGAAATATTTTTAGCTTTACTTTCATACTCACTTTACAACTAATTACAAAATAATTTAAAAATAAAAATTATAAGATAGAAAAATCAATCCGAATTCTGTTGTCATTGACTCAAAAATGTGATTAGGTAGGATAACAACTCTCAAAATAATGTACTATATTTCCATCAAACACAACAGATTATCTTACCTATCACAAAAATGCCCAACATTGCGAACACAGGACTTACTATGCTAGGAATATACTACTGCTCTGCTTTCACGTATACTCATGAAAACTGTCCTTGGTGAAAGCATTAGAGTGAATAAAACTATTTTTAGTTAATTTGAGAAAGTAAAATTACCTGTATTCAATCAAAATTTCTCCCATGATAAAAGATACAAAACATTTTGGTAAGTCACAATGTAGCAATCATTTCAGGTGTCATAGTAAAAAAATTGTGTCCCTATCACCATGTTTACCTATATTTAGAAATAACAGACCCATAAATGTAAGCATTTATATAAATTATACTGAGAAACATTATTCATATACCTTAAACTGATGTCCAATATTCTTTTACCGCATAAGAACTGTAGTTTTGGTTCTTTTTAGTTATGCCTAACAGAATTCATATGATACAATGATACAAGCATGGAATATATCTTACTCTAGTTAGGATCCCATTCTTATGGATGTACATGGTGGTGGGATTCAAAGTGGTGTGTGTGTGTGTGTGTGTGTGTGTGTGTGTGTGTGTATATATATATATATATATATATATATATATGAAAATTATGTCAGATTCATTCCACTGTCTTTCCTTTTCTCAACCCCCTCCCTTCCCTCCATCCCCCATTATCTAATCTACTGCATGTCTACTCTTCCCCTCACCCACACCTTATTGTGGGTTAGCTTCCACATATTAGAGAAAATATTCAACCTTTGGCTTTTGGGGACTGGCTTATTTCATTTAGCATGATAGTCCCCAGATACATCCATTTGTGGGCAAATATCACAAAGTCACTCTTTATGGATGAGTAATAATACTTCATTGTGTATATATACCACATTATTTTATTCATTCATCTGTTGAAAGGCACTGAGGTTGGCACTGGGTCAAATGGTGGTTCCATTCCTAGTTTTTTGAGTGGTTGCACCAATTTGCAGTGTCACCAGCAATGTATGAGTGCACCTTTCTCCCCACATCCTTGCCAACATTCATTGTTATTTATAATTGCTATTCTGACTAGAGTGAAATGGAATCTCAGTATGGTTTTAATTTGCATTTCTCTAATTCTAGAGATGTTGAACATTTTTTCATATACTTGTTGACTACTAATATTTCTTCTGCAAACTGTCTTTTCAGTTCCTTTGCCCATTTACTGATAGAATTTTGGGGGGGAGTGTTAAGTTTTTTGAGTTCTTTGTATATCCTGGAGATTCTCTATCTGAGGTGTAGGTTGCAGGTGGCAAAGATTTTCTTCTATAGGATGGCTCTTCATGCTTTTGATTGTTTTTCTTTTCTGTGAAGAAGATATTTTTAGTTTGTTGCCATCCAATTTATTGATTATTGATTTTATTTCTTGTGCTTTATGAGTCTTATTAAGGATGTCCCTTCCTGAGCCCATATGTTGGGCATTGGCCCTATATTTTCTTCTAGTATGTGTAGGATCTCTGGTCTAATGCCTAGGTCCTTGATCCACTTTGAGCTGAGTTTTGTGCAGGATGAGAGATAGGGGTTCAACTTCATTTTGGTACATATAGATTTCCACTTTTCCCAGCACCATTTGTTGAGGAGTCTGTCTTTTCTCCAGTGAATGTTTATGGTGCATTTCTCCAGTATAAGATAACTATTTTAATGTGGATTTTCTCTGTGTCTTCAATTCTGTCCCATTGATTTTCATGTCTGTTTTGTGCCAATACCATGCTGGTTTTGTTACTATAGCTCTATTGTATATTTTCATGTCTAGTGTTGCTGCAAAAGAACTATTAAAATATTTTAAAAAGTATTTTTTAAATACTGTGAAAATATTTAAATATATTGCATCTCTATAGTGTTCTGAATTTGTAGTTCAAATGAATGAAATTGGGCCACTATCAAGATGTAGCTTTGTGTAACATAGACACCCATGTTGTTATAATGTATGGGACCCAAGATATGTCCTTCTATAGAACCATTTTTGCCACACACTCCTCACTGCCTTTTATCCACTTGGAATGGCAGTTTTAAAAATGTAAGCAACCCAAAGGCAACATATTAATTCAATGATAAACCCAAATAACAATATCTAAAACATGCACATCATACTATGTTTGTCAATTATAATTATACTTTGAGAAATTATTTTAACCTTCCTAAACTTACTTACTATAACTATATGAATTAGGTGGTTATAGTAGCAGTAGCAGTAATAATAGAACCCTTATATAGCCTATACTATGTACCAGATACAGTACAGATATTTAGTCCTTGTTTAGCATGCTGAAGGCCCTGGGGTTCAATCTCCAGCAAAAGACACACACACACACACACACACACACACACACACACACACACCATCATCAAGTTGTATACCTTGACTATACACATTTTTTATTGTCAATTATACTTCAATACAACTGGGAAAAAACAAATAAGTAGCTCTTCCCTAATCACTATCTTTCACACAACATTTTATACTTTATCTAATATTATTAACTAAAATTTTCTATATATGTGTGTATATATCAACACACATACATATAGCAATGTATGAATATTGAGCACTATAGTATATTAACTCATTTGATCATTATATCAACATTATGAAGTAGGTCCTATTTATAGTACCATTTTTAAAGCTGTTAAAATCAAGTCATGGAAAAGTTGAACACCTTGCTCAAGGGCATAGGACAGGCAAATAGTCAGGATTCAAATCCTAGCAGTCTTATTCTTAGGGCCTATACTCTTAAATGCTTGACCAAGATTTTTTATTTGGTTATTTACTCAGTAATTATTTATTGAGCCCATATGCCAGACATTCCTCAAGGCTCTGGTGATTGAACAATGATCAAAAAGTTTTGGTCTCTCCCAACAAGGGTCTTCAATTACAGAAGGGGAGATGTCATGCATGGAAAGGACAATTTAGCATTAATGTTAGATAAGGAAAGTAAAAGAAAGTGATTATGAAAGAGTTATGTATTTATTTTTCCCCAGCTGTATTAAGGTATAATTGACAATTGAAAATTGGGTATAGTTGTTATACAACTTGCTGATAACTGCTGTGTATATGTGTATGTGTTTATGTGTATGTGTATGTGTGCATGCACATGTGTGGTGGGGATGGAACCCAGGCCCTTGTGAATGCTAAATAAGCACTCTATAATTGAACTGTATCCTCGGCCCTTGATAATTTTATGTATGTATACACTTAAGATCTACCCTTTTAGACAGTTTCAAATGTATAATAAAGGATGGTTGGGCTGGAGATGTGGCTCAGCGGTAGCGCGCTCGCCTGGCATGCGTGCGGCCCGGGTTCGATCCCCAGCACCACATACCAACAAAGATGTTGTGTCCGCCGAGAACTAAAAAATAAATATTAAAAATTCTCTCTCTCTCTCTCTCCTCTCACTCTCTCTTTAAAAAAAAAAAAGGATGGTTAACTATTTAGTGCATTTTTCCTGCAGAATTTATTCTTCTTGTATAACTGCAATTTTATACTTCTTGATCAAAATCTCTCCATTTCCCACCTCATTTCTTTTAGCATTATTCACAATAGCCATGATATGGAAACAACCTAAAATGTCCTTCAATAGATAAACAAATAAAGAAAATGTAGTATTATCATACAATAGAATTTTATTTGAGTGTTTAAAGAATGAAATCCTGCCATTTGTCACAGCATGGATGAACCTGAAGGACATTATGCTAATTGAAACAAACCAGGCACAGAAAAGGCCAATATTGCATGATCTCACTTATATAGGATGTAGCTACTTTTATTTGGGATCTAGGAAGAGAAACCTGATATGAAAACACTGGAGCTGAGAAAAGAGCAAGAGGAAAGAAATAACCATGTAGAAGATTTTAGAAGAGTTCACTGTGAAGGAAAAATAAAAATAGCTGTAAAGTGGAATTAATGAAACAATAGAGGAAAAGGGAGGAAGTAAGTGTGGATAAAATTTGGAGAATGTGGGTGAGGGTAGCAGACCTTGATATCAGAGGTTTCAAAGGGGCTCAATTTGGCAGAAGATTTCTGGATTTTGCTCTGAGAAGAATGGGAAGTCATGGAAGGCTTTTGAGTAAGATAGTATCATGGTCTGATGTAAATTTAAAATGGCTATTTCTGGCTGTTTTGGGGGAGAAGGAACTTTAGAAGGTTCAAAGTGAAAGCAGAAAAAACCCATTAGAGAGAAACAAATGGATTGGAAACATATTTTAGATTCACAGATAGTGAAGAGAGAGAGAACCTGTATGAGAATTCAAGTTGTGTCAAAAACTGTTTCAATTTTAACACCAAGGAAATGGATATTTCATTTTCCAGCAGAGAGAGGTAGGGAATGAGCAGAAGAGCCTAGGGGACAGGAAAAGGTGGGGAACAGGAAAGGGAAGGAGAAGAAAGAGATTTTGGACTATAGATCTCTGTGGATATCATTTAAGTGAATGGCCACAGATGGAAGTTTTTAAGCAATAGACATTTTCTAGATTTGATGGAGAAGGTACTTAGTGTTACAGAATAGCAGGAGGACAATTTAGCCTAGGAAACTTGCCCATTAAGGATAAAGGCAAGATAGACTCTAGGTGGCTTCTAAGATGGGAGGCAGAATATCAGAGTTCATGCTCATAAAGTAGCTCCCCTTTATCCTTCCAACAAACACCGCTCCCCCAAATTGAAAAGACTAATGGAATTCAGTGAACTAAGTGTACTTTTTCCTTAGCTTCTCTAATACTTATTTAGCAAATTTCTGCCATTTTCCTTTTAAATAGGGATGTATAGTCACAGCATATGCCTGATAAATGTTCAGTCACTAATGAACTAAAACGTCTTCCTGGATGGCCTTAGGCTTTTCTCTGGGGTGTAAAGTCTACATAATTCTGAGAAATAGTTACAGTAATGGTTCAGTCAATTAGTATAAGTATTAGCTGTGACTACATTCAAATGATGAAATGATATTTTAAGTACTTTGGATATAAAGCACAATATATCTAAAACCTCTTTTATAAATTAAATCAAATTACAACCAATATTTCATCAAACCCCATTTAACAAATCTTTCAAAAACTTAGAAGATCACTCCCTATCAACATTATTTCTCCTTCACTTCCTTTATCTTGTCAAAATCTACTCTAAGGCAAAGATTTAAAAACTCATTTGCAGAAGTATAAATGTCTAATAAGTCTTTAGATATTTATTTACTCCTCTAGCAAGATTTTCATTCTAATAGGAAAATAAGAAATCCCAAGCAAAAGATTGAAATATTGTTACAAAAATATTATAAGGAGTTTGATCATGCTATTTATTATAAAGGATGGTAATTCCCCATTTACAGTGTGGACCCTTAGGCTAGAGACCAAGAAAGCCAGTAGCATAGTTCTAAGTCCAAAAACAGTCTACTGAGGAACTCCATCTTGCTCAGGGATGCCATTCTTCTAATTTCCTTCAAGTCTTCAACTGATGGGATGAAGACTACCTATACCATACAGTGTACTGTTTTCAGTAAAGTTCACCATTTTAAAAATTAATCTCATTCAACCACATCCTTCAAGTCAGCACACAAATTTAAACAGCCACTTTGATAACCATAGTTAAGAATATAGTTCTATTTGTTCACTAATTATGTGGTCTGTAGTCCCCCATTATATTTGTTCTTATTTATTTATTTGTTTCTTTTGAGACAGGATCTCACTATGTTGCTCTGACTAGAGTCAACACTCCTGGGCTCAAGGGATTCTCCCACCTGAGCTTCCCAAGTAGCTAAGTCTATAGACATGTGCTACGATGCTCAGTTTCCCCATTATATTACATTCTCTTTTATTTGTAGTTATGTACAAACTAAATCTAACTACATATCCCCATATTTGAAATGTTATATTATCTTCTATCTGTATATTGATATGATGAAGAATTGGTTATGGATGATTGACCCTGTCCAATTTGACAAATGTATATATTGAGCCTTTATTATATGATATGGATTGCCTTTGAAATTTAAAAAAAAAAAAAAACAAGACATAGACCTTATTCTCATACACTGTGTAAGTGAGGAATAATGTGAGTATAGAAGTAACCATAAAACAAGGCAGAATAATAACACTATCAAAAATAAATATTAGCTTGATGTTTGGGGGTTCAGTAAAATGAGATATCAAATTCCATTCAAAGAATTTATCCACTTTCTTCCACAAATATTTATGAAGTTCTACTATAACCAAGTACCATTTTAGATTCTGTAGATACAGCAGTTAAAAAAGTCTCTGCTCTTATGGAACTCATCTTCTAGTGGTTAAAACAACAAACATTGAAACAAATAAGTGGAGTGATTTTAGGTTCTAATAATATTTCAAATAGTATAAAGCGAAATTAAAAAATAAAGTGAGTGACACCCACAGAGCCCAGGCAGGCCCAGGACAGCCCTGCCAATGCCTACGGAGTCCACACTGGGTCTGGGCTGCATCTTTGAACATATTGCCACCACCAGTCCCCCTCCCCATGAGAGCTGACACTCCATCACTGAAAGCAGCTGCCTCCATCTTGCATCACCGTCATGGCCATCTTTCGTTGAGGCAACTCCCAGCTTGGAATACCACCTGAGCATGAGAGGTATTGCAAATTGGTACAAGCATTCTGGAAAGCAGTATGGAGATTCTTTGGAAAACTGGGAATGGAACCACCATTTGACCCAGCTATCCCACTCCTCAGTTTCTACCCAAAGGACATAAAAATAGCATACTACAGGGACACAGCCACATCAATGTTTATAACAGCACAGTTCACAGTAGCTAAACTTTGGATCCAACCTAGATGCTCTTCAGAGGATGAATGGATAAAGAAAATGTGGTATATATACGCAATGGAATATTACTCAGCAATAAGAGAATAAAATCATGGCATTGAAGGTAAATGGATGGAGTTGAAGAATATAATGCTAAGTGGAGTTAATCAGTCCCCAAAAAACCAAATGCTGAATGTCTTCTCAAACATACAAAGATGCTGATTCATAATGGGGATAGAGGGAGGGGGGAACATGGGAGGAATAGATGAAATCTAGATAGGGCAAAGGGGATGGAAGGGATGGGAGGGGGCAGGGGATTAGCAAGGATGGTGGAATGTGATAGACATCATTATCCAAAGTATATGTATGAAGACACTAATTGGTGTCAACATTTTATATACAACCAGAGATATGAAAAATTGTGCTGTATATGTATTAAGAATTGTAATGCATTAAAAAATCAATAAAAATAAGAGTGGCATTTGAACTGACATCTGAACAAAGGGAGAGAATTATCCATACCTGTGTCTAAGGGAAGAACATGGCAGTAAGCAGGAAGAGCAAGAAGTAAGACCTCTGAGGGAGAAATGAGCTTGAGATGTTCAGGAAAATCTTCCTGATGTGTGGCATTTATGAAGGAGCTTAAAGAAGAGTTAATATTTTTGTAAGTAAAAGCTTTTTTTGAGTGAAAAAGCACTGATTTAGAAGCATAAACTTTTCTATGGAGAGTTTTAGTTCTAGTTGGCCACTGACTTGCTGTGGTTTAACTTGGGATTTTCCAACTGTATGATGGTGCAAATGTGATACATGTTCAGTTGAAATCACATTTAAAATTTCAAATTATGATTTATCTCCAGACTAGCAATATGTAATACAATCCTCTCTTGTATACTGGGCATTGGCAGAGAACCACAGCTCCCAGTCCAACAGGGGATCACCAAGGGAAACTCCTGAAACTTTGTACTGTGCTCTGTAGCTATGTGAGTGTGATTGGTAGGTTAGATGAATAAAATAGAATTTTTGACTTAAAGATATCTTCAATTTGTGATGTGTCCATCAGTTACAACCCCATTGTGGTTGAGGAACAGCTATATATGTGTTTACCTGGCCTTATAATATTAATTTGAGTTGGATAAGTCCAAATATAGTGCAGTATTTTACTTACTATGTATTTTATTTCTCCCCTGCTTTGTACAATGAGGAATTTAAAACACTACCAAATATTTGCCTGAGGATTAGCCTTGTCCATATGAAAGAGTGAAAAAAGGGAGGAAGTGGGGAGGGGGGTGCTAAGCAGAATATGTATAAGATGGTGGAAAGTGCTATTCTTTCCCCAATCACCTTTATCTCTAATTTTACAATGAAATTCAGATAAAGCATGTAGCAGTTTTATATGCCACCAGAGAGGGTTAAGTCAATTCATCATTCACACTGAAGTGAGAATAATTCTGATCACATAATTGAATACTTTCTTTGACTACTTCATGCAACTTCAGGTAATCAGAAAATTTAAAAGCTGTCTCATCCGAACAATTCCTAATGTTTTTTTTTTCCTAATGGTTTTGTCCCATCAAGCAATTACTTACCTTATAGAACACAACTAATGATGTTTACAAGCCATCTCATCCCATCATGAGTAGCTTTGATTAAATCAATTCCTCCTTGAAGTTTGTAGCCATTTTTGTCTGAGATTATACCTGCGTAAAAACCAGAGTTCCTAATCATAGAATCTAGCCACCTAACCATAACAGGACTCATCACAAGTTGCTAGATTATTTACAGAACGTCCACAAATAGAAGAGACCTCAGAGTGGGTATTATGCAACCACTAATGTGAAGTTCCTAATGAAACTATGGGACCACTCTAAAAGGAATTCCAATCAACACCTACGATTTTTGGCAACAAAGAATGAAACCTCTGATATTTTCTCTAGAAGATTTTTATTCATAACAACATTTCCCTCTCAAATTTAATAGGAAAGTGCACCTGTTTTGGTGAAGCCTAGATCACATGCAGAAGTATAGATGCAAGAAAACCTGGGAAATGTGATTCATAATTACAAGACTCTTAGTAGAGTAAGGCATGGCAGAAAAATATTAAAAGGAATATTAAATAAGCCAATTTGCAATATTTGTCATACTTCTCTCTGAGCTTTCTTGAGAGTAAACATCTCCAGTTCCTTCAAATATTAGAGGATGTTGAGGTTTCAAGTTCATTCATCATCCTCCTACTCCTTTGACTGCATCCCAGTGTGTGCAGGTCCTTCAAATGTCACAACAGAAACAGAATAAATTTTTAAATTATCTTTTGACCTGTGCGAAATGGAGCAGGCCTATCACCTCTTCTAGATATTGAACATTTGTCACTATAGCTTCATAATGCTGTTGACTCATAGGATCTGTTGCATAAGACAGCAAATATTTTTCACACGTTTTACAATGTTTTTAAGACAAATCATTCCAAACCCTGCTGTTGCATTTGTATGCTGGTTTTCTAACAAAATTGGGAGGCTGAAGTATATCACTATTAAATTTTGGCTTATTAAAATCAGAATTCAAAACACAATATCAAGAGGCTAGAGAGAGATCTTTAGTTATAGCTCAGAAATATTGCCAGTTTGGTTCAGACCACTGCAATAAAGCAAGTCACATGCATTTTCTGGTTTTCCAGTATAAAAAACATTATAATCATACTTTATTGTAGTCTATTAAGTGTGCAATAGCTTTATGTCTAAAAGTATATGCCTTAATTATACAATATTTTGTTGCTAAAAATGCTAGAAATAATCTGAGCCTTCAGAGAATTGCAATGTTTTTGATGGTGGAGCGTCTTGCCTCCATGTTGATGGCTGCTGACTGATTGGGGTGGTGGCTGCTAAGGGTTGGGGTGGCTGTGGCAGTTTCTCAAAATAAGACAACAGGTGAAGTCTGCCACATTGATTGACTCTTCCTTAATGAAAGATTTCTCTGAAGCATGTTATCATTTTACCCATACAGAATTTCTTTCAGGGTTGGTGTCAATTTTCTCAGACCCTACTGCTGCTTTATCAACTAAGTTTATGGCATATTCTACATCCTTTGTTGCCATTTCAATGATGTTCAATGCATCTTCACCAGGAATAGATTCCTTTTCAAGAAATCACTTTCTATGCCTATCCATAGGAAACAATTCTTAATCCTTTTAAGTTTTAGTATGAGATTGTAACAATTCAGTCATGTCTTTAGACTGACACCACTTCTGAATCTAATTCTTTATTTAAAATTTCCACTATATCTGCAGTTACTTCCTCCATTGATGTCTCAAACCCCTCAAAATCATCCACAAGATTTAGAATAAACTTTTTCCAAATTCCTGTAAATGTTGATATTTTGATCTCCCATGAATCATGAATGTTCTTTTCTTTCCTTGGGGTACTGGGGATTGAACTCAGGGGCACTTGACCACTGAGCCACATCCCCAGCCCTATTTTGTATTTTATTTAGAGACAGGGTCTCACTGAGTTGCTTAGAGCCTCACTGTTGCTGAGGCTGGCTCTGAACTCGAGATCCTCTTACCTCAGCCTCCCAAGCCACTGACTGGGATTACAGTTGTGTGCCTCCATGCCCAGCTCATGAATGTTCTTAATGGCATCTGGTATGGTATTCCAGGTTTTCAACTGACTTTGTTTGGCTCCATCAGAGGAATCACTATGTTTGATCTTACAAAATGCATTTCTAAGGCTATAGCTTTATGGATTATATTGCCTAAATGATAAAACTTGAAAGTTGAACTTAACTCCCTGATCCCTGGGCTACAGAATGGATATTTTGAATCTTCATGAGAACTCTTGGGTGACTAGGTACATTGAGCAGTAACATTTTAAAAAGAGTTTTTTTTTTTTTTTCTGAGCAGTAGGTGTCAAGAGTGGGCTTGAAATATGCAGTAAACATGTTGTCAACAGGGGTGCTGTCACCAGGCTTTGTTGTCCTACTGAAACACTGGCAGAGCAGACTCAGGACAATTCTGAAGGGCCTAGGGCTTCAACCCAATCAGCAGCTGCATTACATACCCCACCCCCACCCTGCAGGCAGGAGAGTCAGCCTGTCCTTGGAGGCTTTGAAGTCGGGGTCCACTTCTCCTCTCCAGTGCTGAGAGTCCTATAGCTGCCATTCTTGCCACAGAAGGCTGAGTCGTGTCCGTTGAAGACGTGTGTCTCCACTTTTCCACCTTCATCCAGGACCCCAGCTGGGTCTCCTGGAGAACTTGCTGTGCTTCTCCATCCGCTCGTGCTGCCCCACCGCCCGCTGGCTTTCCAGAGATGGCCTCTTTCCTTAGGCCTCACCAACCAACCTCCCGCTAGCTTCCAACTTTGCTTCTGCGGCTTCCTCACCTCTCTTGGCCTTCAGAGGATGGAAGAGTTGGGACTTGCTCTGGATCAGGATTTAGATTAAGGGGATGTGGCGGCTGCTTGGTTCTTCTGTCCTGACCACTAAAACTTCCTCCAGATCAGCAATGCAGCTCTTGTACTTTCGGAGCTTTCCAGTGTTCACTACAGGAATACTTTACTTTCCTTTAAGAACCTTTTCCTTGCACATACAATTTGGCTGTTCATTGTCAGATGCCTAAATTTCAGCTAATCTCAGTTTTTGAAATGCCTTCCTTACTAAGCTTACTCATTTGTAATTTTTGAGTTAAAGTGAGAAATATGTGACTCCTTCTTTTACTTGAACACTTAAAGACATTTGTAAGGTTATTAATTTTAATTAGTCTAATTTCTTTTTATTAAAATTTTTATTTTTTTTTGTTTTAGTTGTCGATGAACATTTATTTAGTTTATTTTTATGTGGGCTGAGAATTGAACCTAGTGCCTCACACATGCTTAGGCAAGTCCTCTACCACTGAGCTACAGCACCAGCCCAATTGGTCTAATTTCAATGTGGTTATTTCTAGGCTATAGGGAACCCTAAGGGGAGAGAAGGATGAGAATGACCACAGAAATTTTGTGGAGCAGTCAGAACACACACAATATTTATCATTTTTTTGTCATCTTACATATATTTGGTTTATGCTACTCAAAAAAATCACAATAGTAACATCAAAAATCACTGAACTCTGACTTCTTAGGACTGGCTTATTTCACTTAGCACGATAGTCTCCAGTTCCATCCATTTACCAGAAAATGCCATAGAGTCATTGTTCTTTATGGCTGAATAATATTCCATTGTGTATGTCTACTACATTTTCTTTATTCATTCATCTGTTGAAGGGCAACTTGGTGGGCTACTATGAATTATGCTGCTATGAACATTGATGTGGCTGTGTCACTGTAGTATGCTGATTTTAAGTCCTTTGGGATATATACTGAGGAGTGGGATAGCTGGGTCAAAAGTCAAATATTTTCTCTGATATGTGGAAGTTAATCCAAAATAAGGGGGAGGAAGTATAAAAAATAGAAGAAACATCAGTGGAGTAAATGAAGGGGAATAAAGTGAATGGAAGAGGGAGGGATATGGGAAGACAGTGCAATGAATCTGACCTAACGTTTTTATGTGCGCATATGAATATACCACAGTAAATCTTACTATCATGTGCATACACAAGACACTAATTATAGAAAACTGTAAGTAAATAACAGAAAGATCTGTAGAATAGAGGAAAGGGAAAGGGGAACAATTGGGGACTGAATTAGAACAAATTATATTCCATGCTTCTATAATTATTTCAAATGAATCCTAAAGTTATGTATAACTAAAAAGAACCAATACAAAGAAAATTGATCACAGATAATCACAACAGATATAATAATAAAAAACTTAAAAAATTGTGAGAATTGCCAAAACATAACTCAAAAACATGAAGTGGGAACATGTTTTTTGGAAAAATGGCATTGATAGACTTACCTGCTTGAAAAGAGGTAGCCACAATCCTTTAATTTATAAAAAATTATAAAAATTGCAATATCTGTGAAGTTTAATAAAACAAGGTGTGCCTATACTTATGGTTGGATAAGCATGTCAATTATGTTCTCTCTCTATTCATTCATATTAATGATTAAAATGACAAGGCAGATGACAGAGTTCTAAAAGAGATGAGTTCACATTGATGTATTAATTAGGACAAAAATTATTTAGCCAGATACATATCAGCACAATTATGTGGTTCCAATTTATTCATATTATTAGTAAGATACTAGAAAGATTTTGTTAAATGCCACATAGAAATTCAGTTTCAAAATATTTATAGAATACTATTATCAACCAATCTGATACAATTTAATGCAATTAATCTCATCAGCTTACCCTCATAATAGATTTCTCTCTTGATTTCCCTGTGTCTAAAAAAGAGGTCTTTTCTCCTCAGGTTGCCCAGGGTAGAATGTTAAATCATCTTTGATACCATCCCTAAGATGACTAATTGTTCTTCAATTATAATGTTGTGGCACTCTGGTATCTCCAATTTTGTATTTTCACTACCATAAGCCAGGCCCTTATCATTTCAGATATGGACCACTGAAAAATCTTATTTTTCCCTTTTTTATATAACGGTAGTGTGAACAATGGCTTCCCTTTGTTCCTATCACTCCCATTGAAAATATACTCCTCCATCTCCTCAGTACAGATTTATTACACATTTTGGGGGTTGTTTCTTATCTTTTTCAACCTGTTGTAAACAACATTAAGGCACATATTATAGTATCAAGCCCCACATTCAATGTTGACACAAATACTGCATGATTTTTAGTAGATTAACTAGAGCTTGACTCCATTGAATCAATTCATTTATTTAAGGTAAATACATGATCTCATGTAGCCCTTCAGTGAAGACAAATATATGCATTTTTTTGAAGCTAGAACACTAAACTATATTGACTTCAACAAGGAAGTCATGTGGCAAAGTATTATGAACGTGTTTTTTGACACTCTTCCTAAAGGTATAGGCTGCTACTCCAAACAGAAAGCTATTGGCACACAAAATACCCTGAGTTCAGTGTTTCACTTGCAGGGTTGGACAGAATCATATGTGTCAGTAAAATGCATCTAGAGACATCAAGAGACTTACTAAAACTAGATAATGCTGAAGCATAGCAAAATATTTTTCATTTGGACCATGGTGCTAACTTAATAGATGTATGAAAAATAAAATGATTAAGTAGTTTCTGCTAAGGACATACATCTAACCATGCAGTTCCTAAAACAGCCAATATGTATACATGTATTAGGTCAATGTAGTTGACCTAACTTCTTTGAACCCTATGACCTAAAATATGAAGGCCAAGAAATGGCCTCATACTGCAGCATGTATGTACTATAATAGTAGAAATAATTACATAATTTTGAAGTAGAAGTATATGCTCCATTTGTATGACATAACAAATGAGAATAGTCACTGGGAGAAAATCTTAGTGATGGGGGCATGGTTCATTGGTTCCCAACTCTGTATATGAAACATGTTTATCTCAAGTCTCAAAGCAATTAAAAATGTTCTGATTGTCAGTGGAATAATTCATTGTCATTATAGAACACTTAGAAAATACTAAAAGAAAACAAATTCACCTGAAATTCTATCACTTATTACTTATTCCAGTTAAAATTTGGAAATCTATATATGTAAAATTTTAATCACACATGATATAAAATTCATATATATAGTATGTGTGTGTATATATATATATAAACCATGCATATTTTTTAAAGATTTTCTACAATAGAATTTTGTTATTCATTTTCTTGAATTATTGATGCTTCCTAATTGACATCCATATGTCTATTGTTATCAACTTTAACATTTTATTGGTTTGTTTTGAGAGAAAACCATGAACATGTGCATTGCCAAGATCACTGTCTGAGGCTTATTTTAGCAATTTTGCTAGCTGTTATGAAGCTGTTTTCTGAAAGGCCTCATTGGAGGCACAATAAGGTCCAGTGAAATGTGAAGCTCTTTGATTGTTGTCAACAAGTGTCAAATAGGCTCCTTGCAGGGAAAACTGTACTTCTTAGGAGCCTTTCTGGTGGGAAACATTAGCCAATGTGAAGACTGGGAACTAGAGGTCTAAGTTGTTATTGTGACACTGCCACTAAATTGCCACTAACCTCCATTTCTTACCTATTTATGGAGTTAGGGGGTGGGTAGGAGAAGCAAAATATTTTAAAAGATCTTAAAACTCACCAGGGACCTATTCTAGTCTAAACAGAAGGTACAAGTGATCAATGTATGACACATTGGATGTTGAATGATTGAATAGGCTCTCTAGCTCAGAAAGGTTAGACAGTTATAGCTATAGCACTAAATTAACTAGAAATGTGGGAAAAGGTAAAGGAAAAAATATTGTATCAACTCTCCTAAAAGTGTTTTTCAGTGAGACACAATAAATACCTCTCCTTTATAACCATAAGTAACTGAAAATATCCATTAAATAATGCTAAGTCACTCATTTGCTGAGGTTGAAATCTTGATCACCTTCGGCTCCTTCCTATCACAATCTTCCTTTTTCTTTGAAGATTTGTATTCATTCCATTCTTGGAGCAGTGGAATGACACAGGAAAACACCAACAGAAATCTCAAGCTGGGTAGCTCATTATATTAAAGTCTTGAAATATATCATCATGTGCCCTACTTAAATCCATATTAAAGTAGTTAAGGTTAATGTTTCCTGAACTTCCTCTGCTGTTAATTCCTCCTGAAATTGACTAAAAGAACAATTGTATATGTGTATTCACAAGTTTTACTAATGAGACAGCCTATTTTTATGTTTTGGCTCAATTTTAGTGACTTGGGGTTGGAGATTCACATTAACTATGTGGCTTTTCAAGACCTTACAGCTGACAGAGTAGATTATGAATGATACAGAGGAGCAAAGCTCTGACAAGGTCTCACAGTGATAAAGTGCTATGTCCCAAGACAGACAAAAACCTACAAATCTCAAATCTATCATTAAATCTCTGTTTTCAACAATAATAACAGCTACACACAGGAATAAGTAGAAGAAACCCCACTTTTCTAGCCACCTACTCCTTTCTTCTGCATTACTCCCATGTTTGCCTACATTAGACCTGGTTTCTTGTGTCTGTATTCAAATTGTTCCTGTTTGCTTCAACCATTTTGAAAACAAAATCAGCCAGAAAACTTTCAGGGGAGAGACAAGAAAAGTCTGGGAAAACTAGAGATTTTGCCTGTATAATCCATTGCCCTGTCATTCCTTATTGCTACCTTGGAAGCTGGAAAACTTCCAAAGTTTTCAGAGGAAGAGATGAATGGAGGATAAGAAGCATTGTGTGTCTTTTTTTTCTTCTCAAGGATCTATGGGGGCCTATTTCTGAAAAACATGGGAAAATTGAGGAGAAGAAACAAATCACTGTCACATGCAGTTTGAAATTTGAAAGCAGTACTGCCTGGTAGCAAAAAACAAACTTGATGACAGATAAATCTTCTTCAATGACAATTGGATCAACATGCCACAAGTTCCAAGTAGTATAGCCACAATCACCAGCTGAGGACTTTATTGAAAAGGATGGAGCAACAAGAACTTTGCATAGAATCAGTACCCAGTTTACAGCATCTCTTAGAGAATAAGAAAGTGCCCGGCATGGTGGTGCATGCCTATAATCCCAGCAACTTGGGAGGCTGAGGCAGGAGGATTGCAAGTTCAAGGTCAGCCTCAGCAACTTAGTAACACCCTAAACTTAGTGAGATTCTGTCTCAAAATATAAAAAGGGCTGTGGATGTATCTCAGTGGTTAAACACCCCTGAGTTTGTTCCCTAGTACTAAAACAAAACAAAACAAAAATAAGAAAGAAGAAAGGCACTTATAGAAATAACCAAAAAATTACATCTTGTTTGTGAATATTTCTACTCACAGCCATGAAGGATTCTCAAAAAAATCTCTTTGCAAAGCCTTGGGAAAATGAAAATTTAAATTTCTGCCTAATAGTAGAAAGCAAAGGGTTCACTAGAAGACTCCTAAATCATATCTCCAATCTTTCTTGTTAACCCATCCTTATTGGTAACACAATAACAACTACCAATATGCCTGGCATTTATCTAATATGCTTCTATACCACCTACATACTATTTGTATCCATTCTAATTGGCCAGTGCCTGATTAAGCTATAATATTTCTAAAGGGGATTTTGGAAGCATATAATTTTCTTCTTTGATTTTGCCTGATGTATTTTTCAGTTATGAAGGCTTCTGTCAGAGAGCTACTAGGGAGGTCAGGAGCTTTTACATGAAACCAACTTTCCCATTCTTACATTTGACAACCAAATGCTGCCAGATGTTTAAGGGCTGACAAAGTCAATAGTCCAGGGAAGATTTGGTTAAGGGGTACATAGAAGTTAAAAAAAACTAACAGCAGATGGTGTGGGATTCCCAGGAGAAATGTCTTCTCATTATCTCTATCTTCTCCTATTTCTGGTTGCAGGGAGTTCTCATGGCTGCTCACATCCACCCAAACCAGGAGACCTAAGGAGCTTTAGCTGCTCTAATAGCCATACAGCCCAAAACTTGTAGTAAATATCAAGTAGCAGCAGGGATATTCTAGGTGTAGAACACCAAAAGAGATGGGAAATCTGAAATATTAGTAGTAGAAAGTGGTTACAATGACATCTCTAAGTTTGACAATTTCCAGGGTAGATCCAGAACTGGTTCCTAGAGTTGGAAGTATTTTATCTTTTTGGTCATATTTCTGTAGCTAGTTTTCTGCTGCTTTTCCATTCCAGCTCATAGATATTGGGTGAGGATGAGAAGGTACCACAGAATATTGACATCAGTTCAGTCTTAAGGGTGAATTAGGGAAAGGCCAAAAGTGTGCAAAAGGTGACACTGGAATGTAAATGTTCTGATTCTAAAATATGATAATAAATCCATTAATGTAAGCCTGTATAGGAGAATCATGGAAATGGGTTAAAGTTTATGATTCCTACATGTCATCTCATAGTATAGCTTATAGCTCTACCAAGAAGCCAAAATATAGAATGTAATAGCTGAACATTTTTTATAGTTTGATATAATGTTGTTGTAGGTATTGTCCAACCATGAAAATCTAAGGCAAATGAACTGGGAACTCGGATAGATGAGTTCTTTACAAAGGGAAGGTATCATAGTACGGTAAAAAGTATATAGATTTGGGAGTCAGATAAATTGAAGTTCAGATCCCAGATATGCCAATAAATATATATTTTGTGAATTTAATCAACTTGGCTTTGGTCTTCCCATTTGTTAAATGGAACTAATAATAGCACCTATTTATTAAGGTTTAACAAGGATTGAATAAAATATTATCTTAAAAGGCCATAACATAACCATCTGATACATAATAGGTACTCAGTAAATGGTTATTCAATTTCACTTCACTTTGCCCTTCTTTTAACTTAGCCTTGTGGAGTACAAGAACTTAAAATACAGACACAGGTATGGGTCCAGGAAACCCAGAAAGTGAAGGGTAACTAAGCATGATACTTCTTTTCTCCAGACTATAGTTTAAGAAAAACCAGCCTTTTTGAGCTTGAAGGAGACCACAAAAGAAAGATTTTCGCTAGGAAGTATGCAATCAGCAATGCTGCCAAGCAAGCTGCCCTACTTACCTTACCTAGGATCAGTCTTTAAAGTTTCTTTTCATCAGAGCTTATGGAATAGTGGCTAAAATCCCAGAAATGATAAATAATCCAATTCAGAAAATAGCTGAAAGATACAAATGTTTATCAGTGTCAAACTGTTTCCCTAGCTAGGCTCTGTGGATGCTTTAATTATGACTAAGAAAAATCAAACATGTTACAGATACACCATATAAAATTACACCATACAGCTGGGTGGGGTGGCACACACTTGTAATCCCAGTGGCTCCGGAGGTTGAGGCAGGAGGATTGTGAGTCCAAAGCCAGCCTCAGCAAAAGTGAGGCACTAAGCAACTCAGTGAGACCCTGTCTCTAAATAAAATACAAAATAGGGCTAGGGATGTGTCTAGTGCCCCTGAGTTCAATCCCTGGTACCCCCCTCAAAAAAATACACCATATAAAATGTGGTGTATCTGTGACATATTTAGAATTTCTGTGTTACTTTTGTTTGAATCTGAATTAGAAGAAATTTCTTTATTGAAAAAAAAAATCCACACCAGGATTTATTTCAATAGCACATTTTAGAATGAATTTTCTCCATATTCAACTCTTCATGAATGTGCTTACTGGGAAAAAGCAGAGTTCTGTATATAAAAGGAAAGAGGTGATGATTTACCAAAAAATCAAGGGAAGCAAGCATGAACTGGACACAGGTCTTACCATTTGTTCAATTGCCTTCTTTATCGGTGATACTATGCTATCAACCAATCACCAGAAACAGCTAAAAAAGAGTTAACCACATGACTGAAAATTTAAGTGTGGCTTTTGAAGTGTTAAATTGGAATCAACTATTGCTGAAAAGTTGCTAGATGTACAAGCATCTCTTTTAATACATATTCTGTACAATATATTATTATTAAAACCTATTAAGTAATAATTTGAGGCACCCAGGGAGTCCATGTGTGTCAGCTATAGCTCTTTTGGTGATGGAGGAGATATTATAATTTAGAAAGGCAAGAAGGAAATAAAATTAGTTTCTATTAAAATTAAAGGAAAGCATTAGCTGACTTCATTAAGACAAGGCAGAGCCATTAGGAAATGAAATTACATATCCCAAATCATGAAGCCTGCAGATAGAGCAATAAGTATGGAATCTATCTATTTCCCTTCTAAATTTATCTAATGTTACTTCAAACCCTGCCAGAAACATAATTCATTCTCTCATGCCCCTTTCCTAGTTAGAGTTATAGAACTTTTCGTAAGAGGCTAAAATTACCCTATATTGTAAGACACAGGTTGTTATTCATGTTTTTAGTCCTGGTGTTATATTCTTTCCTATGATATCAAGTGGAATTTTCAAAGAAGCCAAGTCTTTTTTTTTAATTTAATTTTTTAAAATTTGTTGATGGACCATTATTTTATTTCTTTTTATGTGGTGCTGAGAAGCAAACCCAGTGCTTTGCATATGCTAGGCAAGTGCTCTACCACTGAGCTACAATCTCTGTCCCCAAGTCTTAATTTATATTTCTTAAACATTGCTGTAACAGTCAAAGTCCTGGTAGGACAAAGAGAGCATGCCCAAGGGGTATTATTGAAGGTACTTTAATACAGGGGATGTTTTTACAAAGGTGTAAACAGGGAGGGGAAACCAACAAAGATGGCACAGTGCTTGGGGAGAAAAAACTGAGGGAAGATGCCAGCATGCATATTATTAGAGGAATCTGGGGAGGGAGTGGTGTTATCAGAACTCAGCAGGAATTGTAAGGTTTGGGAAAGGATGACAAACACTGGGAAACAGCATAGTCTGGTTGGATGTGGGGTGGGGAGTCAATGCCCTATCTAATATCTCTTTCTTCCCATATTTTGATATGAAGCTAATTCCTCTCATGGACTGAATCAGAAGTCACTGATAGGGACCCTAGAGATACAGTAAGTAGGCCCTGTAGAGAAATAAAATAGAGCAGAGAATCATGGAGAATTGTTATGATTTGGATCTTGGAATGTCCCCTAAAAAGCTCATGTGTTAAGTAATACAGCAATATTCAGAGGTAAAAAGATTGGATTGTGAGAGCTGTAACCTCATCAGTGCATTAAACTATTTGATGGATTAATGATTTGAATGGACTACTGGATGATAATTGTAGGCAGATGGATATGGTTGGAGGAGATAGGTCACTGGGGGCATGCCCTTGGGGACTGTGTCTTATTGCTAGCTCCTCTCCTATTGAGGAAGAGCCCAAGGGTTTGAAGGATTTCACAGATAAGTTCTACCAAACATTTAAAGAAGAACTAATATCAGAACTTTTCAAACTCTTTCAAAATTAAAGTGGAGGAAATATTGGAAATATTACAAGGCTAGCATCGCCCTTTAACAAAGCCAGATGGAGAAAAGATAGCTTCTTCAACAAATGATGCTGGGAAAAATTGGACATCCATATGCAACAAAATGAAATTAAACCCCTATCTGTCACCATGCACAAAACTCAACTCAAAGTGGATTAAGGACCTAGGAATTAAACCAGAGACACTGTGTCTATTAAAGAAAACGTAGACCCAACTCTCCATCATGTAGGATTAGGCCTCAACTTCCTCAATAAGACTCCTATAGCATAAGAATTAATATCAAGAATCAATAAATGGGATGGATTCAAACTAAAAAGATTCTTCTCAGCAAAAGAAATGATCAGTGAGGTGAATAGAGAGCCTACTAATTGGGAACAAATTCTTACCGCATGCATGTCAGATAGACCACAAATCTCTAGAATATATAAAGAACTCAAAAATATTAACATCAGAAAAACAAATAACCCAATCAATAAATGGGCCAAGGTACTAAACAGACATTTCTCAGAAGATGATATACAATCAATTAACAAATATATGAAAAAAAATGTTCAACATCTCTAGCAATTAAAGAAATGCAAATCAAAACTACTCTAAGATTTCATCTCACTCTAGTCAGAATGGCAGCTATTATGCATACAAACAACAATAAGTGTTAGCAAAAATGTGGGGGGAAAGGCACACTCGTACATTGCTGGTGGGACTGCAAATTGGTGCAGCCAATATGGAAAGCAGTATGGAAACTTTTTGGAAAACTGGGAATGGAACCACCATTTGACCCAAGTATCCCTCTCCTCGGTCTATACCCAAAGGACTTAAAAACAGCATACTACATGGACTGGCCACATCAATGTTTATAGTAGCACAATTCACAATAGCTAAACTGTGGAACCAGCCTAGATGCCCTTCAATAGATGAATGGATAAAGAAAATGTGGTATATATACACACTGGAATATTACTCAATATTAAAAATGAATAAAATCGTGGCTTTTGCAGATAGATGGATGAAGCTGGAGAATATAATAAGTGAAATTAGTCAATCCCCCAAAACCAAATTCTGAATGATTTCTTTGATTTAACAATGCTGATCCATAATATGCTATGTGTGTGTGTGTGGGGGGAGGATTTAATGAACTCTAGATAGGGCAAAGGGGAAAGGGGAAGGGACAGGGCATAAGGGTAGGAAAGATGGTGGAATGAGATAGTCATTGTTACCCTAAGCATATGTAAGAAGACAAGAAGGATGTGACTCTACTTTGTGTAAAACAGTGATATAAAAAATTGTGCTCTATATGTGAAATATGAATTGTAATGCATCCTGTTGTCCTATATAACAAATCAAAATAAAAAATAAATATGTAAATTCAAAAAGAAAAGACATTACAAGAAAATAAAATTACAGGGAAATATCCATGATGAACAGATATGTAAAAATCCTCAACAAAATGCTAACAAATAGGATCTAACAACACATTAAAAGAAGGTTTCACCATGATCAAATGGGATTTATCCCAGGAATGTAAGAATAATTCGACACATGCAGAACAATAAGTACGATACACCACATAAACAGAATAAATGATAAAAAGCATATGATCATCTCAATAGATGCATAAAATAATTTGAAAAAAATCATTATTCTTTCTTATATTATTTTCTAAAACCAGGGAAATGAGTTCCATTTTGATTTTATTTATTTATTTATATGAGGTGCTGAGAATTGAACCCAGTGCCTCACACATACTAGGCATGCTGATAACAGAATGAGAGAAAGATGGAAGAAGAAAAAAATATTTGAAAAAAAATCATGACTCAGAACTTCCCAATATCTTGAAAACCATTAATCTATACCCAAGCATCCAACAAACTCCACATAGAATGAAAGTATAGATCCAAAACCAGTCACATCATAGTAAAAATCCTGACAGGCAAAGAAATGGAAAAAAAATTAAAAGCAAGAGTAAATGATGCATCACTTAAAAGGGAGCTTCAATAAGATTAATAGCTGACTTCCCATAAGAAATATTGGAGGCCAGAAAGCTGTTTGATAGCATATTCAAAGGGCTCAAAGGAAAAAAAGTGTCAACCAAGGATTCAACATCCAGCAAAATTGTATTATAAAAATGAAGAAAAATAAAGGCATTCTCAAATAAACAAAAGATGAGAGAATTTATTGCTGGCAGATCTTCCTCACAAAAAAATATATATATTTAAGGAAATTCTCTAGACTGAAAGAATCTGAAACAGTATTGCAAGTCCACATACACACAAAATGAAAGAACACTGGCTAAGGTCATTATGTAATTAGAAAAGATAATATAACTGAATCACATCAGCATAAATGGTAGAGTAGGCAGCTTCAATCTTCCATCCTACCACCACCCACCAGTGCAAAGAAACAGCATAAAACAAGCAGAAGCTGTCATAATCAACTTTGTCAGAACTCTGAAAGACATTTCAAAGTTTACAGCAACCTAATCAAGAGTGAATGAAGAAAAAGGTAACTTAAAAATGGTAGGAAAGTTTTGTAGTGCTTTTATCTGCCCTTGCTCCACCCCTCCACCCACCCTCTCTTGTGGGAATGGTCTTGGTCTCTTAGCAGTGGCAACCTACCTATTCTCAATATGGGACCATTGTTCCTGATTCTGGAGGAAGGACAGCAGACCTTATTTGTGAAGTATTGTGTTTGTGTTTTCTAACCTGTCTAGAGGTTACCTGAGAAACAGACACAGGGTACTCATATCTATTTTGCCTAACTTGGGACTCAGGCTGGAAAATGTAGATTTTGCTCAAAAACACTGCAAGCTGAACTAACAACCCTCAAATGCCAGGGGCAAAAATTTATAGTTGAAACATTCAGTCTATGACTGAACTGGTTTAGATGTAGTTTGTTCCCTCCCAAACTCATGTTGAAATTTGGTCCTCAATATAATGTTGAGGTGTTGAAAAGCAGTGGGACTTTTTTTCAAGAGGATTTGGTTCATGGAGGCTCTGCCTTCATGAAAGTATTAATGTGGATCTTACAGGACTGGATTAGTTACCTGAGAATGGGCTAATATAAAAACCAGTTGGTTGGTCTTCCTCGGTTTTCTTCCTAAGGCATGAGAAGGAAACCTGCAGAAAACTTCTTTGTGAAAGCAACAATATTCAGAAGCAACAGTATATACATGGTCATTTAGAAAACAAATGCACATCCACAGCAAGTTACATGCTAAGAAAAGACCCAAGAAGAACAAAAGAATTAACCATGCACTGCTATATAGTGTCTCTCTACTCATATGCCCTTAGTGATTTCATAACTTTACTGTGACAATAGGAAGAAGATTTTTAACACCAATAGTCCAGAAGAAAAACTGGTATATAATAAAGCACTAGACTGCATATAATTAAGGGCCTTAATGCATGATAAAAATTACCATAGGGTTTATTCTCTTGGTTTCAGAAAATACTTTGAAAATTTTTTCTTTTTTTCCAAATTAAATATTTAGTATACCTTTAAAGTATTCATATCCTTTTGTTTTAATTTTAATCCTTAAAGCACATGCAGATACTCAAGCACATATAGTGCTATACAATTCCATTAAGATCTCAGATTCATTAATGAGGAGGCCTCTGATGGAAATCGTGATTATTTTCCACCAACACTTTCACATTGATTGGCACCATCTCTTTTCTTCTTAGCTCAGATGGTTTTTCAAGTTGCTATAGGGAATTTTTCTTCATCATTACAGTGAAATGCCAGGCTTATAATAACCACTGCCTGGAGACAGGAGCTAACAATCTATTACCCCAAACTCTGAGAATCAATTAAAGTACTTTATTGAATCAATGAATCAAACTTTCATCAAGCATTCTTGCTAAGGCCCTAAAGCACAGGCATCCTTTCCTTAGATATCCATTATCTCAGTGTTTTCCCTTGTTTTCAATTCTCCTATACTTTTCCATTTTCTGTTTTGGCAAAAGATTCATGCTATATGGGGTGGCCCAAGGAAGTAGGCTTCACTATAATGTCACTAAATAAAAATGATAGTGAAAAAGATGGTGAGCAGTGGGAAGGGAAATAAATAGTAGGTTATTTATTATTTTAATAACAAATTATTTTTATAAAACTTAAAATATCAAAACATCACCAAACCATACTTAAAGAAACAAAACTACATGAGAATAAAGACCTATGCCATGTTACTGAATATGAAGATTTCATAGTATACAATTTTTTATTCTTTCCAAATTCCTCTATACTTTGAGAACATACACACACAACCAACCAATGAAATTTATTCTGCACCTGAAATTTAATCTTATATTCATCAAAAAGAATAAATGTATATGACCCATCAAGAAAATATTGTAAAAGAAAAATGTTATAGGGTAGTTTATTACAAAATAATTTTTAAAGTATAATGTGATCATAGAATAAGTCAGTATAATAAAACAATAGAGAATCTTGATGGATATCACATATACATCAGATATAAATATATGATTAAAAGTCACTTCTATTTAGTAGGAAAAGGAAAACTATCATATATGTTGTAACAAAATCCACCAAACCAACAAAACGTTTTTATAAGCAAAACTACTGTGAAAAAAACTGAACTTATTGACAAATCAGAAAAAAACTATTATTTCAAGCTCTATTATACATTTTAAAAATGAATAACATTTTCCCTTAGTTTGTAACTATGTGAATTCAAGAAAGAGAAATGACAAACACAAAAATGAGATAAAACCTGAAAAATCCAATCTCTCAAATAAAAAAAAAAACTGGCATAACCATACAAAATTATAGTAACTCAGTTAGTCAATGGAATGTGGGAATGTTGACAGGCTGATATTGAGAGGGTAATCCAATGAATCTCTGGAGGCAATGTGGTAGCATGAACCAAAAACCTTAAATACATGATTCAGCTGAGAGATAGCTATTCTGCTTCCAGGAGTTCATATGAAGGATAGGATCATGGAAACTCAGAGATTTAAATGTGAGAATGCTTTGGTATTTTTGGTATCTCATACCAAAAATATTTCTTTAATCTTCTTGGTGATCACCTTTCCCCCTAAATTTCTACATTGAGCAGTACTTTTGTAATAGGAAAATCAATATTGTATGCTTTTGAACAGAACTAAATAAGCAAGAAGGTAGCCATTTGATTTAATGAAAATAATATCGGAAATAGGATTTAAAATGCAGATGTGTCTCAGAATCACTGGAGTAACACTTTTCTAAGATTAATCTTTACTGGAGAATATGTCATATCTGACTTGGGCCTCTATTGCTCTATTACCCATTACCCCATGACTATTAACAATCCAAGATGTATGAATACCTTTGCTGCTCTTATCCCTGGTTTGCAGAACAAAAATCACCAACATACTTGTTACTAATGTTATTGTCACTCTCATTCCTGAAGGCCTTGGTGAATGATGAGTATTTCAAGTTCCCCATGGAACATAAATCTCATTGGATTTTACAGCCCCATATCCATTCCAGAATTACCATTTCCTTGGGCTTATTTTCCTTTTCCTCTACCATCTGCCAGGACAACTTTGGTATTTCAACTTTCCACAGCTTGAAACATCACTTTCCCCAAACATCTAAGAGAGACATTAGCAGTGAAGGCTGTCCTATCCAGGGGATCCTTGCCAGGTGGTAAATCCTGTGCCCTAAGTAAGTGCCCTAAGTCAACATATTCTTGAGGATCAAGTATTGGATTCCAGTTATCCTGTAGACCATGCTTGGAATTCAATCTGAGGGAGTACTAAGTTTTCTATAGTACATTCTAGCAAATTATTGTCATTACGTTAGTATGTAATGTGTCTCTTCCTTGTCAGACCCATCATATCCTAAACCAAGTTATGCTGAGATTTAATCCTACTTAATTATGGGCCTGGTAACCAGAAAAGCTGATAGGACATCTCTTTAGGGTGGGCCGTACAAGTTGTCTTGCATGGGAAGTCCTCAGCAGTTTCTTTCCCCATGAGAGAACTGCTGGCTAGTAACTCCAGAATGATGGGCCACTTTTTCAATCTCTGAAACGTTTAGGAGAAATATACAGAGTCAAAATCCTCAAGACTATCTCTCAGAGGTCCTCTTCTTATGTTTTATCATCTCTCCCAACAACAAATTTGATTTTATCACAGTTGACCTGCCTTGCCTGACAATTTAAACATCTCTAGGACCCTAACAGGCAGATTCTGCATTTAGTCCTTTTCTATGCCTGTTCTACTCCTGGAAGCCTCCTATTAGGTTACCAAAATAATACTCTAGCTTTCATATTTGGCCATTCTTAATATCACTCTGCAGATCACAGTGCAACTTAGTAAAAAACCAGCAATCCCTATTGGACTACATAAAAATTTCAAACTTTTTCTCTTCAAAAGACCTTGTGCAGCCAGGTGTAGTAGTGCTCACCTGTAAGCCCATCAACACTGGAGCCTGAGGCAGGAGGAGTACAAGATCCAGGGAAGCCACAGGAACTTAGTGAGATCCTGTCTCAAAATAAAAAAAAATAAATAAAAAGGACTAGGGATGTAGCTCAGTAGTAAAGCACCCCTGGGTTCAATTCCTGGTACCACACACAAAAAAAGACATACTACAGAAAAGTACACAACTGACACAAACATATTCAAATCAAACATATTCTGGACCATAAAATAAAGCATAATACTTTAAAAAGTTCAAACCAACCCAGTTACGTTTTCTGAATGTAATAGAATTTAACTAGAAAAAAAGAAGTAGCTGGGTGTGGTGGTGCACACCTGTAATCCCTGCAGCTCTGAAATCTGATGCAGGAGGATCACAAGTTCAAAGCCAGCCTCAGCAACTTAGAAAGGCCCTAAGTAACTTACTGAATCCCTGTCTCAAGATAAAATACAAAAAGGGCTGAGGATGTGGCTAAGTGACTAGGTGCTCCTGGGTTAAATCCCCAGTGCCAAAAAAAGAAAAAGAATTAAACTAGAAAAGGGTCAAAGTGGAAATCACAAGGGAAATACAAAAATAATTTTGGTAGAATAATAAGTTCCCAGAATGTGGAGGTACAACTAAAGCAGTGCTGAGAGAGAGAAAAAAGTAATGTTTTTTTTTTTTTTACCATTTTAAAGATTCTTATTTATTCAATTTATTTGTGTTGAAATTACACTTATTTTCATATTTTAAATTCAATGGCCATGACAGCCAGGTCTAACTCATCAGGTTAAAATTCCCATCGACCTTTACTCTCTTCATTCCTGACAGTTGTATTTACTCCACTGGAAATTATGACTCCATCAAAATATTATGTACTCTAGGCTGAAGGAAAAAAAATCTCTTAAAAAAAATCTCTTCTTCATCTCTTTTCACAGGGAGCACTGTCATCAGAAAGTTAGACTTGAGAATCTGGAGGACTCCATGGAAAAATGTGACTCCCTCAACTTCTTCACTGCAATTTCTGGATACTCTTTTCTACATTCCTAAATTACAGAATTTATGACTCAGAATTTAATATTTATAAAGAATTCTACAATTTCAGAATTTATTCATACACGTCTTTTATTATTTAATTATATGACATAATTTTATGGCATGGAACCTGCATTTATTCTACGTGTCCCCAATATTTAATCTAGGACTGAGTAAGGTAGGCAGACAGGTAGACATGAGCAAGGGGATGGGAAGAGAGACAGAGGACTCATTCCATCTTGAGTCGTGAAAAGTCACTCCACTTCAGGTGATGGAAACCCTGCTCATAAACCCACCTCCTTTGCAGTCATTCACTACTTTATTAAACTAAAAGAGCCAGATGTAACCAGCTTAAGAGACTTTCCAACTTCAGAACATGGACATAGTGCTTCCCGGCTCTCTAATTTGGGGGACCTGGATTCATTGTAATTTTTATTACTGCCACCCCATACACACATTGCCTCCAACCTAGGTTTCAGTGAGGTAGTGATACAAATTTCCCACATGGCAAAACCAGAGCAAGCACACTAACCTATGGTGGGGAAACTGCCACAAATTTATAACACATGAGGATGAGATTCCAAGACCAAATAAAGAAACTCCCTGGGTGGAAAACTCCAGACCATTTCCTTTTTTGGAGGCTACCTGCTCCATGCATCTCTGAGCAGTCGCAGTCTTCTTTTTCACCAAATAAACCCACTATACTTGTCTGTCTAGTCTCTTGACTGACTTGACTGAAATATTTCCAGAAGATAAAAAAAAAATGAGAAATGATATCTCAGCAAAAAATGGTGCTTAATGAATTCTTTTCTGTGAGTAAGATGTATCAAATGTATCTTTTTCAAATTTTTTTTTCTGTATATAAGTATATTTTTAGAAAAAAATAGGAGATTTTAACATTTTAAATTTACTTTTCAAATTAATTTCAAAGTTTTAAATGAATCAGTAG
The DNA here is from genome assembly GCF_045843805.1 of Urocitellus parryii. Lineage (NCBI taxonomy): Eukaryota > Metazoa > Chordata > Mammalia > Rodentia > Sciuridae > Urocitellus > Urocitellus parryii. The sequence continues at coordinate 14,633,334 of NC_135547.1, read as the reverse complement.
ATTTCCCTTAAAATCTAAGCAAAGAAACCCTCCTTTTGTGGAATATAAAAGGAATATATTAGCTTCAAAGAGCCTAATTACTCTTTGGGCATTAAATCTTTGTCAAATATCTATGAAAAGTAATGTTTAATGCTTATACTATAAAAGTAGAAAGATCTCATATTAGTGATATAAGATTTCACCAAAAAAATAGATGGGACTGTAAACATTGGTGCATCCACTCTGGAAAGCAGTATGGGCATTGCTCAAAAAACTAAGAACGGAACCATCATTTGACCCAGTTATGCCACCCCTTGGCTTATTTAAATTCAATATACTACAGTGGATTAAAAAAATTAATGTCAGTATACTACAGTGATGCAGCCACATCAATGTTTATAGCAGCACAATTCACAATAGCTAATTGTGGAACCAAAGTAGGTGCCCTTCAGCAGATGAATGGATAAAGAAAGTGTGGTATATATACAAAATGGAATATTACTCAGCCTTAAAGAAGAATGAAATTATGGCATTTGCTGGTAAATGGATGGAGCTGGAGATTATCGTACTAAGTTAAATAAGCCAATCCCCCCAAACCAAAGACTGAATGTGGATGCTAACACATAATAAATAGAGGGGATAGAAGTTCATTAGATTAGACAAAGGGGAATGAAGGGAATGGGAGACAAAGGGAATGTCTTTCCTAGGAGAAGGAAAGACAGTGGAATGAATCTGAAATAATTTTCCTATGTACTTCTATGAATACATCATAGTGAATCCTACCATCATGTACATCTACAACAATGGGATCCTAACTAGAATAATATATATTCCATGTTTGTATAATTATATAAAAATGAATTTTACTGTCATGTTTAAGTAAAAAGAAACAATAAAAACTCTTTAAAAGGATTTCACCAAAAGAACTAAGAAAAACACTGAAACAAAAACAAGTAGAGGGAAAAATATAAAGGTAATAGTAGTGAAAACAACAACAGTAGAAAGAATCAAGGAGATAAAAAGCAGTTTCCTTGAAAAAGGCAATAAATCTGATGAACTTTCTAGCTAGACTGGCCAAGAAAAAAAGGAATACATCAATTACAATTATCAGTAATAAAAGAGGGGAAATTACTGTAGAAAACACGGATACTAAAAAGATAATAAGGGGATATTTAAAACAGCACTATGGCAATAAATTCTACAAGTTAGATAAAAATAGATGAATCCTCTAAGTGCTACAAGCTTCCAGAACTCACTGATGGAGATACAGATAACCTGATAGTGCTCTGTAAGTAAGAAAGTGGATTTGTAGTTTAATAGACTTGCAACAAAGAAAAATCATGTTTCAATGGCTTCACTGGAATATTTTATCAAATGATTTATGGAAGAAATAATGACAATTACTGAGAAACTCCTGTAGAATAAATAAAACGAAGGAATCCTTCCAAACTCAATTTATGAGGACATCATCATGCTGATAAGCAAAACAGACAGACATTACAACAAAAGAAAATTATACAATAGTATTCATCATAAATGTCAATGCAAAATTCCTCAACAACATATAAACAAATAGAATCCAACAATATATAAAAAGAAGAATTACCAAGTAGGGTTTATCTTGGAAATACACGTTACTTCAGCATTCAAATATCAATCACAGTAGTTCACTTTATCAGTAGACAAAAGAAAAATACATATGGCCATTTCAATAGATGTGGAAGAAGACTTTGACAAAATTTAACATCCATTCATAATGAAAACAAATTTTTAAAAACCTTAGCTGGGTGTGGTGCGCACTCCTGTAATCCCAGTGACTCCAGAGGCTGAGGCAGGAGATCGGCAAGTTCAAGGTGAGGCCCAGCAACTTGGTGAAACCTGTCTCAAAAAAATAAAAATAAATGCTGGGTATGTATCTCAGTGAGAGAGCATCCCTAGGTTCAGTCCCCAGTACCCCCTTTAAAAATCTCCTAGAAATCAAGTAGTGAAGTGAACTTCCTCAGCCTATTAAAGCCTGTCTCCAAATATTTTACATTTGTCCAGTGATGATCTAATTTCACTATTTCTTTAATAACTGAAAATGTTTGGTTTTCAGTTTATACTGAATAGTGGCTTTTATTCATATTCAAAAAAATTCACTGTACGCTTTTAAGACATTGGATTAGTTGGGGAATATTCTAAGTTCACCATAAACATCCACCAGATAGGCAATAATCTTTCAACTATTGTTTCTCTAGAAAATAAACCTTACATCTCTTTTTTGAGTTGGACAATGTGGCTACATGAGTTCCTATTGAAGACAAGAAGTCTAATAGCATTTTATATAGATTTTAAAACTATTCTTATCCTTTCATATTACCTCAGTTTCACCTATGCTTTCTGTGGGTATGTGTGAATCGGGCCTCTAATTCAAAACCATGCTCATTTTTCTCAAAGAAAAATTTGGTCCCTACTTATTATTCCTCCCTGTAACTACATAGGCTTTAGCTCTTTCTGTTCTGAGAAGTCATTTACTATTCTTCTAGTTACTATTTATCTTTCAAAATTTGTACATATTCTCTTGTGCTCTAGCCTCCTCTCCTATGCTCTTCGTAGTTATGGTTTTATATGTGTCTTAGTTCATTGTGTTCTTTTAATGGGATGTAAGGTAGCAGCACAGATAAAGACATCTTCATGTGTCACTTTATAGTGTTATTGTTGTTTAATTTACCCATTCTAATCCTACTTTCAATGACTTTTAATAAAATTTTTAAGGTTATTCAACTTCCCCTACAGTCCAGTTTTAGAACATTTGCATCACTCCCCAAATTTCTCTCATACCTATGTCTTGTCAATACCCATTCCTATACCCATACTCAAGCAACCAGCGATCTCTTTTCTGTCTCTGTGGATTTTCCTTTTCTAGATATTGTATATAAATAGAAAAAAATCAAAGTCTTTTGCTGCTCACTTTTTTCATTTACCATTATCAAATTTCACTACATAATAGTCACCAGAGCATTAATGGATATTGACAAATATTCCATTCATCCCAATCTTGCACCAAAGACAGATTTGAAATAAATTATTTTTAAGTAATAGAGGCACAATGTTTTAAAAAAGTGGCTTCCTATAATTGTTGCACCCCACCATTGCTTTCTCAAAATCTGTAATTATTATGTAGTAAAATACCATGTATTTGAAATTTGTACATGTGTAGAGTGTATCAGTGGTCTTTCTCTCTAATGATGAATGCTATTTCACTGTGCATAAAAAGCATTTTTTATCTTTTCAAAAGTTGATGGATATTTGACTTGATTCCAATTTATAGCTATTACATTAAAAAATTCTTCTAAGGATTTTCCATCACAAGTTTATGTGGGAACATGTTTGTATATCTCTTGGATTGATATCTAAGAGCAGAATTTTCTTGTGTGGTATGTTTATGAGTAAATATTTAAGAAATTGCCAAACCATTTTTTAAGTACCTGTAGCATTTTGCATTCCCACCCACAATGTATAAGGGTCCTAATTTTTCCATATTCTTGTCAACATTTCTTATTGTTTGCCTTTTAGCTATAGCGTTTTTAGTCATTGTATGCTGTTATATCCTTATGTTTTAATTTACATTTTCATAATAACTAGTGATGATAAGCATTTTTTCATGTGGTTCTTTACTATCCCTCTAACTTTTCTGCTGAAATGTCTATTCAAATCTTATAGCAATTTCTTTTATTGTGTTTTTTCCTTGTTCATTTTAGATATACATGACAGTAGTGTATATTTTGATATATCATACTTACATGGAGTATGTCTTATTCTAATTAGGATCCGATTCTTGTGATTGTACATGATGTGCAGTTTCACTGGTGGTGTATTCATATATGAACATAAGAAAGTTGTGTCTGATTCATTATACTCTCCTCCCTTCCCTTCATTCCCCTTTGTCTAATTCAATGAACTTCCAATCAACCCCACTGTTGTGTGATAGCATCCACATATCAGAGAAAGCATATCGCTTCTGGTTTTGAGGGGTTGGCTTCTTTCACTTAACATGATAGTCTCTAGATCCACCCATTTACTGGCAAAAGTCATAAAGTCATTTTTTAAATTGTCTTTTAAATATAACTTTTTAAAAATTTATTTTTAGTTGTAATTGGACACAATATCTTAATTTTGTTTACTTATTTTTATGTGGTCCTAAGAATCAAACCCAGGGCCTCGAATGAGCTAGGTAAGTGTGCTACCACTGAGCTACAACCCCAGTCCAGTAAAGTCATTTTTAATTTTTTTTAGTTGTAGATGAATACAATATCTTTATTTATTTATTTTTATGTGGTGCTGAGGATTGAACCCAGGGCCTCACATGTGCTAGGCAAGTGCTTTATCACTGAGCTACAGTCTCAGCCCCAGTCCCAGCCCCATAAACTCATTTTTTATGACTGAGTAATACTCTATGGTGTGTATATACCACATTTTAAAAATCCATTTATCTGTTGAAGGGCACTTCAGTTAGTTCCATCACTAAGCTATTGTGAATTGAGCTACTATAAGCATTGATGTGTCCATGTCACTATAGTATGCTAATTCTTAGATCCTTTGTATATATACCAAGGAGTGGGATAACTGGCTCAAGTGGTGGTTCCATTCCAAGTTTTCTGAGGAATCTCCATACTGCTTTCTAGGCTATTTGCACCAATTTGCAGCCCCACCAGAAATGTATAAGTGTACCTTTTACTTCACATCCTTGCCAACTTTTAATGTTATTGTATTCTTGATAATTGTCATTCTGACTGGAGTGAAATGCAATCTCAGTGTAGTTTTAATTTGCATTTCTCTAATTGCTAGAGATGTTGAACATTTTTCATATTTTGTTAACCATTCATATTTCTTATGTGAAGTGCCTGTTCAATTCTTTGGCAATATATTTATTAGGTTATTTGTTTCTTTTTTTCTGGTGTAAAGTTTTTTGAGTTCTTTTTATATCCTGAAGATTAATGCTCCATATAAGGTGTAGGTGGCTATGATTTTCTACCATTCTGTATGCTCTCTGTTTGTATTCTTGATTATTTTCTTTCCTGCGAAGAAGCATTTATTGGTTCTTAATTTATTTCTTGCTCTTTAGCAGTCTTGTTGAGGAAGACAGTTTCTAAGCCAACATGATGAAGATTTGGGTCTACTCTTTCTTCTAGTAGGCACAGAGTCTCTGGTATAATTCCTAGGTCCTTGATCCACTTTGAGTTGTATTTTGTGCAAGGTGAGAGAAAGGGGTTCAATTTCATTCTGGTACATATGGATTTCCAGTTTTCCCAACAACATTTGTTGAAGAGGCTGTCTTTTCTCCAATGTATGTTTATGATACCTTTGCCTAATATGAGATAGCTATATTTATGTGGGATTTTCTCTGTGTTTTCTGTGGTATTCTCTTGGTCTTCATGTCTGTTTTGGTGCCAATACCATACCGTTTTTGTTACTATAGCTCTGTAGTACAATTTAAGGTCTGGTATTTTGATGCCTCCTGCTTCACTTTTCTTGCTAAAGATTGCTTTGGCAATTACGAGCCTCTTATTTTTTCAAATGAATTTAATTACTGCTTTTTCTATGAAGAACATCATTGAAATTTTAGTAGGATTTTCATGAAATCTATATAGCACTTTTAGTTGTATGGCCATTTTGACAACATTAATTCTGCCTATCTTAGAACATGGGAGATCTTTCTATCTTCTAAGGTCTTCTTCAATTTCTTTCTTTAGTATTCTGTAGTTTTCCTTATTAGATTGATTCTCAAATATTTTTGAGGCTATTGTGAATGGGATAGTTTTCCTAATTTCCCTTTCAGCTGATTAATCATTAACGTATAGGAACACAATTGATTTATGGGTGTTAATTATATATCAGATACTTTGCTGACTTCATTTATGAGTTCTATTAGTTTTTGGTGGAGTTTGTTAGGTCTTCTAAATATAGAATTATGTCATTGGCAAATAGGGATAATTTGAGTTATTATTTTCCTATTCATATCCCTTAATTTCTTTCTTTTGCCTAATTGCTATGGGGAGAGTTTCAAGAACTATCTTGAATAAAAGTGGTGAAAGAGAGCCTCCTTGTCTTGTTCCAGATTTTAGAGAGAATGCTTTCAATTTCAACAACTGGAGGAGGATTAGTCTTCGTTCTTCTCTGAGGGTCTGATAGAACTTGGCTAAGAATCTGTGTGCTCCTTGGCTTTTCTTGGTTAGTAGGGTTTTGATAGCATCTTCAATTTCATTGTTTGAAATTCACCTGCTTTTATTTTCTATGTTCTCTTGATTCAATTTGAGTAGCTCATGTCTCTAGGAACTTGTAGAAATGGTTATTTTATTTATTTTTATTTTTTTTAAAGAGAGAGAATTTTTTTAATATATATTTTTTAGTTTTCAGTGGACACAACATCTTTGTTTGTATGTGGTGCTGAGGATCGAACCTGGACCGCACGCATGCCAGGTGAGCGCGCTACTGCTTGAGCCACATCCCCAGCCCAGAAATGGTTATTTTATTCAGCTCTTTTGCTGCTATGACTAAAGGACATGAACAGCACAATTATAGAGGGGGAAGATTTTATTTGAGGGCTCACAGTTTCAAAGAGCTTAGTCCTTAGAAAGCTGGCTACATTCCTTGGGGCTTGAGGTGAGGCTTAACATCATGGTGGGAGAGGGTGGCAGAGGTTAGCATCTCACATCCTGGTGATCAAGAAGGAGAGAGAGAGAGAGAGAGAGAGAGAGAGAGAGAGAGAGAGAGAGAGAGAGAGAGAGACCCCACTTGCCAGATATAAATATATATACCCCAAAGCCACATCTATAATTCCCACTTCCTCTAGGCACACCCTACAACTTCAGTTCCTACTTAGTTAATCCTGATCAGGGGATTAATTCATTGATTGGGTTAAGACTCTCACAACCCAATGATTTCTCCTCTGAACCTTCTTTCATTGTCGTCTCACATGTGAGATTTGGAGGACACCTCAAATCCAGAGTATAAAAGATGTCAAGATTTTCTATTTTATTAGAGTATACATTTTCAAAATAGTTTCTGATTATTATCTGTATTTCAATAGTGTCTTTGGTGATATTTCCTTTTTTATCACAAATTTTAGTAACTTGAGTTTTTCCCTCTTTCTCTTGGTTATCATGGCTAAGGGTTTATCAATTTATTTTTTCAAAGAACCAACTTTTTCTTTTTTCAATTTGTTGAATTTTGTTTGTGTATTTCAGTTTCACTATTTTGGCTCTGATTTTAATTATTTCCTGTCTTCTGCTTTTTCATGTTGATTTCTTCTTTTTCAGGGCATTGAGATGTAATGTTAGGTTATTTATTTGTTGACTTTCTATTCTTTTAATGAGTGAGCTCAATACTATGAACTTTCCTCTTAGGACTATATTAATAGTGTCCCAGAGATTTTGATATTTTCTGATGCTATTCTCATCTACCTCTAAATATTTTTTTTTAATTTTACTCCAATTAGTTCTGAATGCTATTGATCATTCAATGATGTGATGTATTACTTAGTTTCCAGGTGTTGGAGTAGCTTTTATTTTTATTTAATCGTTGATTTATACATTCATTCCATTATGATCTGATAGAATTTTAGGTATTATCTCTATATTTTTGTAAGATATGGTCTATTTTAGAAAATGATCTGTGTGTTGCTCAGGAGAAATTTGATTTAGTCATTGACTAATAAAATATTCTATATATGTCTGTTAAGTCTAAATTATTATATTCTTTAAATTTATAGAATTTTTACTTAGTGTTCTTTTGACAATGTATCCAGTGATGAGAGAAGCATGTTTAACTCACCTAGTATTATTGTGTTGTGGTCTATTTGATTTTTGAAATTGGGAATGGTTTGTTTGATATATATATATTCCATTGTTTGGGGCATAAATATTTATGATTGATATATCTTGTTGATGTATTCCCTTAAGAAATGACCTTCTTTTTCCCTTCTGATTAACTTTGGCTTGAAGTCCATTTTATTTGATATGAGGATAGAAACCTCTGCTTGTTTACAAGATCCATGTGAGTAATGTGTTTTTTCCCATCAATTTACCTGTGGTCTGTCGATGTCTTTGCCCATGAGTTGAGCTTCTTAGCGACAGCATATTGCTGGGTCTTGTTTTTTAGTACAACCTGCAAATCTATCTCTTTTGATTGATGAGTTGGGTCCTTTACATTCAATGTTATTATTGAGATATGATTTGTAATTCCTGTCATTTTTATTTTTTTATTTTTTTCTGGCTTTTAATTTGAATTAATTCTCATTTTATTGACTATTCTTCTAGTGAAATTCCTCCTTTTTCTTATTTTTAATTTTATTTTTTTATTCTTCATGAAATATTTTATTGAGTATGTTTTGTAGTGCAGACATTCACATTATGAATTCTTTAATTTTTGTTTATCATGGAAGGTTTTTATTTCATCATCAATTCTGAAGCTTAATTTTGCTGAGTATATTATTCTTGGCTGGCATCCATTTTCTTTCAGAGCCTGGTATATATTATTTGAAGACCCCCTAGCTTTGACAGTCAGCTGAGAAATCAGCTGACATCCTTACTGATTTCCCTCTAAATATGACCTGCCATTTTTCTCTGATAGCCTTTAAAATTCTAACCATATTCTGTATATTAGGGAATTTCATAATTACATTCATTGGTGTGGTCTGTTGTAATTTTGTATATTTGGGGTCCTGTACACCTCCTGTATTTGATTTTCCATTTCATTCTTAAGTTTGGGGAAATTTTCAGATATTATTTTATTGAACAGATTTTATATTCCTTTGATTTGTATCTCTAAGCATTCATCTATTAAGATAAATATTAAATATGGTCTTTTCAATTATCCCATATTTCTTGGAAGTTTTGCTTCTGTTCTCTTAACACCTGTTCTTCAGGGTCAATTTTATTTTCAAGTTTATATATTTTGTCTTCATTGCCTGAAGCTCTACCTTCCAAGTGGTCTAGTCTGATGGTGATTTTTTATTGAATTTTTAATTTAGTTTATTGATTCTTTCATTTTGAGGATTTCTACTTTTATTTGAGAATTTCCATCTTTTTAATGTAGTGATCTTTCACTTCCTGCATTTTCTCTCTGGTTTCACTCCTTACATCATCCCCTAACTCTCAGATCTTTTTAACTATGAACTTTCTAAACTCCTTCTCTGACATTTCTTCCACTGTGCTATCATTGGTTTCTGCTATTGAGAAATTTCTATTTATTTAGGGTGGTTTATTCCCTTTCTTTTTCATGTGGTATATGTGTGTCCCATCTAACATGATAGATCTGAAGCAGCAGAGTTTCTACCCTGTGGACTTAGTGTCCCTGAAGTTTTCTAGTACTTTACAGTTTTCGGGAGACAAATAATAATAATGAATGCAAACAATATACACATTAAGTGTAGTTCCTTCTATGTCATCTACAGTGTTAATTGACACATTAAGCAGAAATGATTGATTAGTTATTGCCTGCTGTAAAAACAGTAAGTTTGCAAAAGGGTTTATAATTTCAAATGGTGCACTGGGAGAGAACAGAAGAGGTGTAGAATGTAATGATTATGAGGGAGGGGGAGAAAAGTAAAGAATTAAAGTATCTCAGTGGCAGAGCACTTGCCTTGCAAGTTGAGGCACTGGGTTCAATCTTCAGCACCACATAAAAATAAATGAAGATATTGTGTCCATCTACAATTAAAAAAATATTTAAAAAAATAATAATAAAATAATTAAAGGAAGAGTGAAAAAGAGAACAACAGAGTTTGACTGGTAGCAGAAGTAAACTGAGAAAGAGAATCAAGGGAAATAAATTACTGAGAGAAAATATAGATATAAAATTAAAAAATTTAAACTAAAAATAATTAAAAACAAAACCAAAATATACTAATCAAACATCCTTGCCCTCAAAAGATTGAACCATGACAAAATACATGCCTTCAAAAGTGCTAGAATTGAAGTCGGGCATGGTGGTGCACACCTGTAATCCCAGCAGCTTGGGAGGCTGAGGCTGGAGGATCACAGGTTCAAAGCCAGTCTCAGCAATGGCAAGGAGCTAAGCAACTCAATGAGACCCTGTCTGTAAATAAAATATAAAATAAAGCTTGGGATTTGGCTCAGTGGTTGAGTGCCCCTGAGTTCAATCCCCAGTACCAAAAAAAAAAAAATGCTACAGATGAGAAAAAAGAGAAAAATAGGCATATTTATAAGTGTCCATGAACCACTCAGCTTACAATTAAACAGAAAAAGAAAAGAACATGTTGTCAATAAGAAGTTAAGGAGTTGTTTCTGTTGGAGTTCAAAATATTTTCAGCTTCCCTTCAAAGTGTTACATGGGATTGGCTGGAGTGTGATTTCTGCTCCACCCTCAGTGTTGGTTCACTAGCATATGAGAGGAGAGCCCATAGGTGGAGCTTCTGGAGGCTGGGTTTATGCTTAGGTAGGCTCCAGGTTCTTTGTTGAATGGTGATTGGTCTGAAGATTTTAACTCAGCACACCTCCAGGGCCCAGCAGTTGCTGGTCCACACTGGGGTACTGCACCCCACAAATCTCCCTTGAGTTCCACTCCTGTGGCAGAGGAGTCAATCCTTTGTCCCCTGTATCATCAGTAGACCCCACATTTCCTGGTCCCTTGTATTCAGTCTCCAAACTCATTTACTTTTTCGCCAGCCCTTTCAAATTCCTGGCAGGGTGCATCTCTCCCAGCTGGTCCTGTGAGTGGCCACTCAAGAGAGATGGGGGAGCTAGCTAGGTTTCCACAACCTGTATAACCCCTCTCTGATCTGATTTTCTCTTGGTCACTTGTGTACTCTCTATGTCATGCAGTGTGGGTTTGCCAGTCCTTTATTTTGGGTACATCTCAGGTTTGTCAGGTTTGCTCCTCCAGCTCCTGGCCCTTGTGTTGTGGCTTCAAAATGGCTTCTTCTTCTGTCTTCCACAGGTTTTCATGAGAGATATAGCTTCTTTCCAGCACAAGGGCATTGTGCAGCACATCATTCAGGTTAGTCCAGCAGCGTCTTTGATCTCTGATCTCTCCATACCCAGCCACACCACAGGCCTCCTAAAAATGTGAATTCCTTTAATTCCCTTAACCTTCCACATTGCTCATAGGGGACTTCTCTGGTTGGTGCTGGTGCCAGTGTTGGCACTGGGGATTTCTTATTTTATTATACTCAACCTCCTGAGTCCCCAATCTGCTTTGAATGTCCAGTATTGATTCCCAATAAATTTTCTCTCCCCTTTTTATTACTCACCTTACTGAAAAGCTGCCTATCCACATTCTTTGTTTTATACCATGGAGCAGCCAGGAAGGCAACCTCCTCTATTCCACCATCTTGAAAAACCATATGACCACTTCTTAATTGGGTTGTTTGTCTTATTATTGAGTGACAGAAGTTGTTTAACTATTCTTTATTCTACACTTTTATCATATATATGACATGTAAATATTTTCCTTCCAGTTTGTGAGGTGCATTTTTATTTTCTTAACATTGTATTTTGAAATACAACAGATTTTTATTTCTATAAAGTGATTTAGTTTCATGGATCACTCATTTGGTGTCATATTTAAGAACTTGCCTAACTCAAGGTCAGAGAAGTTTTCTTTTAAAAGTTTTAAAGTTTTTCCTCTTATATTTTGTTTTGCCAAATTTTGAATTAATTTTTGGGTATTACCTGAGGTAATAGGGTAAATTCATTTTTTTCACATATGGTATTATTAGACCAGGACGCAAGAAAAGACCACTGACTCCAATTAAAATCAAATTAAAGCAAGCTTATTATTTTGACTGGCCAGGCTGCCTCTCCCACCCAAAACCGTGGGAAACCAGACAACAGCTGCAGCTTTCCTGCAGCCCAGCTTAAAGCCCAGAAAGTTACACAAAGCGGGGTTACAGATAACAGAACTCTGACGAGCATCACACTAATGGTAGCTTACATTTTTTGCTGGCCCCAACATCAGAATTTATGAGGACCATTAGAGCCTCAGAGAGGGTCGTTGTCTGGCCAGGGAAGGCCAATATTTATGAGGTGTCACTAAAGTTTCAGAGAGGGCTGCTATCTGTCCGAGAGCCAGCATGGGTGAGTTCAAGGCATGGGCAGGCATTCCAAGCAGGTTCAGAATTTGCAGTAATTTATAGTAAAGCCGAAATTAGCTTTTCATGGCTTTGTGGCGAGATGGCTCCCAATTTTAAGAAAAGATCAGGTTGGGTCTATCAGGTATTATAGTGTCCTGGGACCATTTTTTGAAAAGGATATACCTTGGGGTCTGGGGTTGTAGCTCAGTGTTAGAGAGCTTGCCTAGCATGAGTGAGTCACTGGGTTCAATCCCCAGCACTGCATAAAAAACTAAATAGGCTGGGTGTGGTGGCACACACCTGAAATTCCAGTGTCTTGGGAGATTGAAGCAGGAGGATCTCAAGTTCAAAGCCAGCCTCAGCAAAAGAAGTGCTGAGAAACTCAATGAGACCATCTCTAAATAAAATATATAATATGGCTGGGGATGTGGCTCAGTGCTTGAGTGTCTCTGAGTTCTATCCCCAGTACACCCCTCCCCCCACACACAAAAAAACTGAATAAAAAATAAAGGTATTGTGTCCATCTACAGCAATTTTTTTTTTCAAAAAGGATATACTTTCTCTATCAAACTGATTTGACAATTTTACTAAACATAAATTGACCATAGAAGGTATTTTGAGGATTTTAGTTCAGTTCCTTTAATAAATAAGCCAATCTGCACATTATTATCAGACTGTCTTTACTAGTGTAGGTTTATAATATGTTTTGAAAGTAGGAAATATAAATCATTCAACTTTGTTCTTTTTCAAGATGTTCTTGGTTATCCTGAGTCCTTTATATTTACATATGGATTTTAGGGAGAGCTTGTCAATTTCTGTAAGAAAAAAAGAACATCAGAGAATTTGTTAACATTGACTCAACAGATCAATTTGACCTCTTAGCATGTTGACACTTATAATCCATGAACATGAAATGTCTCTCCACTTAGAGTCACTGTAATTTCTCTCAGTCATGGTTTATAGTCTTCAGATTGTAAGACTTGCTTTCCTTTTGTCAAATTTTCTCCTAAATGTTTGCTTCTTTGTTGGTAATTGTTTTAGTTAGCTTTTTCTACTGCTATGACTAAAAGATCCATCCAGAACAACATTAGGGGAGGAAAAGTTTATTTGAGGGCTCATGGTTTCAGAGGTGTTAGTCTATATAAGGCCAGTTCCATTCCTCAGGGCTCAAGGTGAGACAGAACATCATGGTGGAGTGTATGGCAGAGGGAAGCAGCTCACATGATGATCAGAAAGCACAGAGAGAGGTGTCCACTTGCCAGATACAAATATATACCCCAAAAGTCATGCCCTCAATTACCACCTCCTCCAGGTACACCCTACCACTTCAGTCACCACTTCAGTGACCACTCAGTTAATCCCTATCAGGGGACTAAGGCACTGATTGGGTTAACCCTCTCACAACCCAATCATTTCTACTCTGAACCTTCTTGCATTGTCTCTCACAGGAACTTTTGGGGGACTCCTCACATTCAAACCATACATTCTGCCCCTGGCCCCCAAAAGCTCACAATCATCTCGCAATGCAATATACATTTTGTCATTTCCAACAGTCCCCATAGTCCCAACAGTTCTCAGATTGCTCAAAGTTTAAGTTCAAATTCTTCTCTGGGGCTCAAGGCAATCTTGCATTGTGAGCTCCTGTAATATTAAAAGCAATTTACAAATATAGAATATATAATAGTACAGACTAAACATTCCATTCACAAAAATAGGGGCATAGAAAAAAGGTATGGGACCAAAGCAAGACTGAAATCCAGCTGGGCAAACAAGTCCTTCAGCTCCACATCTGACATCTGGGGCACATGTCATTGTGATGTTCTCTACAAAGGGTTTATGCAGCTCTACCCCTGTGGCTTTGTTTGTTGAAGCCCAAGTGGCCTTTCTGTTGACTTGTCTCTGCTCAATTCCCACATCTTTCCTAGGACAATGTTCCATGTTACTGGCGTTCTAAACCTTGGGGGTCTCCACTGCAGCTTCGGCTTCCTTTTCTCATCTCCACACCTTGCCTTCTCAAGGGGTTCCTACAGGTACTCTGACCCTGCTGCACTTTGGCCTCCAAGGCCTTCCTTTGAAATATTAGTGGAAGCCTCCACGAACCCCTAACTCCACCATTCTGCATTCTTGCAAAACCAGTACTACATAGATGATGCCAAGGTCTGCCATTATCTTGAGCTGCAGTCTAGCCTCCAGGGACCCTTGCTGCAGCAGCCTCTGCATTTCTATATGGTTGAGCATGTTGAAAAAACTTCCTAGGCCCCCTTGTGTAACAAGAGTGCTCCCCTGATTTCTGCTCAAAAGCATTTTCACCTTTAATCCCTTGAATTTGAGATAGGTGTGGTCTTGCCAGCTCCTAAGACACCCTCAAGCCATCTTTCTTATTGTGCCTAGGCAAAGTCTTTAGCATTTCTTTAGTGGCAGTAATGTCTTTAACAACTGCAACTTCCTTAGCCCTAGTTTTACTCTGGTCTTTTAAGTCCATGTTTACCAAATCTTTCTGCTCTGCTTTATGCTCCTGATTATCAAAATAAATTTGGCTAAACACCACCAACAATATCCATGCCACCATCTGAATGCTATGCTGTCTAGATTAAGATTAAGAAATCCATTGCTTTTAAAATCAGCCTCACACAAACTCTCAGGACACAGGCAAAATGCAGCCAGCTTCTCATCATGAACATAAAATGAGTGGCTTCTAGCCCAAATATTAAGAGTATCCTCGTTTTCCTCTAAACCCTCCTGATCCCTCTCTTCACTGTCCACATCCTATTGGCATTCTGGTCTTCTGAGCTCCCACCAGGATCTGCCATTAAGCTCTATTTACAACAACCTAATGCATTTACAGCTTTCATTGCTAAACATCTCAAAATTCCTCCCCCCAATTCCAAAAAGCTCAAGAAACTTCTGAACCACATAGTCAGGTTAGTCATAGCAATGAGCTGACTTCTTGATACCAATTTCTGTCTTAGTTTTTTTACTGCTATGATTAAAAGATCTGAACAGAATAATTTCACAGGAGGAAAAGTTTATTTGAGGGCTCACACTTAGTCTATAGAAGGCTGGCTGCTTTCCTCAGGACTCAAGGTGAGGCAGAACATCATGGTGGAGTATAAGGCAGAGGGAAGCAGCTCACATGACAATCAGGAAGCAGAGAGAGAGGTGTCCACTTGCCAGAAATAAATATACAGCCAAAAGCCACACCCCCCAATTCCCACCTCCTCCAGGTATACCCTACCACTTCAGTTACCATTCAGTTAATCCCTATCAGGGGACTAATTCACTGATTGAGTTAACACTCTCACAACCCAATCATTTGTACTCTGAACCTTGCATAATCTCACACGTGAGATTGGGGGACACTGCACATCCAAAACATCACAGTAGTATAAACGAAATTGTTTATTTTCAGATTATTTATTGACTTAAAAGAAATTCCCTATAATGGTCATTACCAGCCTTTTAATGTAAAATATTAATTTCATAATACTAGTTGAAAAGCTACATAAATACATTTTTCTAGTGACATTTGCAACAACACTACCCATTCTCTTATTTAGAAATTCAATGTCTGATGTTTAAGAAATACTTCCCTGTAAATAGAAACAACTGGGTACCTAAAACTGTGTTAAAAAAAAAAAAAAACAGTAAACCTTGATTTGTAAATTTAAAAGGAAGGACTTAAGATAAAATTTCAGACAATTATACTAATTCAAAGATTATCTTAGTTTGTTTAATTCTTGACACTCAGCTTTTATTAGAGATTATGGTTAGATTTTTAGACTTATAATAAATATGCTGACAGAAATAAAATCATTATGAAATGATACATCTGTGTAATATTCTATGAATCTATTAGATTTTTTATGACAGTAAAATTCTTATTACAGCATAATATTATAAACTTTTATACATGTTGTATACACAATTTATCAGTTAACTATAACACTCCACAAAATCTCAGTGGCATAAATCGTGAGCATTTTTATAGCTCACAGGTCAGTGGGTGAACTAATCTAGCTATGTTCTGTTGAATGGCTCTGCTAATCTCAAATTTGCTTGCTCAAACATCTGGATGTTGGCTAATCTAGGCTTGGCTCTGTTGTGATACCAACTGGACTCTTTATTCTCATTCTTTTTTTGGGGTTCCAGTAGGCTAGCCTGAGTCATGTTCTTTTTATAGTGATATCAAAGGCCAAGAGCAAATGGAAACATACAAGTCTCTTGAGACCTAAGGTTGAAACTAGTTCACTGTTCTTTCCAGCTTACTCTACTCTAAAAAGCAAACCTCACAGTCATACCCAAATTTGAATTAGGGAGGACACTGCTGCAACATGGTTTTAGGAAGGAAGAGGGAATGTGAAATAGCACAATCTACAATAAAAACCTTTAAAATAACTGATTTATAAAATTCTGAAATCAGCATGAATTCACTTATGCTTATTCAAACTCACACTTAAGAGTCTAACCCTTAGAATCTCTCAAAATGAGAATGTCTATTCAATGCTAGAGTCAGGGACTACTGAAAATGTATTATCTGGGTCTTTGTTCTGCTTTCTGCAATTTAAGTAAATAAATACACTTCTAATACATGCTATATTGATGTATTGACCTACACAGTATGCTCCAAACTACAGACATTTATCTAAATAATGCTTTGGAATGTCACAACTAATATATTTAATTTGATAAGAAAAACAGATGGCTTTGTGCTTTTGAAACTGTGCTTTGAGTATTCGCTTGCCCTTTGTACCTTGCTCCCTCTGATTTTTATCCAGCTCTAATGGCTCTGTGTTTCAACAGTCCCCCAGCCTCTTATGCTGAGGAGACTGAGTAGGATGTTCAGCAATTGTTATACTATTCCTAGTTGGCCAGATTCCATACAAATCACTAAATGGTAGAAACATCTCAGTGTATTACAAAAAGAAAAGAAATATTTGACATGTAATTAGACTGTACTTATTTAGTAAATTATATTGGGAGCAGAGGAAAATTGCATTTTGAACAAATATATCAAGACACTACTATTTTATCCTAATTTGTAGTTTCACTGTGGGTTTCCATTCAACTGTGACTAGGAAATTGTTTTACTTGGTGAATTTTAAATATAGAAAAAATTTGAAAGGAGAACCAATTTATTTAAAGTCTAAGTTTTCTACAAATCTTTTAGTAATAAAAGTCCTAACAATGTATCACAGTCTAATCCCACAAAAGTCAATGGCACCCAGATAATACCATATCCAAAGAATGCTATGAAACCTAAGTGAATAATAAGTTTGAGTTTAGTTAGATATACCTTTGGATCAAATCATTGATTCAGTATAAATCCTCATCTACTCTCAAATCTATTGATCTATAAGGAAACTGACCATAGCTCCTTTTGAATCAATTCAAAAGGAATTACTGGGTCCTCATTATTTATAAGGCACATGAAAGTACAGTATGCATCTGGATATAGTTCTGGAATCCACACATCTAAGAAAGGAGAGAAATACCTAGAACAATACTAATTATGAGAACTAACTTTTTTGAGGGCTTACTATGTGCCAAACAGTATGTTAAGTGTGTTATAGTCATTATGCAATTTAACCCTCACAAAATTCTGAGACACAGTAGTTATCATTAATCTCATTTTATCAATGAGAGAACAAAGGCTTAGAATGGTTAAGTAACTGGTGCATGGTTTCACAGCTAATAAAGAGGGCCCAGTTTGAATTTGAACACCATTGTGTTGGATTCAGTATTAATAACCATTATTTAGTAGAAGTGCTCCAATTGGAACAAAAAGTGCAATAGGATCAAAGAGAAGAAGGAACTTAGTAGATATTAAGGAAGGAAGTCATAAATGGATGCAGTGACGAATGGAATATTCAGGCAGAGGGATATATGAGCAAAGTAAAACTCTACAGGGCATATCCAGGCAAAGGCAAAACATTGGAATAGCTGATTGCTACTATTTTATCCTAATTTGTAGTTTCAGTATGGGTTTCTATTCAACTGTGACTAGGAAATTATTTTACTTGGTGAATTTTAAATACACAAAAAAATTGAAAGGAGAAGCAATTTATTTAAAGTCTAAGTTTTTGCCCTCCAAAGTGAGGGCAACTGTAGGAATGTGAACCTGGAATGATAGTTTGGCATGAGTTTGTCCCATGACTTGAATGTTTTTCATAGAAAATTGTGTTTTAGGTTTGAAGGCTGCAATCTATCATAGAAGGCATTTTAGAATAGGGACGGTGATGAATTTAAAATTGAGATCTATATGCTTACCAAAGGGGTGCTAACCATTTGGTGTTATTCAAAAAGCTACAAACTTCCATTATTATGGCATGCTGCAGTTAATCTTGGAAATACAAGGCCAATTCAGCATTCAAATATCAATAAGATAAACTCACATTATCAACAGAAAAACAACAAAAAAAGATCATCTTAATAGACATAGAATAAACCTTTGACCAAATTTAACATGTATCCATGATATAAAAATACAAAAACAATAAAACCTCCCCAAAGTATAGTTATAGAAAGAATCCAATGTGAGCATATAGGAGAGTCAGTTTGAAAAACCCATGTTTGAGCCAAAGTCAGTACTAAATGTATAGGGAAGCTATCACTTCAATGGTATATGAAGTAATATTCATTTGCAGATGTTTGTGAAACCTGGACTATTTGAAATTTAGTTCTCAGATGGGTAAAATAGATGGTAAGCATTTAAGAATTTCAAGATTCTTTTGACAAATGTATAAGTTATAAACTGAATGAAACATGGCATCCATGTAAAGGTGACTTCAAAAATGAATTGTTTAGTGAGGTCATGAGGTATCATGTAGGATTGTAAGTGAACTTTCCTATTCTATTGAAGTTCTTATTTGTTTTGTTTCTTCCAGCATTCCCATCCTTACTCTTAGTCTTACCTTAATGACTTTGTATTAAGTGGTTCCTGTACCTGGAATGTCCTTCCCCTTCCTCTGCTTGATTTATTCTTAATGGTCATACAAGACTTAGCATGGGCATTACCACCTTCTTTCAGTAAGCTACTGTAGCACATTTTCCCACCCACATATTAATTATGTGCACATTTTGTATGCAATCTAAGTCTCTTGTTCTGGGCTCTGGCTACTCTTACAATTTTTCTTATACTAGATTGCATTATTCTGCTTACTTTTCCATGTAATGATGACTGTGAGGTCTGTGAGTTCAGGGACAGTCATATTCACTTTTAGGTCCCCAATCATCTTTTATCTATATAATTACATGTGCAATAAAACATTTGCTAAATGAATGAATGCATCTGTAACTGTGAAGCTAATACTTCTGGAAAAGTGATTTGACTGCTTAAGAGCCATGATTTTAATTATAAATGCTATAAAGTGAGATGAGATAGCCTTTCTTTATAATGAATGTGTACTTTTATTTAATAGTTATATATTTATAAGGGACAACAAATGTTGGTGCTAAAAATTGGATGAAACCAATCTAATAACCCTTGCTCTGAGACTGAATATGATGTTACTCAGTATACTGGAAATAATTAACTCCAAGACCAATTTGAAGCACTATCATTACATCAAACTCTAGGCAAAGTTGACTCTATCTCTGGATCTTTTGCAGTTTTTCTTTAGTTGATTCAATTTTGGACATTTCCTGTGTTTGAACCAAGACATAGGATTCATTTTCTGTTTTCATTTTATTGATAGAAATCTTTTGATAAGCATTTGAGCTACTGGCTTCATATTCATATCAAAATACTGTAATATCGGGAATGGTATCTTATAAGTATGATGAGTTGGTACCCAGCTATTTCTCTGGCTTGATCATATAGAGCTGCTGAATTTGAGTATTGTAAAGTTTAAACAGATCTCAACTCTTTCTTCTCTCATAATATTCACAAGGATAAAGGTAGTTTTGAGTTGTTTTCCTGACTCTCATACAAATATCCAGAAATTGACTAGTTTTCCCATTGGTATTTGGGCCTACTGTGTTAAACAAAACCTTTAATATAGAACTTTAGAATGTGGCATGTATTTCTTTTCTGTAACATTGCATTTCTTATTATATAATATTTTAGAATTTTACTCCTCATGAAGGAATTTAGCACTTAACACTCTTGTCCTGGAAGGGGTGATGCTCTTATCTACAACGAAGAGTTTAGGTCATGTTTGGAATGTATAAACGCTAGAAGCCTATGCTTTCCTGCTAGTGATACCACAAGTATCCCAGGCTAATGAGTGAGCTAAGATCGACCTTCAACATAGCACCTTGCAGTGCAGAAACTCTGGAGCAGGCCCAGCATGATTCCTTCCCCTCACAATATAGTAAAGACTTACATACATACATACATACATACATACATATATATTTCATTTGATGAATTGAAAGTCCTTCTGCCAGACCATTTTTTAAAGATTAATTTGGTTCTTTCATGAATCCAGTGATACCATTTTAAAATGATTAGCTTGATAATCCTGCTTTGATTGCATTTTATTTTCCAATATATCATACTTTTATAATCTCATTCCTTCACTTGGAAACCAGAATTTAGATGGTCATTCATATCTTATTATAATCATTTTCTCTCATCAATTCAGCTCTCAGTTAAGACAGTCTGGATTGATGTGTATGATTTTGGAATATGCACTTATACATTTATCCCCAGATCTGGATTTTATTATGCATTCCTTAAGGGAGAAAATTCTAACTGGCATAACTATAGTTATCCCACATGTTGATAAACATATTCCTCCAAAATGTAAAGAGGGACTTTCCAATTTTTCAACAAACTGAACTCCCACTCATAACAGGATAGAAGAACTCAGTTATCTAAAAGTTAAATTATTAATATGTGACAATGAATCCCATAATTATGTACAACTCTAATGCACCACTAACAAAAATGTAGAAAGAGAAAAAAATTAAAAGGTGAATGGTGAATATGTAAAAGTTTAAAAACAAATTTAAATTATTTTTAATATTCATAGTTTAAAATCTCATACACTAAGTAACCAAAATACACGTTTGTTATATAAGACAACATGATGAATAAAGAAAAATTAAACACTCTTTCCTATCAACAGGAAAACTAAGAAATAAGAAAGTGTATTTTCATATAGTATCCTGAGTTGGTTTACTTCATTAAGTTTCTTGCATTAGAATTCTCTTCAGGAATGCACCAGCAACATAGCTTCATTTCTTATTATATTAGTGATCTCTTAGAAGCGAAGCATTTCTTTTTAAAATATCCTCAAGGAAGAACATGGTTTAATTACAAGAAGAAAAGCCAACAGAAATATTTTTGGCACAGAAAGTTTACACTCTGCCAAAGTATAATTTGTTCCTATATGTATATACATAAGAATATAGAAAAAGAAAAAGTGTATATTCTTTCAGACCACATCATTTACTACATTCTCATCAAGATGAAGGAGGAAAGAATTGGATGACACATAAAGCCCATGATTTTCACACTCAGCAGCCAAAAAAGATGAGCATTCTTTCATTCATTCAAATCGACTTTATAAATTTTTTTTCTAAATACCATAATTGTGGGTTTGATTCCCAAGAAGCCAGTTCTGAGATGAACTTTGATATTCAGGATATTTACTCAGGAGTGATCTGGAAATACAAACCTATGGAAGGAAGCAGGAAGAAGGCAAAAGTGAAGTTGAACTAGACAATCTGTGATGTAGTCCAATAACCACCATGTGCGACCCCACAAGAATGTCTTAAAATATTAATTCCCCTCAGAATTTCCACCCCTCACCAGGTCTGTCTACTCCTAAATCAGCTGCTCATTATGTCTAGGTCACCATGAGAAGGGATATGACTTAGAATCAGTCACTTCTCTCAGAAGCTGAAATGATCCCTGAATTAATTACTGAAGGGTGTCTGCTGTCAGTACTCTCAACACCCCTGAAGCAGAGTCCTTCACTGAAGGGGATTTTGAATAGCATATCATTGAGTCCATCACAATGCTAGGGCCTAGGTTGGCATAATCCCATTTATGCCAATCTTTGCCAGTACCTAGAAATGCAGAAGTGGACATAATGTTTGCCCTTGGAAAGGTCAAAGTCTTATAGGGTAGATTGTCTCATAAACACACAAACAAAAATAATATTGCCATTTCTTTTGTTATTTATGCTATTCATTTTGTAGATTGAAGACATTGTCACACATATTTTACCTACATTATCTTTTTTAAACATCATCAGGTCCTAATGTGTGTGGTACTATTCATATTTCCTCTAACAGAAAAGGCAAAAATCAATTATAAAGTGACTTGCCCAAGGTCTGATAAGTGGCTGATGGATCCAGGATTCAAACCCTTTCGGCCTGACTCCAGTGGAATAAGTGATAAAATGGTAGTTGCTATAGAAGCACACAAAAAGCATGGTCCACTATGATTGTAGAGCTATTTGCAGATTTCAAAAAGCAGGATCTTTTCTAAAACACAACATATGCCATGACCCTTTCTAATTTTAAACCTTTTATAACTACTCATTGACTTCTAAGACAAGGCCAAACTCATCAACATGGAGTTTTCCAAAGTACTTTATGATCTAGCCATTCTAGCTCTTTATACTTATCTTTATTAAATATTTAAAGTCTCTCTCATCCCTCACCTCCTCACTCATACACAGGCAGATTGGATAGCTTGAAGCTTCATTACACAAATTTCAAATAAGGTTATATTGTTTTAAATTTATCCATCTTTGCATACCCAATCCCCTCTTCCAAGAATGATTTTACCAGAATGATCCATTACCATCCTAACAAATCTTATATATTCTTTTTTTTAAAGTAGATGTCTTTTTTTTTAAGAGAGAGAGAATTTTTAATATTTTTTAGTTTTCGGTGGACACAACATCTTTGTTTGTATGTGGTGCTGAGGATCGAACCCGGGCCGCACACATGCCAGGTAAGCACACTACCTCTTGAGCCACATCCCCAGCCCTCTTATATATTCTTTAAAGCCTTCCTCAAATTTCCCAGGTAGGGTAAATCACTTCCTCCTCTTCATTCTCCACTATAACTTGTATATAATTTTACTTTTGTTCTATTATGCTATCTTATAAATATTTTTATGTCTTTCTACTTCTTTTACCTAAAGACAAGGACTGTATTCTACTTATCTTGAGATTTGTAGGCTCTAGTGATTTCTGGCACAAAGCAGGAAATTAATATATTTTTAAATGAATGAATGAATAAATCATTTTGGATTTCTACCTCTACTTCATCTCCCACACCCAATCAATCACCAACCCTTGCAGCATCTGCCTCATTCTGAATCACTGTTGCCCTCCATATACCTGCAAGCAGTAACTAGTTTAACACATATCATTTTATACCTACAGTATATCAGTAGCATCCTAAATGGGTTTCTTGCCTTCAATTATGCTCCCTCCTCTCCCTGCTCATGCTATCTTATGCATGGCTAGCAAAGTGAATTGCATAAAATGTAAATTGAATTATACCAATCTCATAGCTAAATCCTTCCCATAGATGTTAATGATGCACAAGATAAATTTCATATTTTACATTGTATATAAGGCCTGTTAGTTATTTTCCCCTGATGATCTCTGCTGCCTCATCTCTCATTACTCTCCCATATTCAGAGCCAGAGTAATAAAAAGTTCTATTCTTGGGATGGCTAATAGTTTGGCACTAAATTAAGTCAAAAAATTTTAAATACTTCTTCAGCCACTTTCAAGTGAGGGTAGGAAGAAACATATTTCCTAATGTTAAAATCTTATTCCTTTTTATATTTAAAGGAAAGGATCTATGAAATTAATTTATTCTATACAGTTGTCAAATTCTGACAACTTCTTGGGCAGCAGAGTGAAGTACTTAAAATACAGCTACTTGCCTGGCATGTGTGAGAAACTGGGTTTGATTCTCAGCACCACATATAAATAAAATAAAGGTTCGTCAACAACTAAAAAATATATATTAAAAATACAGCTACTAGATAAAATTTCTAATTCCAAATAGTCCTATACTTTGCTACTGAATTTGAGTGACTGTTCTCTGCCTGATGTTGGATTTAGTTGTACCAACTGCAATTGGAACATGCAACTTGCGTGTATATGTTACAAAGACCATTCACAATGAGAGGATAGCACACTAGGAACATTTTAAAATTTCTCTTTGAGATACTAAGAATTTCAGTCAAAGAAGGCCTTATTTCTATTTTCCCAGTTGTATGAATGACTTGTAGATAGAAATATGAAAAATGGTGCCATTTACTATTTAACATTTTAATGCTGATAAAATAATAGTTTGACACCTGTGCCACTGCCTGCCTGATCCACCTGAATCTGCTTCTGCCCCTAACTACTTTGTCTGACTATACCATGTATCTTCAAGCCTTCAACATGTTCCTAAACATATGCTTTTTGAATATACTATCATTTCTTCCTTCAACACTGTTATGGTTTGGATGTGAGGTGTCCCCCAAATCGCACGTGTGGGACAATGTAAGAAGGTTCAGAGGAGAAATAATTGAGTTGTGAGAGTCTTAACCCAATCAGTGAATTAATCCCATGATGGATTGAGTGGTACCTGAAGTGGTAGGGTGTGGATGGAGGAGGTGGGAATTGGGGGGTCGTGGCTTTGGGGTATATATTTTCTATATGGAGGGTGGAATCTCTCTACTATTGGGTCACCATGATTTGAGCTGCTTTCCTCTGCCACACTCTCCCGCCATGATGTTCAGCCTCACTTTGAGCTCTGAGAAATGGAGTTGCCCTTCTATGGACTAACCCAAACCATAAGCCCCTGAATAAACTTTTCCTCTTTTATAGTTGTTCTGGTCAGATACTTTAGTCATGGTATCAAGAAAGCTGACTAAAACAAACACTCTTTTCTTTCTTTATTCTCACTAGGATTTTTCTTTTCAAAAATGTTATCTTATTGAAAAACTATAATTGTATGTAATTATCAACTACACAGTGATGTTATGTGTATATAGTGTAGAATGATTGAATTGAGATAATTAACATATTCATCAACTTAAATACTTGACATTTATGCTAACTGTAACTTTCTACACTTTGACGAATCTCTCTCCATTCCCTCACCCGTTTCCTCTGATAACCATCATTTCTACTCTCTAAATCTATGAATTTGATTGTTTTAGATTCCACATGCAAATGTGAACATGTGGTACTTTCTTTTCTGTGTCTGGATTTTTTTTTAGCACAAATGTCTTCCAGCTTCATCTCTGTTGTTGGAAATGATGAGATTCCCTTTGTTTTAAAGTTTAATAGAATTCGTGTGTGTGTGTGTGTGTGTATCACATTCTTTGTGCATCCATTGATGAATGCTTAGGTTGCTTCTATATGTTAGTCATTATGTAACTTGATCACCCCAACCAAAATGGGGGTGCAGATATACCTTTGACAAACTGATTGCAAAGGTTTTTTTTTTAGTGTCATCTGCTCCATAAAGCTTTCTATAAACCTTTCTCTAATGCTCACCTTCAAGCCACCAGAGGCAAAGTTATGATATTCCCTTGTCTTCATTTCTATATAGCTATCTACATAACTCCTAGGTTTGTAGGCACACATTGTGTAGGAGATATCCATTACCAGGAAAGATTATAGAGATGTCAGTGAGAAAAACAGAGTTCAATTTTGAATACATCTAACTTGTGATTACGTTTAGGGCACCTAAGTAAAGATATCCAGTATTCTGTGGAACATGCATCAGTTTACACTTCAGATGAGAAGTATGTGGAAATGGCGCTTCATGATTTCTCACATTTTGGCATGACTTGAGAGCAGAGAATTCTAAGTTCTAGATATAGGGGAATTTATTTACCATGAAATGAGGATTCACAAAGGTACAATGGAATAGGCCATGACAGAAGTCAGCAGTGAAAGAATTATTTAATGCAGATCACTAAGAGATGAGAGCAATGATACCCTTGACTTAAAAAATAATCTGCACTTAATGATGTTTGTCTGCCTAATAAACTCCTATTCATCCTTTTATTCTCAAGAAGTCTAAACTTGTACAAACATTTTCCAGAAGACCTCAGTTTCCCTTTCCCATCTTTATACCACTATCTATCTTAGTCTGTCACTTTTACACAGTATTATTGCTGCTGTTCTATATGCTTTTCCCTTTTTCTCTAGAACAAGAAAGAAGTGAACAAACTACAAATAACACAGTCATTTTTCTTAGTATTTATTTGAGCTAATGTTATATTTTGGATATAAGGTATCCCTCCGACATTCCTATGTTAATGCAGGAATGTTTGGAGGTAAAATTATTGGATTGTGAGAGCTGTAACATCATTAGTCCACCCTCTGGGTGGTAACTGTAGACACGTGAGGCATGGGTGGAGGAGGTAGGTCACTGAGGTCATATATTTGGGGATTGTATGTTGTACTTCTAGCTCCTCCCTTGCTCTGATTGTCTGCCATGAGGTGAGCAGCATTCCTCCATCAGGACCCTTTCATCTGTGATGTTCTGCTTCACTTTAGGCCCAGATGGAGCCAGCCAGCTATGGACTGAAGCTCTGAAACTATGATTCCCAAATCGACTTTTCCTCCACTAAGTTGTTCTTGTCAGGCATTTTGGTCACAGCAATGAAAGCCTAACTAGCACATTTAATAAGAGAGGTATATAAAATAGTGCTGAAAAAGGACTTATACCTAGAATAATCTTATGTAGGGAAGAAGTATGACCAGGCTGTGGGGTGGCAAACGAGGCAAAGGACAATTGTTACATAGTCAGTGACACAACATAAGGATCTGACTATGAGAAGAGAATATTTATGGTTGTGGATAAATGCACAGGTAATTGTGAAAAGCAGGGCACAATGATAATGAGAAAAGTAATGACAAGTAATGGCTACATTGTCTAAGCATCTGCACTAGGCATTTTTTGTACATTGTTTCATTTAATATTCCAAACATTAGTGTAAGGTAGTTACTATGGTAATTTGGAGGCTTAGAGATATTACATAACAGACATATTTGCAAAGGTGGTTAAAAGAAAAATATGGAATATGAATGAAGGCCTGTCTAGTTTTAAATGCTTTTTCTAGTATACAAGTTTTTTCCAATCTGTATTTAATGTAATGGTGATATGTGCACAACTATCCAGAAGATGTTGAATTAGTATGCCTCAATAGAGTATTCTGAAGTCAAATAAGGTGAGAACACTGAAATAAGCAAGTTGACTATATACATTAACTGTGGAATTCCTTTTTTTCCTTTGCAGGTGCACTTTTTAAAAAATATATAATTTTAATTTGTTCTTTTTTATATATACATGACAGTAGACTGTACTTTGACTAATTATTCATACATAGATCATAATTTATGCTAATTAGGATCCCATTCTTGTGGATGTACATAATGTGGAGTTTCACTGGTTGTATATATGTTCATATATGAATATAGGAAAGTCATGTCCAGTTCATTCTACTGTCTTTCCTATTTCCATCCCCTCACTCTACTCTTGATTTCCCTTTGTCTACTCCAGAGAAATTCTGTTCTTTCTGCTCCTTATTGGGTATTAACACCTACATATCAGAGAGAAAATTCAGCCTTTGATTTGGGGGATTGGCTTATTTCATTTAGCATGATAGTCTCCAGTTCCATCCATTTAGTAGCAAATGCCATTCTTTCATTCTTCTCTATAGTTGAGTAATATTTCATTGTGTATATATCCCATATTTTCTTTATCCATTCATCTGTTGTTGTTCACCTAGGTTGGTTCCAAAGCTTGGCTATTATGAATTGAGCTGCTATAAACATTGATGTGGCTGTGTCACTGTAATATGTTGATTTTAAGTCCTTTGGGTATATGCCAAGGAGTAAGATAACTGGGTCAAATGGTGGTTCCATTCCCAGTTTCTAAGTAATCTCCATACTGCTTTCTAGAGTGGTTGCACCAGTTTGCAATCCCACCAGCAACGTATGAGTGAATCTTTTCCCCCACATCCTCGCCAACATTTATAGTTATTGTATTCTTGATAAATGCTGTTCTGACTGGAGTGAGAAAGAATCTCGGTGTAGTTTTAATTTGCATTTCTCTAATTGCTAGAGATGTTGAACATGTTTTCATTATTTTTAACCAAATGTCTGTTCTGTACCTTTGCCCTTTTACTGATTGGGTTATATCTTTTATTTTTGTTAAGTTTTTTGAGTTCTTTGTATGTCCTGGAGATTAATGCTCTATCTGAGGTGCAGGTGGTAAAGATTTTCTCCCATTCTGTAGGCTGTCTGTTCATGCTCCTGATTGTTTCCTTTGCTGTTAAGATTTTTTTTTAATTTGATGCAATCTCATTTATTTATTCTTGATTTTACTTCTTGTACTTTAGGAGTCTTATTCAGGCAGTCTGTTCCTGAGGCAATATGATAGAGAGTTGGGGCTATTTTTCTTCTCATATGCACAGGGTCTGTGGTCTAATGCCCAGGCTCTTGATCCACTTTGAGTTGAGTTTTGTGCTGGGTGAGAGAGAGGGGTTCAATTTCAATCTACTACATATGGATTTCCAGTTTTCTCATCACCACTTTTTGAAGAGGTTATCTTTTCTTCAATGTATGTTTATGGCATCTTTGTCTAGTATGGGATAGCTGTATTTTTGTGGGTTTGTTTCTATGTCTTCTATTCTGTTCCATTGGTCTTCAGTTCTATTTTTTATATATTTATTTTATTTATTTTTATGTGGTGCTGAGGATCAAATCCAGTGCTTCACATATGTGAAGCAAGCACTCTACCACTGAGCTAAAACCCCAGCCCTTCAGTTCTATTTTTGTGCCATTACCATGTCATTTTTGTTACTATAAAGTCTGGTTTTGTGATGTCTCCTGCTTCACTTTTCTCACTGAGGATTTCTTTGGCTATTCTTTGGCTAGTCTCTAGTTTTCATGACTGATTTTTCTATTTTTATGAAGATTACCATCAGAATTTTAATGGGGGGACCTGCGACCCACCAGCAGGTCAGGCCCAGCAACCTGCGGAGGGACAGAGCTGCCCACGCGCCTGCAGGGTAGGCAGATCTGCGACCCACGAGCAGAGCAGGTCCAGCGGCCTGCTGAGGGGCAGGCCTGCCCCCTCCCCCCGTGCCTGCAAGGTAGGCGGAAATCTGACCACTGGCAGATCAGGCCCAGCGGCCTGCTGAGGGGCGGAGCCGACCCCTCCCCCCGCACCTGCAAGGTAGGCGGACCTGTGACCCACCAGCAGGTCAGGCCCAGCAACCTGCGGAGTGACAGAGCTGCCCCACGCGCCTGCAGGGTAGGCGGACCTGCGACCGACCGGCAGAGCAGACCTAGTGGCCTACCAGCGTGTTAGACAGATCACCCCAATTGGAGGAGGATCACAGCCACTACCTGCCCTGCAAGGGAGTTTTTTCAACTATACAAGAGCAATATAAATAAATAGAGGGAAAATTTCCAAAACACAACAGTTTCACCAAGCAGAAAGAAACGCGAGCAGTATGAAAAGACAAGGAAAGAAAGGACCACAAGCAATGCAGTTCAACTCAACTCTAGAAGAGGTAATAGCTGCAACAGATGGAATGTCAGACAAAGAATTCAGGATATACATGCTTCAGATGATCTGGAGTCTCAAGGAAGACATGAGACAGCAAAATCAGACAATGAAATCACTTTGACAAGGAACTACATAAACAAATCCAGGAAGTAAAAGATCAATTTAACAGGGAGTTAGAGGTAATAAAAAACAAACAAATAGAAATCCTAGAAATGCAGGAAGCAATAAACCAACTTAAAAACTCAATTGAGAATACTACCAGCAGAGTAGATCACTTAGAAGATAGAGCATCAGACAATGAAGACAAAGTATTTCAACTTGAAAAGAACATAGACAGCTCAGCAAGTCTGCTAAGAAACCATGAGCAGAACATCCAAGAATTATGGGATAATATTAAAAGACCAAACTTAAGAGCCATTGGGATACAGGAAGGCACAGAACTCCAAACCAAAGGAATAAACAATCTATTCAATGAAATAATACGAGAAAACTTCCCAGACTTGAAGAATGAGTCAGAATCCCAGATCCTAGAAGCCTACAGGACGCCGAACATGCAAAACCATAAGAGATCCACACTTAGACACATTATAATGAAGATGCCCAACATACAGAATAAGGAGAGAATTTTAAAAGCTACAAGAGAAAGGAAGAAGATTACATTTAGGGGTAAACCAATCAGGATAACAGCTGATCTTTCAACACAGACTCTGAAAGCTAGAAGATCCTGGAATAACATATTTCAAACACTGAAAGAAAATGGGTTCCAACCAAGAATCGTGTATCCAGCGAAATTAAGCTTCAGGATGGAAGATGAAATTAAAACCTTCCACGATAAACAAAAGTTAAAAGAATTTGCAGCTAGAAAACCATCTCTTCAAAAAATCCTTGGCAAAACATTACAGGAAGAGGAAATGGAAAATAACAATGAAAACCAACAGTGTGAGGTAGGACAGTAAAGGGGAGAAAATAATCAAAGAGGAAAACAAATCAGGTTTAGTAACATTAATAAACAAATATGGCTGGAAGAACAAACCATATCTCAATAATAACCCTAAATGTTAATGGCTTAAACTCACCAATTAAAAGACACAGGCTAGTTGAATGGATCACAAAACAAGACCCAACAATATGCTGCCTACAGGAGACGCATTTGATAGGAAAAGATATACATAGACTGAAGGTGAAAGGTTGGGAAAAATCATATCACTCATATGGACTGCAGAAACAAGCAGGAGTGTCCATACTCATATCTAATAAAATAGATTTCAAGCCAAAGTTAATCAAAAGGGATAAAGAGGGACACTACATACTGCTCAAGGGAACCATACACCAACAAGACATAACAATCATAAATATATATGCCCCAAACAACGGTGCTGCTATG
The DNA here is from genome assembly GCF_045843805.1 of Urocitellus parryii. NCBI lineage: Eukaryota > Metazoa > Chordata > Mammalia > Rodentia > Sciuridae > Urocitellus > Urocitellus parryii. Next base: position 14,602,393 of record NC_135547.1, on the reverse strand, counting down.
TTCATCAAGCAAACTCTTCTCAAGTTCAAGAGTCTAATAGACCACCATACAATAATCATGGGAGACTTCAACACACCTCTCTCACCACTGGACAGATCTTCCAAACAAAAGTTGAATAAGGAAACTATAGAACTCAACAACACAATTAATAACATAGACTTAATTGACATATATAGGCTATACCACCCAACATCAAGCAGTTTCACTTTTTTCTCAGCAGCTCATGGATCCTTCTCAAAAATAGATCATATATTATGTCACAGGGCAACTCTTAGACAATATAAAGGAGTAGAGACAATACCATGCATCTTGTCTAATCATAATGGAATGAAACTGAAAATCAAGGATAAAAGAAGGAAGGAAAAATCATGCATCACTTGGAGAATGAACAATAGGTTACTGAATGATCAATGGGTTTTAGAAGACATAAAGGAGGAAATTAAAAAATTCTTAGAGTTAAATGAAAACACAGACACAACTTATCGGAATCTATCGGACACATTGAAAGCAGTTCTAAGAGGAAAATTCATTGCTTGGAGTTCATTCCTTAAAAAAAGAAAAAAACCAACAAATAAATTATCTCATATTTCATCTCAAAATCCTAGAAAAAGAAGAGCAAAACAACAGCAAAAGAAGTAGAAGGCAAGAAATAATTAAAATCAGAGCTGAAATTAATGAAAGCGAAACAAAAGAAACAATTGAAAAAATTGACAAAACTAAAAGTTGGTTCTTTGAAAAAATAAATAAAATCGACAGACCCTTAGCCATGCTAACGAAAAGAAGAAGAGAGAGAACTCAAATTACTAGCATATGGGATGAAAGAGGCAATATCACAACAGACACTTCAGAAATACAGAAGATAATCAGAAATTATTTTGAATCCTTATACTCCAATAAAATAGAAGATAGTGAAGGCATCGATAAATTTCTTAAGTCATATAATCTGCCCAGATTGAGTCAGGAGGATATAGACAACCTAAATAGACCAATACCAATTGAGGAAATAGAAGAAACCATCAAAAGATTACCATCTACGAAAAGCCCAGGACCAGATGGGTATACAGCAGAGTTTTACAAAACCTTTAAAGAGGAAATAATACCAATGCTTTTCAAGCTATTTCAGGAAATAGAAAAAGAGGGAGAACTTCCAAATTCATTCTACGAGGCCAACATCACCCTGATTCCGAAACCAGACAAAGACACTTCAAAGAAAGAAAACTACAGACCAATATCGCTAATGAACATAGATGCAAAACTCCTCAATAAAATTCTGGCGAATCGATACAAAAACAAAGCAAAAAAATTGTGCACCATGATCAAGTAGGATTCATCCCTGGTATGCAAGGCTGGTTCAATATACGGAAATCAACAAATGTTATTCACCACATCAATAGACTTAAAGATAAGAACCATATGATCATCTCGATAGATGCAGAAAAGGCATTCGACAAAGTACAGCATCCTTTATGTTCAAAACTCTCGAAAAACTAGGGATAACAGGAACATACCTCAACATTGTAAAAGCAATCTATGCTAAGCCTCAGGCTAGCATCATTCTGAATGGAGGAAAATTGAAGGCATTCCCTCTAAAATCTGGAACAAGACAGGGATGCCCTCTCTCACCACTTCTGTTCAACATAGTTCTCAAAACACTGGCCAGAGCAATTAGACAGACGAAAGAAATTAAAGGCATAAAAATAGGAAAAGAAGAACTTAAATTATCACTATTTGCAGATGACATGATTCTATACCTAGCAGACCCAAAAGGGTCTACAAAGAAACTATTAGAGCTAATAAATGAATTCAGCAAAGTGGCAGGATATAAAATCAACACGCATAAATCAAAGGCATTCCTGTATATCAGCGACAAATCCTCTGAAATGGAAATGAGGACAACCACTCCATTCATAATATCCTCAAAAATAATAAAATACTTGGGAATCAACCTAACTAAAGAGGTGAAACACTTATTCAATGAAAACTACAGAAACCTAAAGAGAGATATAGAAGAAGACCTTAGAAGATGGAAAAATATACCCTGTTCATGGATAGGCAGAACTAACATCATCAAAATGGCAATATTACCAAAAGTTCTCTATAGGTTTAATGCAATGCCAATCAAAATCCCAACAGCATTTCTTGTAGAAATAGATAAAACAATCATGAAATTCATATGGAAAAATAAAAGACCCAGAATAGCAAAAACAATGCTAAGCAGGAAGTGTGAATCAGGCGGTATAGCGATACCAGACTTCAAACTATATTATAGAGCAATAGTAACAAAAACAGCATGGTACTGGTACCAAAACAGGCGGGTGGACCAATGGTACAGAATAGAGGACACAGTAACCAATCCACAAAACTACAACTATCTTATATTTGATAAAGGGGCTAAAAGCATGCAATGGAGGAAAGATAGCATCTTCAACAAATGGTGCTGGGAAAACTGGAAATCCATATGCAACAAAATGAAATTGAATCCCTTTCTCTCACCATGCACAAAAGTTAACTCAAAATGGATCAAGGAGCTTGATATTAAATCAGAGACACGGCATCTGATAGAAGAAAAAGTTGGCTATGATCTACATACTGTGGGGTCAGGCTCCAAATTCCTCAATAGGACACCCATAGCGCAAGAGTTAATAACTAGAATCAACAAATGGGACTTACTCAAACTAAAAAGTTTTTTCTCAGCAAGAGAAACAATAAGAGAGGTAAATAGGGAGCCAACATCCTGGGAACAAATCTTTACTCCTCACACTTCAGATAGAGCCCTAATATCCAGAGTATACAAAGAACTCAAAAAATTAGACAATAAGATAACAAATAACCCAATCAACAAATGGGCTAAGGACCTGAACAGACACTTCTCAGAGGAGGACATACAATCAATCAATAAGTCCATGAAAAGATGCTCACCATCGCTAGTAGTCAGAGAAATGCAAATCAAAACCACCCTAAGATACCATCTCACTCCAGTAAGATTGGCAGCCATTAGGAAGTCCAACAACAACAAGTGCTGGAGAGGATGTGGGGAAAAGGGTACACTTGTTCATTGTTGGTGGGACTGCAAATTGGTGCAGCCAATTTGGAAAGCAGTATGGAGATTTCTTGGAAAGTTGGGAATGGAACCACCATTGGAATGGAACCACCATTTGACCCAGCTATTCCCCTTCTCGGTCTATTCCTTAAAGACCTAATAAGAGCATGTTACAGGGACACTGCTACATCGATGTTCATAGCAGCACAATTCACGATAGCAAGATTGTGGAACCAACCTAGATGCCCTTCAATAGATGAATGGATAAAAAAAATGTGGCATTTATACACAGTGGAGTATTACTCTGCATTAAGAAATGACAAAATCATAGAATTTGGAGGGAAATGGATGGCATTAGAGCAGATTATGCTAAGTGAAGCTAGCCAATCCTTAAAAAACAAATGCCAAATGACTTCATTGATATAAGGGGAGTAACTAAAGACAGGGTAGGGACGAAGAGCTAGAGAAGAAGATTAACATTAAGCAGGGATGAGAGGTGGGAGGGAAAGGGAGAGAGAAGGGAAATTGCATGAAAATGGAAGTTGATCCTCAGGGTTATACAAAATTACATATAAGAGGAAAGGAGAGGTAAGAGAAGAATAATACAAGTGGAAGAAATGATTTACAGTAGAGGTGGTAGAGAGAGAAGAGGAGAGGGGAGGGGAGGGGAGGGGAGGGGAGGGGAGGGGAGATAGTAGAGAATAGGATAGACAGCAGAATACATCAGACACTAGAATGGCAATATGTAAATCAATGGAAGTGTAACTGATGTGATACAGCAATCTGTATACAGGGTAAAAATGGGAGTTCATAACCCACTTGAATCAAACTGTGAAATATGATATATTAAGAACTGTGTAATGTTTTGAAGTACCAACAATAAAAAAAATAAAAATGAAAATAAATTTACCTATCCAAGACTTTTCCATTTTCTAAGGTCTTCTTCAATTTCTTTCTTTAGTGTTCTGTTTCTTTCTTTAGTTTTCATTGTAGAGGGCTTTCACCTCCTTTGTTAGATATATTCCCAAGTATTTTATTTTATTTGAGGCTATTGTGAATGGAATAGTTTTCCTGATTTCTCTTTCAGCTGATTCATCATTGGTGTATAGGAACACAATTGATTTATGGATGTCAATTTTATATCCTGCTACTTTTTTGAATTCATTTAGGAGTTCAAGAAGCTTTTTGGTGGCATTTTTTGGGTATTCTAAAAATAGAATCATGTCATCAGCAAATAGGGATAGTTTGAATTCTTCTTTTCCTATTCCTATCCCTTTAATTTCTTTCTTCTAATGCTGTGGCTTGGGTTTCAAGGACTATGTTGAATAGACGTGGCGAAAGAAGGTAGCCCTGTCTTGTTACAGGTTTTAGATGGAATTCTTTCAATTTTTTCCCCATTTACATTAATGTTGGTCTTGGGTTTAGCATATATAACTTTTACGATGTTGAGGTTTATTCCTACTATCCCTAGTTTTTCTAGTGTTTTGAACACGAATGGATGCTGAATTTTGTCAAATGCTTTTCCTTTCATCTATTGAGATAATTATGTGGTTCTTGTCTTTTGATGTGATGAATTATATTTATTGATTTCCATGTATTGAAACAACCTTGCATCCCTGGATTGAACACCACTTGATCATTGTGCACTATCTTTTTAATATGTTTTTGCATGTGTTTTTCCAGGATTCCATTAAGAATATTTGCATCTATGTTCATGAGGAATATTGGTCTGAAGTTTTCTGTTTCTTGATGTGTCTGGTTTGGTATCAGAGTGATACTAGCTTCATAGAATGAGTTTAGAAGGGTCCCTTCCTTTTCTATTTCATGGAAATAGACCTTATTTGAATGTCTGGTAGAACTCAGCTGAGAATCCATCTGGACCTGGACTTTTCTTTGTTGGTAGTCTTTTGATGGTGTCTTCAATGCCATTGCTTGAAATTGATCTGTTTAAATATTTTATGTCTTGCTGGTTAATTCTGGGTAGGGTATATGTCTCTAGAAATTTGTCAATGCCATCATGATCCTCTATTTTAATGGAGTTTAAATTTTCAAAATAGTTTCTGATTGTCATCTTTATTACAAAAGTCTATGGTGATATTTCCTTTTCATCACGATTTTTAGTTATTTGTATTTCTCTCTTTTCTTGATTTGCCTGGATAAGAGTTTATTTATTTTATTTATTTTTTCAAAGAACCAACTTTTTGGTCTCTTTTTTGAACTTTTTTTTTTGTTGTTGTTGTTCATTTGTTTGAATTTGATTAATTTTGGCTCTGATTTTTTTTTTTTTTACTTATTTCCTATCTTATACTGCTTTTAGTGTTGATTTGTTCTCCTTTTCCTAGAGCTTAGGGATGCAGTGTTAGGTTATTTATTTGGTGACTTTCTATGCTTTTATAGAATGAAAACAATGCAATGAACTTGCTTCTTAAAACTGCCTTCATAGTGTCCTAGAGATTTTGACAAGTTGTGTCATGATTCTCATTACCTCTAAGTATTTTCTAATTTCATCTCTGATTTCTTCGACTATCCATTGGTCATTTAGTAATGCATTATTTAGTCACCAAATGTAAGAGTAGCTTCTATTTTTTGTTTTATTGTTGATTTCTAATTTCATTCCATTATGGTCTGATAGAATGTAAGGTATTATCTCTATATCTTAGTATTTGCTAAGAGTTGCTTTTTGGACTAAGATATATTCTATTTTAGAGAAGGATCTGTGTGATACAAGAAGAAAGTATGTTTAGGCTTTGATGGATGAAATATTCTATATAAGTCGGTTAAGTCAAAAATTATTCGTTTCATTTTTATTTCTATCACATTTTTATTTACTTTTTGTTTGGAGGACATATTCAGTGATGATAGAGGTGTATTAAAATCACCCAGTAATATTATGTTGTGGTTTATTTTAAATATTCTTGAAATCAAGAAGGATTTCTTTGATGTATGCAGATAGTTCATTGTTTATGGCAATAATATTTATGATTGTTATATCTTCTTGATGTATAATTTTCTTAAGCAGTATGAAAAGGCTTTCTGTGTCCTTTTTGATTAGCTCTGGCTTGAAGTCTACTTTATCTGATATGAAGATAGAAACTCCTGCTTGTTTACAAGATCTATGTGAATGATATGGTTTTTTTTTCCCCCGTACTTTGACCTGCAGTCTATGGATGTCTGGACCTGTGAAGTAAGTCTCTTAGTGACAACATATTGTTGGGCCTTGTTGTTTAATCCAATCTGCCAGTCTATGTCTTTTGATTGATGTGTTTAAGCCTTTTATAGTCAATGTTATTATTGAGATATGATTTTTATATGCATTTTTTCTTAGGTTGTAGGTGGACAAATATTGTCATTTAATTTTTATGTTTATGTGGTGTTGAGGATCAAACCCAGTGCCTCACACATGCCAGGTGAGCACTCTAGCCTTGAGCCACAGCCACAGCCCGAGAAATGATTTTTAATTCTTGTCATTTTGATTTATTTCTAGTTTTTAATTTGAATTAGTTTCTCCTTTGATTGAATATTATTCTGGTGTAGTTCCTACCTTTTCTTATTTCCACTTTTATTTTTCATTTCTTCTCCATGAAATATTTTATTGAGTATGTTTAGTAGTACAGGCATTCCAATTGTGAATTCTTTAACTTTTGTTATCATGGAAGGTTTTCATTTCATCATCAATTCTGAAGTTTAATCCTGAAGCTTAATTCTGGGTATAATATTCATAGCTAGCACCCATTTTCTTTCAAAGCTTGGTATATATTATTCCAAGACCACTTATCTTTTAAGGTTCAAGTTCAGAAATTACCTGAGATCCATGTTGATTTGCCTTGAAATATGCTGTTCTTTCTGGCAGCCTTAAAATTCTATCCTTAGAAGCAGGAGTGTAGCACACTTGCTTAGCACTTGTGAGGCACTAGGTTCAACCCTTAGCACCACATAAAAAATAAATAAAAGTATTTTTTAAAAATCTCAGTCTTCATTAAAAAAAAAACTATCCTTATTCTGTATGTTAGGAATTTTCATAATAATATGTTTTGGTGTGAATATGTTATAATTTTGTATATTTGGGGTCCTATATGCCTCCTGTATTTGATTTTTTATTTAATTCTTGTTTGGGAAATTTTCTGATATTATTTCATTGAAAATATCATGTATTCCTTTGGTTGAGCCTTCATCAATCCTGCTAAATCTTTAGTTTGATCTTTTCATTCATTCTGTTCGTAGCCTCCTAACATATTTTCTCTGCAGTCTACTTTATTTTCAAGATTATATATTTTGTCTTCATTGACTGAAACTCTGTCTCTCAAATGGTCTAGTATGCTGGTGATAATTTCCAATGAGTTTTTAATTTGGTTTGTTGATTCCTTTATTTCAAGGATTTCTGACTGTTCTTCAGGATCTCGATCTTCTTATTACTATTTCACTTCTTATATTTTCTCTTCTTTCTTTCTTACCCCATCTTTTATTGTGTAGATCAGTTTAACCATGAATTTTCTGAATTCCATCATTAAATTTCTTCTACTGTGGTGTCAATGGAATCTATTGTTGAGGTATTCTATGTTGTTTGGGACAGTTTGTTCTCCTGCTTTTTCACTCATTTATGTGTATACCCATCTTTCTGGATTGATCTGAAGCTGTAGAGTTTCTACCTTATGAGTTTATAGTACCTCACAGATTGAATTGGGGGGGGGGCGCCCAATAACAGCAACAATCTATGCAACAATATATAGCAGTAGACTGGGTACTTAGTTCCTATTTTGATATTTACAGTGTCAATTGGTACAATATGCAGAAATAATAGGATCATCAGTTTCCATCAGTAAAAACAGTACATCATCATGAATTATCTCTGGCTTAAAATCAAACAATAGGTGTTGTCCGTGACTTCTACCATATAAATTATTGCTCTAACATTGGTGGTAGAGGCAGATATATATATATATATATATATATATATATATATATATATATATATATAAAATAAATTAGTATTAAGAGGTATTAAGGATAGATCTATGTATGAGGAAAGAAGAGATAGGAGGCTAGAAAGGTGTTTGAAATTTCAAAGGGTAAATAGGGCAGATGCAGTGGTAATTTAGGAGGTGTGGTTAAGGAGAAAGGGAAAGACAAAAATAGAAGAATATAAAGCAGTAGACAGAGAATAGAATTTAGCTGTCAGGAATAGAAAAAAAGAGAGAGGGAGACAAGGGAGATAGAAAACAAAATCAAAAATATTCTAATCAAGCTGGCACAGTGGCACTTGCCTGTGATCCCAGCGGCTTGGGAGGCTGAGACAGGAGGATCGCAATTTGAAAGCCATGCTCAGCAACTCAGTGAGACCCTGTTTCTAATAAAAAATATAAAATTGGACTGAGGATGTGGTTCATTGGTTGAGTGGCCCTGAGTTCAATCCCCAGTACCCCCCAAAAAATATTCTAATCAAAAACCCTAACCCTCAAAATACAGCACATGGTAAAACAACACCTCCAAGACAAAAAGGCAAGAAATAAGGAGATGGAGACAAATATGTATATGTATATGAGTCCTTGAATCAATCAGCACATATTCAAATAAATCAAAACCCAACCTAGAAAACCAAAAACAAAAATCAAAACAGCAAAAAAATAAAAAAATAAAATAAAAATCTTGTTGAAATGTTATAAAGTTATGGAGTCATTTCCATTATGTTAGACTAAATAGTCAGTGAGGATATGTGTTTGCTGTGCCAAAATAACTTTCTTTTCATTTCATTTTGAGGTATGACCTAAGCGTGGGAGTATGGGTCATGGATTGTCACCTCCTTCCTTTTTTTTTAATGTCTTCATAATGTACTTAGAGTAATGATGTCCATCTCATTCCACCATCTTTCCTACCCTCAGCCTTCCTCCCCCTTTTTCCTCCCTTCCCCTCCCTCCCCTCTGCCCTATCTAATATTCCTCCATTCCTCCCATGCTCCCCCCACCCCCATTATGTATTAGCATCCACTTATCAAAGAAAACATTAGGCATTTGTTTTGGGGGGGATTGGCTAACATCACTTAGCATTATCTTCTCCAATTCCATCCATTTACCTGTAAATGCCATGATTTTATTCTCTTTTAATGCTGAGTGATATCCCATTGTACGTGTGTGTGTGTGTGTGTGTGTGTGTGTGTAATCACTTTTTTATCCATTCATCTACTGAAGGGCATCTAGGTTGGTTCCACAGTTTAGCTATTGTGAATTGTGCTGCTATAAACATTGATGTGGATGTGTCCCTATAGTATGCTGTTTTTATGTCCTTTGGGTATAAACTGAGGAGTGGGATAGCTGGGTCAAATGGTGGTTCCATTCCCAGTTTCCCAAGGAATCTCCATACTGCTTTCCATATTAGCTCTTCCAATTTGCAGTCCCACAAGCAATGTGTGAGTGTACCTTTTCCCCACATCCTCGCCAACACTTATTGTTGTTTGTCTTAATAATAGCTGCCATTTCTGACTAGAGTGAGATGAAATCTTAGAATAGTGTTTTTTTATTTGCATTTCTTTAATTGCTAGAGATGTGGAACATTTTTTCATATATTTGTTGATTGGTTGTATATCCTCTTTTGACAAGTTTCTGTTCAGGTCCTTGGCCCATTTATTGATTGTTTTTTATTCTTGTTTTAAGATTTTTGAGTTCTTTATAATCTAGAGATTAGTACTCTGATGTGTGTGTGGTAAAAATTGAATCCTTCCTTTTTATTGTGTTGCTCTCTGAGTTGAAGGTTTAGGTTTAAAACTTCCCAACTTTCCTTCATGGGAAATTAGTGTGGGTGGGCCAGGCTGTGGGTTGGGTTGTGAAGCCACAGGTGGGCCTAGCAGTGAATTGGCTTATTGGGCAAGCTGGCTGTGGCTGGGCAATGAAGCAGCAGGCTGGGATATGGGCTGGGGGGTAAAGCTGCAGGCCTAGTAGACAGAGTGGTGGGCCAGGTTATGGGAGTGGGGACTGAGAAGCCCAGGGGAGCTAGCAAGTGCCAGACCAGTGTCTGCAGGGCATGGTGGATAACAGGGAACTGGGTGGATGCTGAAACCCCCAGGAATGGGCTAGTTCTGGGGAACTGATGAGTTCTGGCCTGGGTGGGTGCCAGGAACTGTAATGCCAGATTAGTGGGACCCAAATAGACCTCCAGGAGCCGAATTCAATGCAATCACACAAGAGTCTTTATTGCAAGCTTGAGCCTGGACTCACAAGTGTTTCCGATGCAGTGGTCCTGAGGAGTGAGTTCTGGTCCTTTGTTTAGTGAGACTTTATAGGTTTTGAGGGGATACCCCAAAGAGGGTTACAGATAACAAAACTCTGACGAGCATAACACAAATGCTAGTTTATATTTTTTGCTGACCCCGACATCAGAATTTATGAAGTTCAGTAGAGCCTCAGAGAAGGTCGTTATCTGGCCAGGGAAGGCCAAGATTTATGAGTTGTCACTAAAGTTTCAGAGAGGGCTCCTATCTGATAAGGGAAAGCCAGGCATGGGTGAGTTCAAGGCACAGGTAGGCATTCCAAGCAAGTTCAGAATTTGCAGTAATTTATAGTAAAGCCGAAATTAGCTTTTTTATGTCTTTGTGGCGAGATGGTTCCCAATTTTAAGAGGGAATAAGGCTGGGTTTATCAATTTGCAGACAAACATCTCAGCAGGGTGGCTATGTGCCTAGGAGTGCTCTGTGGGTTTTTCCAAGGACAAGGGTCATGCCCCCTCCCTCTGGACAGGCCTTGAGGTAGAAGCTGTTTTAAAAAATGGAGTCACATCAGTTTCTCAGAACCAGTAGGTGCCAGACCAGCTGACTGGACTTAAGGAGAGCCAAGGGCCCTCATACCCACCTTCCCAACCTCCCAACCCACTACAGCTGGCTCCATCAGCCCCTGTGAGCCATAGGACTCTCAGGGCTGGGTAGAGCCTGGTTCTCTCCAACCTCTTCAACCTTTCCACAGGTTTTCTAGGCCCAGTCAAGTTCTTGCTTGGCTTAGACAGGCCCACAGGGACTTATCCACGAACTCATAGATCTGGGTTTCCAGTTCCTGTTGGGGCCATGGTGCTGCCGTCTCAAGATTGTTCCTGGATCTGCTTTCCACAGACAATTGATAAACTCAAGGAAACTTTTTTTTTATCCATTTAATGAGTCAAACAGTTTGGTTTGACTGACCCAGTCTCAGGATTTTTTACTCTAAGCCTCCAGAAGAAGGAATATTCCTGCTGCTTGAGTCCTGGGTAGCTGAGCTAGGAGAAATACTGCCTCACCCTAATCTACCATCTTGCCCCCTCCAACTACAGAATTTTTGAGATCTCCTGGTAGGTTAAGGTTTACCATGAATAAATTAAGAAGGAGAACCCAGCAGGTCAGAGT